>NC_068390.1:3345878-3945878 GCF_023724105.1 Carassius gibelio
TTTATGCAGCTCATTATGCAGGGCTTTGTCTTCTCAGGTGTAAATCATAATGATATTCATGATAGTTGACGCCTACTCTCATATGAACTTTACCAACAAAAAGTGTCTTAGAAAATGTAAATCAATGTATTGTTTTCTGTAAGTGAGTAAACAAGATGATTTTCACATGAATTACAAAGAAAAATTCTTGGCTACAAGCTCCAGTTCTCAAAAAATCCAGGCACCATTGTTCTTTATGTTTGCCTTGTTCAAGTGTTTTAACATTGTTCGTTTTTCACTAACCACAAGGGAGATCCCTTGATCCCCGAGAGCAGGAAGGAACACCGTTCCAGTACAGAGTCAGCAGAAGAGATGGACCGTAGTGATAGCAAGGTGAGGCCAAAGAAAGACCTTCGCCCGAACAGGGACTTGAACCCTGGACCCTCAGATTAAAAGTCTGATGCTCTACCGACTGAGCTATCCGGGCTCTTGTGGAGCAAAGAAGAGACGCAGGTGTCACGGGATGAAAGCTAGAAGCAGTTAGGACAAAGGACCATAGAAGGCACAATTACCATCACAGAAAGCTAAAGCAATACTGCAAAGCCCTCCCGCAGTCGGCAGGGTTCGAACCTGCGCGGGGAGACCCCAATGGATTTCAAGTCCATCTCGGCCACGACTACGTCTAGCGGCAGGCTGCCTGCCCAGTTGTCTGGTGTCACCCTGCACAGGCCAGGCATCAAAAACAAAATAGAGAAGAAAGATGAGGTGGTAAAAAAATGCCAACCTTCCCGTACACTCAACGCCAGAGTATTGCCGTGACCCGGATTCGAACCGGGGTTGCTGCGGCCACAACGCAGAGTACTAACCACTATACGATCACGGCGTGCCACTGGCTCTCCCGGGTTAACCCCTGGATCCCGAATAGAAGAAGCACCAGCGGTGTGTTGGTCCGTCGAAGAGGGACTGGACATTTCGCAAATCAGTGGGAGGACCTTGAAAAATTCATGGACGCTTTTCCTCACGGCCTTCAGCAAACAGCGTAGTCGGCAGGATTCGAACCTGCGCTGGGAGACCCCAATGGATTTCTAGTCCATCGCCTTGACCACTCGGCCACGACTACAAGAACAGACCAACTCCTGCTCAGTTTGTGTGCAACACTGCTGCCTGACCTTCTTGCAAACATCCCAGCTCAGTCAGCAAGCGGACTGTAACCCAGTAAAGGGTTTCCTTTTTTTGGATACAGACATAATAACAACAAAACTTTGTGCACTTCTAAAGATAACAAACAAGATGTGCTGTCTGCAGCCTTTGTCTGCGCTGATCTTCATTTACAAACACGTCATTAAAATGAACTGTAACTCCGTGAATACTCAACGAAGAGACATGAGAGAGATATCTATAGAGAGCTTGACATGTCTACTTTTAAACTAAACGAGTGCTGCCTAAAACAAATGTTCTGTGATAAAGTAATCCATATGAAAACAAGGCGATGTCCTTTTTTCACGTCTCCCTTCATTATATCTAATGTGACCACGCCCCACGCTGAACGCTCTATTCAGATTCAAACTGAAGCGCAGCTTGAATACGCCCACACAGAAGAAAAAGCAGCCAGACTGTTGTTCAAGTGCTTTTATTTTACTGTTTGCTTCGCGATGAGAGGAATAACACATAATTCACCCCAAAAAGATGTGACGTGGTTGAGGATTTGAGAAATGGATTTCCTCAGAAAAAAAAGAATGAAGCACTTTATTCAGCAGAGATCATAAACATGAGTAAGTCTCTTTATATTTATTTATATACTTGTACTAGCTTTCACATAACGTCTAAACATTTTACTAGTTAGACTCTTTCCAAACTATAATTCTTGACTAAATGTATAATTAAGTTAAATATTATGAAATTCCAATAACAATATACAAAACTATACCATTCAAAAGCTTGATGTAAATAATATAAATGTAACAAATACATGTAACTGTAACAAATGTAACAAAAAATGGTGTTCTTTTAATTTACCCCCTAAAAAACCTGAAAAATGTCCTCTGCTATTTTCAACATTAATAATAATGATAACAATAAATGTTTTTTTTGTTGTTGTTGTTGTTGTTTTTTAGAAATTCAGATTGTTAAAAGGATTTCTTGAGGATTGTGTGACTGGAGTAATAATGCAAAAATAAAATTAGTTTGAAAGTCAGCTTTGATTGTTCCTAATAAACTGTTTAACTGCTCCCCCATATTAAATTATGTTGTGGGATAATTAAATATATTCTAAATAAACTACAAACTTAAAATTATATACATTTATTTTGTTCTCACGTTCTTTCTTGTAACACCTCCCTCTCAGTGACAACAGCTGACTGAGCGGCTCTTTATGCAGCTCATTATGCAGGGCTTTGTCTTCTCAGGTGTAAATCATAATGACATTCATGATAGTTGACGCCTACTCTCATATGACCTTTACCAACAAAAAGTGTCTTAGAAAATGTAAATCAATGTATTGTTTTGTGTAAGTGAGTAAACAAGATGATTTTCACATGAATTACAAAGAAAAATTCTAGGCTACAAGCTCCAGTTCTCAAAAATTCCAGGCACCATTGTTCTTTATGTTTTTTTGTTTTTTTTTGCCTTGTTCAAGTGTTTTAACATTGTTCGTTTTTCACTAACCACAAGGGAGATCCCTTGATCCCCGAGAGCAGGAAGGAACACCGTTCCAGTACAGAGTCAGTAGAAGAGATGGACCGTAGTGATAGCAAGGTGAGGCCAAAGAAAGACCTTCGCCCAAACAGGGACTTGAACCCTGGACCCAGGTGTCATGTGATGAAAGCTAGAAGCAGTTAGGACAAAGGACCATAGAAGGCACAATTACCATCACAGAAAGCTAAAGCAATATCAATCAATCAATCAGCTTTATTTATATAGTGCTTTAAACAAAAAACATTGCGTCAAAGCACTGAACAACATTCATTTGGAAAACAGTGTCTCAATAATGCAAAATGATAGTTAAAGGCAGTTCATCATTAAATTCAGTTATGTCATCTCTTTTCAGTTGAAATAGTGTCTGTTTTTATTTGCAATCAAGTCAATGATATCGCTGTAGATGAAGTGACCCCAACTAAGCAAGCCAGAGGCGACAGCAGCAAGGAACCTAAACTCCATCGGTGACAGAATGGAGAAAAAAACCTTGGGAGAAACCACGCTCAGTTGGGGGGCCAGTTCTCCTCTGACCAGACGGAACCAGTAGTTCAATTCCAGGCTGCAGCAAAGTCAGATTGTGCAGAAGAATAATCTGTTTCCTGTGGTCTTGTCCTGGTGGTCCTCTGAGACAAGGTCTTTACAGGGGATCTGTATCTGGGGCTCTAGTTGTCCTGGTCTCCGCTGTCTTTCAGGGCAGTACAGGTCCTTTCTAGGTGCTGATCCACCATCTGGTCTGAATACGTACTGGATCCGGGTGACTGCAGTGACCCTCTGATCTGGACACAGACTGGATCTGGTGGCCACGGTGACCTCGGAACAAGAGACAAACAGGCAAATACGTAGATGCCATTCTTCTAATGATGTTATGTGAAGTGTTTCCGGTTCCGGTTCCGGTTTACCTAATTAATGCAGCCTAAAAATCCTTTAACGGATTTGGATATTAAAAGCATATTAGTATGTTATGTGTATGCCAGGTTAAAGAGATGGGTCTTTAATCTAGATTTAAAATGCAAGAGTGTGTCTGCCTCCCGAACAATGTTAGGTAGGTTATTCCAGAGTTTAGGCGCCAAATAGGAAAAGGATCTGCCGCCCGCAGTTGATTTTGATATTCTAGGTATTATCAAATTGCCTGAGTTTTGAGAACGTAGCGGACGTAGAGGAGTATAATGTAAAAGGAGCTCATTCAAATACTGAGGTGCTAAACCATTAAGGGCTTTATAAGTAATAAGCAATATTTTAAAATCTATACGATGTTTGATAGGGAGCCACTGCAGTGTGGACAGGACCGGGCTAATATGGTCATACTTCCTGGTTCTAGTAAGAACTCTTGCTGCTGCATTTTGGACTAGCTGTAGTTTGTTTACCAAGCATGCAGAACAACCACCCAATGCTAGAAACGTGGCTTTCTAAGGAAAGATTGCGATCAAGTAGCACACCTAGGTTCCTAACTGATGACGAAGAATTGACAGAGCAACCATCAAGTCTTAGACAGTGTTCTAGGTTATTACAAGCAGAATTGTTAGGCCCTATGATTAACACCTCTGTTTTTTCTGAATTTAGCAGTAAGAAATTACTCGTCATCCAATTTTTTATATCGACTATGCATTCCATTAGTTTTTCAAATTGGTGTGTTTCACCGGGCTGCGAGGAAATATAGAGCTGCGTATCATCAGCATAACAGTGAAAGCTAACACCATATTTCCTGATGAGATCTCCCAAGAGTAAAATATAAAGCGTATATACCTTTAGTGACTGTCTTCATGCCTCTTGGCCGCAAAGCCTTGGTAGAATTGAGTTCCTCCTCAACAGAAACTCACCTAAACGATTGTGAAAACAGATTCAGTGTTCCCGCCCAGTTTCAAATTTTCAAATTTTCGAGTTTCTCCAATCTTCTTGAAACTTTTAGTTTTTTTGAGCCGAGATTTCAAGTTTCTCCAATCTTATTGAAACTCACCACAGGGGTAGCACGTGTCCAGACTAGCATGGGAAATCAGGTTTTAGCTTGATATCTCTTCAGAAAGCTGAGACATGGACTTGCCACGTACAATCTATCCCATTGTAAAAAAAAAACAGACTGTTTGTGGTCAGTGGAATTCCGAGGGTTTAACACCTCTGGGTGCTTCGGGAGTAAGTGAGGAGCCACCTGAACAGGTTTATTGGCAGATTCGTTGACCATTGTGTTGAATTTCAAGAAGGTTAGCCATGTGTTAGGGCCGGCGCGCAGGGGTCTAAGGAGGGCCTGCCACGTACCCCCTTTTAGACACCCCTTGAGACCCTGCCTTACGTGATGGCCTAGGTGGAATAAGACGGAATAAGAAGAAAGCCACACAGGCTTGGAATGTCACAGTTGTGGGTTAGGTTTAGGTCAAACAATGACTGCTCTTTCATTTCTGCATCAACTTTACCTTTAGTGACTGTATTAATGCCTATTGGCCGCAAAGACTTGGAAGCGTTGAGTTCCTCCTGAACAGAAACCCACCTGAACAATTTTGAAAAAGAGATCCAGTGTTCCCGCCCAGTTTCAAACTGGGGACCTTTCGCGTGTAAGGCAAACGTGATAACCACTACACTACGGAAACCCACTTCCTAAGCAAGTCCGAAATCATTGTGTGCAGGCTCAGCAAAATGCGCATAAAGGCTAAACCTTCTGAAGCCAACTGTCGGCTCAAAGGGGTTCATACATTTCTTCAAAAGGGGACAGCTGTTACTGCTCAGTTTCGAACAGAGGACCTTTCGCGTGTTAGGCGAACGTGATGACCACTACACTACAGAAACTCCACAGGCTAACGCTAGAGTGCTTTTTGGGCGAATATTTATACTGCGATGTGCCCGAAAGCAAATAGACAATCGGCGTAATTCCCACGCACAAGAGGACAGAGTTCATTCGGCCTGGCAGTCTATGCAGAGTTCCCTGAAACGCTACCCTTAACTTACCTCGGAATTAAACACTTGCAGCTTGATATCAAGCTGAAACCTGCCTTCCTGTGCTAGTCTCAAACTAACAAACCCAAAGTTTCAAGAACACAGGAGAAACTCGAAAATTTCTCTTGGTGATTTTTGTTGGTCAAATTTTCGAGTTTCTCCAATCTTCTTGAAACTTTTAGTTTTTTTGAGCCGAGATTTCAAGTTTCTCCAATCTTATTGAAACTCACCACAGGGGTAGCACGTGTCCAGACTAGCATGGGAAATCAGGTTTTAGCTTGATATCTCTTCAGAAAGCTGAGACATGGACTTGCCACGCACAATCGATCCCATTGTAAAAAAAAACAGACTGTTTGTGGTCACTGGAATTCCGAGGGTTTAACACCTCTGGGTGCTTCGGGAGTAAGCCAGGAGCCACCTGAACAGGTTTATTGGCAGATTCGTTGACCATTGTGTTGAATTTCAAGAAGGTTAGCCATGTGTTACAAACTGCTATGGGTTGCATCGTTTTATCAGAAAATAACACTCCAGATGGATGTGTTTTAAAGTTCGTCAAGGGGATAAAAAGGCTACTTGTGGGCACGTAGGGGATCAGGGGGACACATAGACAGCTTGCGGTCACAGTTTTTGTATTACCAGTGGACAGAAGCGCAATTAGTGGTCATATAGACGGTGAGAGGGACTGATGAGCTGTTTGTGGTGACACAGGTGATCATTGGGACAGACAGGGCCGGCGCGCAGGGGTCTAAGGAGGGCCTGCCACGTACCCCCTTTTAGACACCCCTTGAGACCCTGCCTTACGTGATGGCCTAGGTGGAATAAGACGGAATAAGAAGAAAGCTACACAGCCTTGGAATGTCACAGTTGTGGGTTAGGTTTAGGTCAAACAATGACTGCTCTTTCATTTCTGCATCAACTTTACCTTTAGTGACTGTATTAATGCCTATTGGCCGCAAAGCATTGGAAGAGTTGAGTTCCTCCTGAACAGAAACCCACCTGAACAATTTTGTAAAAGAGATCCAGTGTTCCCGTCCAGTTTCGAACTGGGGACCTTTCGCGCGGGAGCCGAAAATAGTTAAGCTTAACTGCTCTTAACTTTTCCCATTCATTCTCTATGGTAGTGCTTAACACTACGGATGCGATATATTTGTGGCCACACGTAGATTTCCCGGTGCTGTTTTGCCTCTTCCGTGGCGCGGAATTCAAACAGCAGATACTCATCTGTCAATCATTCGCTCTGAAGGAGAGGAGACGCGTTTTACGATCGGAGATTTCTTCACGAAATTGTTTTGTTTGAACAAAATACGCTGCCAAACTCCCAACAAGCAGGTAAAGTGAATTCTGTGTTTCTTTTAAAAAAACTAAACTAAAAAAAAAACGTACAATTAATTACTTATGATACGATCATAAAATCATATTTTTGTGATTAATTATAGCAACTGTTTTGAAGGTTATGTGATTTTCAAGACTTTAGTGTATATATAATGTATATGTAATGTATTCCCTATTATAATGTACATGTTTATTAAGATTGTTGCACATTTTGTACATCCTACAAAAGAACAGTTATTACAAGATTGATTTTATCTGTTCACAAAGTTCGTTTATTATATGTTAATCATACTTAAAGTGTATCTAGATGAAAAAACGAATACAAACTCATTTTATAGTATTTGTGGCCAAGACAGGATTCGAACCTCTAATTCTGTGTATTGTATTCTTCCCGCATCCCTGGAATTTCCTTCGTTTCTATTGGCTAGTCAGCGCTCTACACCTATCCGCGACTGGCTTTTGCATGTGATGATAGGTTTAGGTCAAACAATGACTGCTCTTTCATTTCTGCATCAACTATACCTTTAGTGACTGTGTTCATGCCTCTTGGCCGCAAAGCCTTGGTAGCGTTGAGTTCCTCCTCAACAGAAACCCACCTAAACGATTGTGAAAAGAGATTCAGTGTTCCCGCCCAGTTTCGAACTGGGGACCTTGCGGGAGATCCGGGTCCGATTCCCGGCCAATGCAGCAGAAGACCTGAAGAAGACCTGAAGACCTGTTAAGCTGTGCATGAGCCCAGATCATCTGCTTAAAGAATGCCCTGAATTTAAGTGTCCCAAGTGCGAGGAAAGGGGACATTTCGCAAGGGATTGCAACACAGTCAGATGCCCGGAGTGTCAAAAGATTTTTAATAAGTGTGAGTGTTGGATGGAGAGAGAGGAAGGAGGTCTGGAGCATCGGGTGGACGGACAGGTGCATGAAGGAAACACTGAAGAGGCAGGAGATATTGATGAAGGACAAGGGGATGAAGGATTACCACAGAAGGAAACAGAAGGAGGAACAGACAACCAAGAGAAAGAAGAAAAAGGAAAAAATAATTATATGGATTAGGAAAAAACAGCAGAACAGAATACTCAATGGACAGAAATGGAAATATCGGACAGTTTTAAAAATCTTTTGGATAATGTGGAGAGTGATGGACATGGAATGCAAGATCAAAACAAAGAAATGGGCAGTGAAGAAGAAACAAGGATGGACAACATGGGGAAAAACAGATGGGAGAGAGGACAAAGTAGAAGGAGAACATTAAAGGTAAAACCAAATGTGGAAAATGTAAGAAAAAAGTTAATGACAAGGGGCAGAGTAAAAAGTGTAAACAGATATGAAGTGTTAAGAGTGCTGGAGGGAGAAGATAAATAATAATGGTTTTTAGGTTGTTTTTTTTTCTTTTAATGGTTTTAAGTTGTGTTACTTTTAATGCAAGGGGGCTGATGGCCATGGGTAAATTTGAAAAGGTGAAAGAAATGTGTAAAAGAGATGATCTGATTTTATTACAAGAAACTAACTGGAGGGAAGAGTACATGACTGAAATAAGGAAAAGGTGGAGTGGAGAGATTTTTTATAACAATGGTGATGGGAGGCTGGGATGAGGAGTTGTGATTTTAGTAAAAGAAAACTGTGGGGTATCATGTAAAACAATATATAATGACATAGATGGGAAATGTATTGCGGTTGAAATGGAGTATGAGGAGAAAAAAGTTATTGTAGTTAATATTCATGCACCGACTGTAGAGAATGAAAAGAAGGAATATTTAAATGTAGTAAGAGATTTTTTTAAAAAGCATAAAGAATTATTATGATGGGTGATTTTAATACCGTTTTCAGTAAATTAGAAATTGGTGAGGGAATGTTTTTAAAAATGATAAAGGAAGAAAAGAACTGAAATTATTAATGGAATAAAATAATATAATTGATGTATGGAGAGAAAGAAACGGAAAAAAGAAAAAATATTCAAGGAGGCAATTAGTAGGGAATTTTATGTGTAAGACAAGGATTGATTTTATTTTGTGTACAAGAAACATTGAAGGATTTATCGGTAACATTAAATGTGAAGAATCAAGTTTAAGTGACCATAAACCACTTTTTATGCAAGTAGACTGGAGTTCAGTAAAAAGAGGGCCGGGTGTATGGGTTTTAAATGTAGAGGTTTTGAAGAATGAGGAGTATGTTTTAAGTATTAAAGAAATTATTGAAAAAGAAAAGAGAATGAAATGTACAGTGAAGATAAAAGGATATGGTGGGAAAATGTTAAATATTTAGTTAAAAAAATTCACAATAAAGTATTGCAGATTAATACAGATATGTAAGAGGAAGAAGGAGAGAGAACTAAGAGAGAAATTGGAAAAGGAATTAAATGAGAATGGGAAAGATATACAAAAAAATTAAATAATTGGAGGGAATACTGAAAGAAATGGAAGAGAAAAAATATGAAGGTGCAAGATTAAGAAGTAAATCTAAATATACTGTGGAGGGAGAAAAATGTACAAAGTTTTTCTTTGATCTAGAAAAAATAAGGGGGGAAGCTGGAATGATTAAAGAAATAAGAGGAAAAAATGGTGTAGTGGTGGAAACATATGAGGAAATATTAAAAGAAGTAAAAGCATATTATGAAAACCTGTTTAGTACTGAGGGGTTGAGGGAAGAAGATAAACTGGAGTTAATAAATCAAATAAAAACAACAATAGGAGAAGTAGACAAAAAAGAGTGTGGTGAAGAGATAAGAGAAGAAGAGAGAAAAAGAGCAATAAGTGAATTAAACAAAAATAAAAGTCCAGGTATAGATGGTTTGGGGAGTGAATTTTATATAGTTTTTAAAGATTTTTTTAACCAGTATTTTAAAAGAAGTATATGAAGACATTTTTAAGAAAGAGGAAATTAATCAGAGAATATGGATGGGATTAATAAAGTTGATATATAAAAGAAAAGGAGATAAAGTAGACTTAAAAAATTATAGACCAATTACAATGCTGAATACAGATCTGAAAATTTTAACAAAAGTTTTAGCCAACAGATTGAAAGAGGTAATGCCAACCATAATTGAAACAAATCACAAGTGTATGGAGTTAAAGGGAAAGATGTAACAGACACAACTTTAAGTATAATAGATAGAATAAGATATATGAAAGAAAAAAAAAGAAAAAAGGATATGTTATTAGTTTGGATTTCGAAAAGGCTTTTGATAGAGTGGAACATGAATATTTATTTGAAATTTTAAGAAGGTACGGGTTTGGGGAAAATTTTGTCAAGTGGATTACAATTTTATATAGCGGAGCAATAACAAGAATACAGTGTAATGGTTTTTTAACTGAATGTTTTAAAATTACTAGGTCAGTAAGACAAGGATGTCCATTATCAGCGCTTTTATATTCTTTAGTTGGGATTAGCTATTAAAATAGATGAAGACATAAGAGGTATAAACATTGAAGGAAGTATTTCAATATTTCAATATGCAGATGATACAACAATAATAGTTAAAGATATAGAGAGTGTTAATAAAGTAATGGAAGTATGTTTTGTAGGGGATCAGGAGGTAAGATAAATGAAGAAAAAAATATATATATATGAGATTTGGAGGATTATTTAAGGGATTATTTTCATTTTAAAGAAACAAAAGAAATAAGGATTTTAGGTGTTCTAATGGGAAAAGACGAAAAGAAAGTTAAAGACAAAATGTGGGAAGAAATAGCAGGAGGAATTGAAAGAAGGTTAAATTTTTGGAAATTGAGGACTTTAAGTTTAAAAGGGAAGGTTTTAATTTTAAATGTGTTAATGGTGTCAAAGTTGTGGTATGTTTTATATGTGACTGCTATGCCAGTGTGGGTGGAAAAAAGGTTGAAAAAATGTTTTTTAGATTTTTTATGGAATAGTAAACCTTCAAGGTGTCACAGCCACACCTTCTACACTCCCGGAATCGGACACTTACGCCACACCCACTCGTCCCCAATCACCCGAACTCTGAACTCCTGTGCATCATCACCAGAACCACATATAAAGCCATCAGTCACCATCACTCATCATCTGGTCTTGCACCGATCTCCTCACTTGCCTGAACGCCATTATTAAACCTACCTGAACTCTTGAACCCTCTTCATCCTCGTCAGTCTTCCTGTCCCCATCGTCTTCATCTGAGCACCATCTGGATCACCGTTCACCATAAGGGAAGTTGTGTTGTCACCGTTCTATCCACGTGTCAAGATTCACCTGTGTCTGAAACCTCTGATTCACATTAAACTACCTTATCACTGAATCCTCTGTGTCCTCGTCTGTGTCTGACAGAAGACCAGACCGCATGCAGAGCTCTTCGGACACGGGCGAGGACCGCACCGCAGATCCCTTCACGCAACTGGTTCACGCTGTACGGTCCTCACTGATGCAACAAACTCCCCCTTCTTCACCGGCTGTCAACAACTCAAACACCGCTACAACTCCGGTCACTTCTTCAGTTGCCCCTGCGAGTCCCATGGCCAAACCAGCGACATACAGCGGCACGGCGGAGGATTGCAGCGGGTTCCTGCTACATGGTGTTCCCTCTATATGGAATCCAACTCTCATTTATTCACCTCCGAACGCAGTCGAGTAGCCTTCATCATCAACCTACTCTCAGGTAAGGCCCTCCAATGGGCTGAATCAGAATCAGAATCAGAATCAGAATGAGCTTTATTGCCAGGTATGTTTACACATACGAGGAATTTGTTTTCGTGACAGAAGCTCCGCAGTACAACAGAATGACAGCGACAGAACATAAAACACATAATAAAAGAATAAAAAATACAAATATGTAGACAGTGAATGACAATATACAAATGACAATTGTAGGCAGGTATATTACAAAGTGAAGTTATGTATGTACATATATATTGTGTGCAAGATTTAAGTGTATACTAAGTATGTGTGTTAGATAAATAAAGTGTGTGTGTATATAAATATAAAGTGTAGTGTGTTCGCCATTATTGTCAGCTGTTCATAAGATGGATTGCCTGAGGGAAGAAACTGGTCCTGTGTCTGGTTGTTCTGGTGCTCAGTGCTCTGTAGCGTCGACCAGATGGCAACAGTTCAAAGAGGGAGTGTGCTGGATGTGAGGGGTCCAGAGTGATTTTGACAGCCCTTTTTCTCACTCTGGATAAGTACAGTTCTTGAATAGATGGGAGAGTTGAACCGATGATTCGCTCAGCAGTCCGGACTACTCTCTGTAGTCTTCTGAGGTCAGATTTAGAAACTGAGCTGAACCAGACAGTTACTGAAGTGCAGAGGATGGATTCAATGATGGTGGAGTAGAACTGTTTCAGCAGCTCCTGTGGCAGGTTTAACTTCCTCAGCTGGCGGAGAAAGTACAACCTCTGCTGGGCCTTTTTTACGATGGAGTCAATGTGAATGTCCCACTTCAGGTCCTGAGAGATGGTGGTTCCCAGGAACCTGAATGACTCCACTGCAGTCACAGGGCTGTTCATGATGGTGAGTGGGGGGAGTGCAGGGGGGTTTCTCCTGAAGTCCACGATCATCTCCACTGTTTTGAGGGTGTTAAGCTCCAGGTTGTTGAGACTGCACCAGACAGCCAGCTCTTTTACCTCCTGTCTGTAAGCAGACTCGTCACCGTCCTGAATGAGGCCGATGAGTGTGGTGTCATCTGCAAACTTCAGGAGCTTGACAGAGGGGTCCTTAGATGTGCAATCGTTGGTGTACAGGGAGAAGAGCAGTGGTGAGAGTACACAGCCCTGGGGAGCTCCGGTGCTGATTGTACGGGTGCTGGATGTGTATTTTCCCAGCCTCACTAGCTGCTGCCTGTCTGTCAGGAAGCTGTTGATCCACTGACAGACGGAGGTGGGCACGGAGAGCTGATTTAGTTTGGGCAGGAGGAGGTTTGGGATGATCGTGTTGAAGGCCGAGCTGAAGTCCACAAACAGGATCCTCACATAAGTCCCCGGTCTGTCTAGGTGTTGCAGAACATAATGCAGTCCAATGTTTACTGCATCGTCCACAGACCTGTTTGCTCTGTAGGCAAACTGAAGAGGATCCAGCAAGGGCCCAGTGATGTCCTTCAGGTGGGCCAGCACCAGTTTTTCAAATGACTTCATGACTACAGACGTTAGAGCCACAGGCCTGTAGTCATTTAGTCCTGTAATTTTGGGTTTCTTAGGGATGGGTATGATGGTGGAACGTTTGAGGCATGAAGGGACTTCGCACAGCTCCAGCGATCTGTTGAAGATCTGTGTGAAGATGGGGGCCAGCTGGTCAGCACAGGATTTCAGACAGGCTGGTGTAACACAATCTGGGCCTGGTGCTTTTTTCCTTTTCTGCTTCCGGAAGACCTGGCGCACCGCATCCTCGCTGATCTGAATTGCAGGTGGGGGGGAGAGGGGGGATGCAGGAGGTGAGAATGGTGAGAGTGCTTGATTGGAGAGGTGTTCAGGATGGGTTGCAGGAGCTGTTAATGGTGTGAACGGTAGTTTGGAGAGGCATTCAGGGCTGGTTGCAGGAGTTGTGAAGGGTGTGAATGTTTTTGTGGGGAGGCGTTCAGGGCAGGTGATGGGTGTTCTTTCAAACCTGCAGTAAAACTCGTTCAGATCGTCTGCCAGTCGTTGATTCTCTACGGTGCTGGGGGGTGGTGTCTTGTAATTGGTGATCTTCTTTAGACTTTTCCACACTGATTCGTTGGAAGTGAACTGAGTCCTTATTTTTTCAGAATAATTCCTCTTTGCCACTTTGATCTCCTTTTCCAATGTGTATTTAGCCTGTTTATACAAGACATTGTCCCCCTTCACGTAAGCATCTTCTTTGGCCTGACGGAGCTGTCTGAGTTTTGCAGTGAACCACGGTTTGTCATTATTGTAAATTAGTTGAGTCTTTGTAGGAATACACATATCCTCACAGAAACTGATATATGATGTTACGGTCTCTGTGAGTTCATCCAGATCGGTGGCAGCAGCTTCAAAAACACTCCAATCAGTGAGGTCAAAACAAGATTGTAAATCCTGCTCTGCTTCATTAGTCCATCTTTTTACAGTCCTTGATACAGGTTTAGCTGATTTTAGTTTCTGCCTGTAGGACGGTATAAGATGAACCAGAAGGTGATCAGAACGTCCCAAAGCTGCTCGTGGAACAGAGTGAAATGCATCCTTTATTGTGGTGTAACAGTGATCCAATATATTACTGTCTCTTGTGGGACATGTAACATGCTGTCTGTATTTTGGCAGTTCACGGGACAGATTGGCTTTATTAAAGTCCCCGAGAAGGATTAAAACAGAGTCAGGGTGTTGTTGTTCTGTCTCTGTAATCTGATCAGCGAGTTTCTGTAAAGCTGAGCTCACATGCGCTTGAGGATGGATGTAAACACTGACCAGAATGAACGAGTGAAACTCCCGCGGCGAATAGAACGGCTTGCAGTTAATGAAGAGTGTTTCGAGATTTGAGCAGCACGTCTTCTTTAACACAGTTACATCTGTACACCACCGTTCATTGATGTAAAAGCATGTCCCGCCGCCGCGCGATTTCCCAGTGGATTCTGATTCACGATCCGCTCTAAACAGCTGAAATCCCGGCAGATGGAGCGCGCTGTCCGGTATGGTGTCATTCAGCCAGGTTTCCGTGAAACACAGAGCAGCAGAGTGTGTGAAATCCTTATTAGTCCGAGAAAGCAGAAGGAGTTCGTCCGTTTTGTTGGGTAGAGAGCGGAGATTTGCCAGATGGATGCTAGGCAACGGCGTTCGAAATCCGCGCTTCCTGAGTCTGACGAGCGCTCCCGCTCGCTTCCCCCGTCTGCGCGTCCTGAAGCGCTTGATCAGCGCCGCCGCTCCTCCGATAACAACGTTCACTAAAACATCTGAATAATTGAAATCCGGAAAAACATCTTGTGGTGCGTTCTGCCGAATGTTCAGCAGTTCTTCCCTGGTGAAACTGATGGCAGGAATATAACTAAAGACAGGACAAACTAACAAAAACACAAAAACATATGCGGAGCTCGTCACGGAGGCAGCCATCCTGTATCGGCGCCAGCGATACGAATCTCTCTGGGACTCGAACTCACCTGCCCTTGGATCCGTCACTAACTTCTGTTCCCAGTTAAAATCCGTCTTTGGCCATCAAACTTCTGCATTGTCTGTCCATGACCAATTATTTACCATTCACCAACAGAGAGATGAATCTGTGAGTGATTATGCCATACGCTTCCGTACTCTCGCTTACATAAGCGGCTGGAATGAAACTGCCTTAATTACAGCATATCGCCACGGATTGAATGACAAGATACAAAGTTTGATAGTTGTGTACGAAGACTCACTAGGACTAGAGAATCTCATTCAGAAATCCATTTGAGTTGCCCAGAGACTCACTGCCTGTCATCCGCTCACTCCCGCTGTACTTCCTCCGCCCGCTATACCATCTGTCGCTCCTCCAGCACCTGAACCCATGCAAGTGGACTCTCACCATCTGTCCGCATCGGAACGTCAGCGGAGGATCAACGCCGGGCTATGTCTCTATTGTGGGGGAGATGGACACCTCTTACCATCCTGTCCAGTTCGACCTCCACGCCCAGCGGTGAGTACCATTCATATACCTCCTCAAACTGCTCATCTAACTAAGACCTGGGTTACTCTAAAACACCTTTGCTCTTCTGTTTCAGTACAAGCCCTCATCGACTCCGGTTCGGCGGGGAACTTCATCAACCGGCAAACCTTAACTCGTCTCAACGCCAAACATCACCGAAGCCCTGTCGAACTCAAAGTAACCACCATACAGGGAAAGCCGCTGGGCAAGGGTCGTGTCCACTATTTCTCCCCCACAATCATCCTCCACGTGGGACTCCTGCACGAAGAAGACATCACGTTCATGGTGCTGGAGGAATCCACCGCAGACATCATCCTGGGACGCCCCTGGCTTAACCTCCACCAACCTCACATCCATTGGCCCACTGGCGAGATCCTGAAATGGGGAATGTCCTGCCATCATACCTGCATCACTCCTCCAGCTAAAATCCCCAAGGTCAGTCCTCCCTTAAGGAAGTCTTCCCTACCTGTCCAGTCCACATCAGTGGAGAGCCCCGACACGAAGATGGATCATATCATCCCTCCTGAATATCGGGCGTTCCAGGATGTGTTCAGTAAGCGGTTGGCAACGAAGCTACCACCTCATAGGCCATGGGACTGGGCCATTGACCTCCTGCCTGGAGCAACCCTTCCTAAAAGACGAATCTATCCCCTGTCCATCCCGGAGCAGAAGGCCATGGAGGAGTATATACAGGAAGCCCTCGCTCAGGAGTTCATCCGACCATCTACTACCCCTGCCGCTTCCAGCTTCTTCTTCGTGGCCAAGAAGGACGGAGGCTTGAGGCCGTGCATCGATTATCGCCACCTCAATTCACAAACCGTCAAATTCAGTTATCCTCTTCCCCTGGTCCCAGCGGCGTTGGAACAACTACGCAGAGCCAGGATCTTCACGAAACTGGACTTGAGGAGCGCCTACAACCTAATCCGCATCCGGAAGGGGGACGAATGGAAGACCGCTTTCATCACTCCTTCCGGGCACTATGAATACCGGGTCATGCTGTATGGGTTATCCAACAGTCCATCCGTCTTCCAAAACTACATGAATGAAGTCTTCAGAGATTACCTTAACAAGTTCGTAATTGTCTACATCGACGACATCCTCATCTACTCCACATCCAAGCAAGAACATATCCATCATGTCATCCTCGTACTCCGAAAACTCCGGGAACACCACCTTTACCTCAAATCCGAAAAATGTGAGTTCCATACGCCCTCAGTCCAGTTCCTAGGTTACATCATCGACCCATGTGGCGTGAAGATGGACCAGGGGAAGGTGGACGCCATCACACACTGGCCTCAACCCGGCTCCATAAAAGAACTTCAACGCTTCCTGGGCTTTGCCAACTTTTATCGAAGATTCATCAAGGACTACAGTTTACTCAGCTCCCCTCTAACTTCTCTCCTCCGGAACCGGCCCAAGTCTCTGTCCTGGAACCCCAAGGCCACTGAAGCTTTCCACCTGCTCAAACAAGCCTTCAAGACCGCTCCAATCCTCATCCACCCTGATCCCAGCCACCAGTTCATCGTGGAAGTGGACGCCTCATCCACCGGGGTCGGAGCAGTCCTCTCCCAGCGGCAGGGGAATCCACCACGACTCCATCCATGTGCCTTCTTCTCGAAGAAGCTATCCCCGGAGGAGCAGAATTATGACATCGGTAGCCGTGAACTACTGGCCATTAAGCTGGCTCTGGAAGAATGGCGTCACTGGCTGGAGGGAGCCCAGTTCCCTTTCGAGGTGGTAACCGACCACCGGAACCTGGAATACCTCCGTGAAGCCAAAAGACTGAATCATCGCCAAGCTAGATGGGCCTTGTTCTTCACGAGATTCAACTTCAAGGTCACCTATCGCCCTGGCTCCCAGAACAATAGAGCCGACGCCCTCTCCCGTCTTCATCAAGCAGATCCCGAACCCGAATCTCCAGAATCAATCCTCCCTCCAGCCATGATAGTTAGTCCTATCCAGTGGAGTATTGATCATCTGATTGCACAGGAAAACCTTCAACACCCTGCTCCGCCGGGAGGTCCAGAAGGGAAACTCTTCGTCCCCCCTCAACATCGGATTACCCTCCTGGACTTAGCTCACACCTCTCCGGGCTCTGGACACCCAGGCAGGAGGCGGACCCTCTCGCTCCTACAACAGCGTTACTGGTGGCCATCGATGGCTCTGGATACGGTCCGCTACCTCAAAGGATGCTCCGTCTGCGCCATAGCAGACACCCCTTGAAGACTCCCGGAAGGTAAACTGGTGCCTCTGCCCATTCCTGAACGTCCATGGACCCATATCGGCATTGATTTCATGACTGACCTCCCTCTCTCTCAAGGCTACACCTGTGTACTGGTAGTGGTCGACAGGTTTTCAAAATCATGTAAACTCATCCCTCTCAAAGGACTCCCCACTGCGTTCGAAGCGGCAGAGGCACTATTCCACAACGTCTTCCGTCACTTTGGCATCCCAGAAGATATCGTCTCCGACAGAGGCCCCCAATTCATCTCTAGAGTCTGGTCAGCTTTCTTCCGTCTTCTAGGGGTGTCCGTCAGTCTCTCCTCGGGATACCATCCTCAGACCAACGGCCAGACGGAGCGTAAGATTCAGGAGCTGGGGAGGTTCCTGACGATTTACTGCCACCGTAACCAGGACTGTTGGAGCCAGTACCTACCCTGGGCCGAATACGTTCAGAACTCCCTCCAGCAATCTACCACCGGGCTCACCCCCTTCCAATGTGTCCTTGGATACCAACCTCCGCTCTTCCCATGGTCAGGTGAGCCCTCGCAGGTCCCAGCGGTAGATCACTGGTTCCGACAGAGTGAGAGGGTCTGGGACTCGGCTCACGTGCATCTCCAGCGGGCAGTGCGGAGGCATAAGGAGCAAGCGGACGCTCGTCGAGGACCCACGCCGCAGTACCAACCTGGACAACAAGTCTGGCTCTCAACGAGGGACATCCGCCTCCGACTGCCCTGCCGTAAGCTGAGTCCCCGATACATCGGACCATTCACTATTGAACGGCAACTGAACGAAGTGACCTATAGACTCCAACTCCCTGCACAGTACCGTATCTCACCTTCATTCCATGTCTCACTCCTCAAACCCTTCACTGAACCTTTGTCTCCTCCATCCACAGAACCTGGTGATGATGCCGTACCTCCTCCTCCGGCCATCGAAGACGACAACGACATCTTCCGGGTGAGAGCTATCCTTGACTCTCGACGACGGGGTCCTCAACTGGAGTACCTTGTGGACTGGGAAAACTACGGCCCGGAGGAGCGTTGCTGCGTTAATCGTAACGACATCCTGGACCCCAGCCTTCTCACTGACTTTCATCAAGACCATCCAGACCGCCCCGCTCCCCGTGGCCGAGGTAGACCCCGTCGTCGCACAAGATCCCAGCCGTCAGGAGCCGCCCGTAGAGGAGGGGGTACTGTCACAGCCACACCTTCTACACTCCCGGAATCGGACACTTACGCCACACCCACTCGTCCCCAATCACCCGAATTCTGAACTCCTGTGCATCATCACCAGAACCACATATAAAGCCATCAGTCACCATCACTCATCGTCTGGTCTTGCACCGATCTCCTCACTTGCCTGAACACCATTATTAAACCTACCTGAACTCTTGAACCCTCTTCATCCTCGTCAGTCTTCCTGTCCCCATCGTCTTCATCTGAGCACCATCTGGATCACCGTTCACCATAAGGGAAGTTGTGTTGTCACCGTTCTATCCACGTGTCAAGATTCACCTGTGTCTGAAACCTCTGATTCACATTAAACTACCTTATCACTGAATCCTCTGTGTCCTCGTCTGTGTCTGACAACAGCGAATATAACGGGTTGTAATAAAAGACGGCGCCGTCCACAGAGACATTTCTATGTGCACTATTTCATCCGTGAAAACCTTAGTCCCCTGGCTATCATGTCAGAATCTGCAATTCAAAATAAATTTTGCCTGCCACGGCAGCAAATTCAGCAGCTTTTAGATATTGATGTTGGTCCGACTTTGTCAAGACAAACCTGACGGAGCTCAGCCCCGAAATTCAACTGCTGTCGCTCTTCTCTTTCTTTTCTTTCCGCTGTAGCTGTTAGGTCTGTGTATATTTTGGTCATTCGATTTTCTATTTAAAAATAAATAAAGATAAATGAGAAACGGTTTGATTTTCGTTTTTTCGTTATGTTTAAGAAATGGAAAACGCAAATTTAGCTGGATTTTTCTTATTTTTGTTTGTGGGTAAAAAAATAGATTATGCTTTAATATTTGTTTGAATGTGTGGGCTGCGCTGAAACGCCCCTTTCATCCTTTCTGTACTGCACTGACAAGCGGCAACCGCAAGCTCAGTTCATTTTCACCAGGAGAGAAGCGGTAGACAGCAGAGTTTATTAATCCTGCGGATTCTTTGCTAGTGGTGCTTGCAAGCTTTATATATATATATATATATATATATATATATATATATATATATATATATATATATATATATATATATATATATATATAATTTTTTTTTTTTTTTTTTTTGACCAAACAGAAATTAATTTATTCAATGACATTTGAAATTAATTTATTCAATGACATTTGAAATTAATTTATTCAATGACATTTGAATTTTACTGTAGGATCTACAATGACATGAAATGTGCAGATTTTTAGCCTACTAATTTTATTCTATGCCTATTTAAGAAAAACCTCACAGCCTAACATGTTTTCATTTGCTATACAAACAACAGCAACTGAAGCTTTATCTTGTAGAGTGTAGTCTGCTGCACTTCTCCGATCGGCGGATCCTGATCCACACCTTCCATCCCGATAACAAGAGGAAAGAGCTTCAGCTCCTTCAGTTTGGGTCGTAAGACACCCTAAACAACACGAAAACCTTACAAAACTCAACAGGATGTGCTTTCTGCCATCTCGGTCTACATTAACTTCTTTCTGAAACGTCAGAAATGAACCAGGCTCATGCATCAGACAAACCATGTCTAGCTGGACATGTCTACTTTTAAAATAAGCCATTTAAATGGAATAATAATAATAATAATAATTTTATATTTAGGCCTATGTAATTCAAATGAAACCAACCAGAGGTGCAGTGTTTCCCGTCTGAACTCATTATCTGTAATGATGTCACACCATCACTATATTCATACGGTCATCTACAGAATTCTTGAATTCAGTTCATAATTATAAGTAGCCTATAGCCTATAATTAAAACATTATTAGTAAACTAATTATGGGGAAAACTTAACTTATTTTAATATAAATTTTATTATAAATGTGGGGTTGGATTTTTCCCATTTTATTTTTTTTATGAATGGCCTAGAATAAAATAAGTAGGCAAAAAATTAGTAGTAGGCCTATATTTTATTCCATGTCGTTGTAGTTCACAGGCTAAAGTAAAATTCAAATGGTGTTTTATGAATAAAGTTGTCAAGTCTGCTTTGTCAATAACATGCAGCAGCCGGAAAAATATAATATTATTTTTTTATTTTATTATTAATTTAATTAATTATTATTATTATTATTATTATTATTATTATTATTATTATTATTATTATTGTTGTTGTTGTTATTGTTATTATTATTATTATTATTATTTTATCTTGCAAGCACCACTAGCAAAGAATCCGCAGGATTAATAAACTCTGCTGTCTACCGCTTCTCTCCTGGTGAAAATGAACTGAGCTTGCGGTTGCCGCTTGTCAGTGCAGTACAGAAAGGATGAAAGGGGCGTTTCAGCGCTGCCCACACATTAAAACAAATATTAAAGCTTAATCTAATTTTTTACCCACAAACAAAAATATACGAAAAATCCAGCTAAATTTGCGTTTTCCGTTTCTTAAACAAAACGAAAAAAAACAAAAAATCAAACCGTTTCTCATTTATCTTTATTTATTTTTAAATAGAAAATTGAATGACCAAAATATACACAGACCTAACAGCTACAGCGGAAAGAAAAGAAAGAGAAGAGCGACAGCAGTTGAATTTCGGGGCTGAGCTCCGTCGGTTTGTCTTGACAAAGTCGGACCAACATCAATATCTAAAAGCTGCTGAATTTGCTGCCGTGGCAGGCAAAATTTATTTTGAATTGCAGATTCTGACATGATAGCCAGGGGACTAAGGTTTTCACGGATGAAATAGTGCACATAAAAATGTCTCTGTGGACGGCTCCGTCTTTTATTACAACCCGTTATATTCGCTGTAGGCTATCACTGCAATAGTTTGACCAAACTCCCCACCACAATCATTCCCTTTAAATAGATTCCATAATGGTTTGCCAGCTGCTGCTGATGATGATAACAATAGCCTAATAATAATAATAATAAAAAGAAAGAAAGAATGATAATAACAATAATACAAATTAAAAAGTTATGTAGGCTACTAGCTATTTTTTGTTGTTTTTGGGCTACAGAAATTTTTACAAAATTTTACAATAGATAATTTGATTTGATCTTTGAAGTAGCCTATTAGATAGAGATAGCTTCGACATTTGATCACTGTGGTTGGTTACAAAGACGTTACTATTCTGAAAATAATAACAAGATACAAACCTGTAAATATTCAATCGACTTTTCTTAAATTCAAAACAAAATATTAATGCATTCGTAATTTCCATTTCTGAATAGTTGCTATATGGTCACGCAGGTTTGCGCATTAAACCCATGGCCCCGAAAAATATAGCCTATCAACAATTATGTTGTTTCCCCAAACATGACCCCTCTCTGCCAACTTTTTGAACATTTGGTCATTTATTTATTATTATTATTATTAGGCTATTATAATTATTTAGATAATGCATAGGTCTAAGTATAAATGATCAGAAACAAATCACTTCAACACGTCAAGTTGTTCTTGATTCGGTGTATCAAACGAGTGGATTGAACTCACTCATTAAGACAGTGACTATCTGCCAGCTGGTGTCTGTTTTAGATTCATATTAAACGTAGGCTATCACTTCATTGATTCCATCATGTCATATTTATGTCTTCAAAATGTAGGCCTAAGACACTTCATAATATTTGTGTGCACTTGTAGGCTAATTGCTGTGTTAATGCACTAAGATCTCTTCTGTATTGATGGCTCTCATGAAGCTCTGGTTGGATTTTAGTGGTAGGCTAACTGCCCTATGGGCTACAGTCTTATCCTCTAGCTGAATTTATCGATGTGGATTAATGTGACGTTCATACATTTAATAAGGCTGTTGCTGTCAGTATTGTTTTTGGAAATTAGGCTATTCAAATGCAATGGTCTCGTTTCAAAAGCATAGGTCAATATGCTTGCGTCGACTTCACTGTAGCCTATGTGCCCTGCTTCCTTTCCGTGAGATTTGACAGAAAAATTGAAAATATAACGGACTCTTCTGTTTCAGAGTCCATGTTTCATGTTTGTTAGCCCAGGACATTTTACAAATCCAGACCAAACGATGTTCTATGGCCATGTCCGGAATAAAGACTAGTCTATCAATGTCACACAGTAAGATTTTAACCATATACCTCGCAGTCACAGACCGTATCAACGTCAGTGATACTTATTGTATTTCGCCACAGGGTGTCACTGTGGCCTCAACCCTTTGCCTTCGCTTACTCTGAGCTCGATTGCTATGTCTGAGGTAAACCACGCCCTCCTCATTACCCTACGCAGGAAGAAATGTAGGAAGAAATAAATAAATGTAGAAATACATAAATGTAGAAATACATAAATGTAGAAATAAATTAATGTAAAAATAAATTAATGTATAAATGAATAAATGTATAAATAAATAAAAGAAGAAATAAATGAATATGGGAAAAAATAAAAATATACATAAATAAGGAAATAAATGTATAAATAAGTATTTATTTTTTTTTATTTTTTGCTTTTCTATGTATATTTATTTATATATATATTTATTATTTTTTTCTTTTTTACATTTATTTGTATATTTATTTATGTATTTATTTATTTTTTATTTTGGCAGACTTGGCATTCCATAGTTCACGTCATTTAAAATAAATGTAAAATCTCCCTGGTTTGCTAACCTTACGTAGAAATTCTGTTGATTTCTTTTGGGAAAAATGAGAATGAAATCAACATATTTTCTACTTGTTTTTAAGATTCAAAATAAGGAAAAATTTGTATGTAAATGTTAACATTCATTTGGCTAACTTAAATGCAAAGCACCTCAAGTTAGTTTACAAAATAGCCAAATACCACATTTTTCAACCTATATATATATAAATATTATTATTATTATTTTTTTTTTTTAATCTGCAGCTACTATGAACCAACCAACTCTTCCTAACACCTCTGGTCCAAGACAAGCCCATTATTATTAATTTTACATTAAAAAAATATATATAAATAAAGACATTTTAATTCTGTTCTCAACTTGTTCTAAAAAAAAAAACACACACATGGTTGTTCCTGAAGATTGTATTTTGCTTCCTCAATTAAAGAATTCAGAGACTCTTCTTCAGAATTTAGATGCTGTTTTCACATTTGACAGAGGTGCAAAACAAGGAGCTAACCCAATTGTATGGGCTTGTTCTCCGATGTACCTATTCGTACTACTCTGATCCAGCATTATGTTGATGTGGGAGACGCACAACCTATTCGTCAGCGTTTATAGGGCTCCAGTTAGTAAGAGGAAAGTATTGGAATCAGAGATTCAATATATGATTGAGAATGGAATAGCTGTTCCGTCATGTTCAATTTGGGCTTCACCTTGCTTGTTAGTGAGGAATTCAGAATGAACTTATATATTTTGCACTGATTATTATTAAGCCAGATGCTTTTCCACTTCCTCAAATGATTGTGTGGATCTGGTGGGTACAGCTAATTTTGTGAGCAAGCTCGATCATCTTAAAGGATATTGGCAAGTGCTGTTAACTCCTAGAGCAGTGATCCTCAAATCTGGCTCTCGAGATCCACTTTCCTGCGAAGTTTAGCTCTAACCCTAATCAAACACGCATGAGTTTGCTAATCAGTGTCTTCAGGGTCATTAGAAAATCACAGGCAGGTGTGTTTAATTGGAGTCGGAACTAAACTCTGCAGGAAACTGGATCTCGCGAGCCAGATTTGGGGATCACTGTCCTAGAGCTAGAGAAATAACCTAATTTATTACATCATCTGGATTATACTCATACTCTGTTAAGAGATTTGGTTTACAAAACACCTCTCACCTTCCAAAGATTGATGAATCGAGTGGTGTTTGTGCTGGAGGAGTGTGCAGTGTATTTGGATGATGTTATTGTTTTTAGTGAGACATGGGAACAACATTTAGTTAATCTACAAGCTCTCTTAACTCAGTTGGCTGAGGCATGTCTTATAGTTAACCTGGCCAAGTGTGAGTTTGCCAAGGCTATGGTAAGATATCGGTGAAAAGTGGGTGGCCAAGGCAAAGTACGGCTGGTTCAGGCCAAAGTTTGGCCATTCAGCAGTTTCAGCCTCTATCCACCAAAAGAGAATTTTTCGTGTTTTTTGGGGATGGTAGGTTATTGGGGATGGTAGGTTATTACCAGGTTTTCGGTTTTAATTTTTCAACTTCACTTTCACATTACAATGCAATATGATCAATCAATGCAAACATATTTGCCAATACAGAACATCTTGCAGAAAATCAATCTGGTTACCATAACTTGCACTCAGTGCAAAGACCTTCTCAAGTTCGCTCGAGGTAAGATAGAGAGATACCCATACAAAAAAAAAATGTTTCAATGACAAAGAAAATATGTTTTGCTTTCACTTTAAATGAAAGATTTATACCATGATTATGTATTACATTGTTCTCAATTAGTTCTGAAAAAATAGGAAAATTATATTTGTAGGGATTTTTAGATTTATTTAGCACTCAATCCCATTCCATTCTTAAACAGGAAGATAACTTTTTTTATATATAAAGAAATTACAAAAAGCACTACAAAATGATTACAAATGACTCATGCTGCAGTTGAAGCTTTTGAACACGGTTACATCTTGAAAATAAATTAAGTTACAATCAGTCACGAGACTTATGAGAGCCAATGGCATTTCCCAAACATTCTTCAGGTCATTCATGTATGAATGTGTGGCGGGTTTGAGCGCTACATGGGGATGACTATCAGCTTTGGGGCTTTTTTTTTTTTAGATGTAGAACTAGCGCCTGGTTAGGTGCTTAAATGAAACTAAAATTATGGTAGCTGGTTAAATTGAAAATCCTATCCCCTTCTTTGAATTCTAAAGAAAAAATATCAAATTTGTTGTTAAATCTTCCACTGTAAATGTCACGATCCACATAAACAATATGTTTGTCATTATTTATTTTGTTATTTGCATTCTCAGTTGATTCTGCTCAGAATTTTGGGAAAAATTAATAAAACAGGCGAGAAGTTAAAACACTATTACACTAAAGATATGACATCAAATATGATATGCACCAACTTCTACATTGTACAACATTGTTCCTCTTATTATGATGAAATAAACAACATGATATGAAACAAATCATTATTTCAGTCAATGGTGGCTGGTAATACTCCTCAAAAATCCACCCCCTCTGTATCCTATAGTTCAAGATTATAAATATCAGAAATTTTGAACAGCAGTCCCCAAAAGTCTAAGAACAATATTGAAAATGCTTTTTTTATTCTAATAAAAAGAAAAAAAGAAAGACAAAAAAAAAAAAAAAACTGTCATCATATATTAAATAACTGGCATAACAATTTACATTTAAAAAGTGAACAAGAAAAAAAAAGTACATTTCTTCTGCTACGCAACATAAAATCTACCCATGTTAAATGGCATGATTGAGAATGTTCTAAAAACAACACGTGTGCCTTTAAGAGAGCCACCCCCCCCCCCCCCCCAAAAAAAAAACTAATCTTTTCATTGGCAACCTAGAAAGTGCAGAATCTTATATATTTATACTTTGTCACAACCAATTTTTTCAATCATAAACCTTTATTCATATAATATCTAGGCTTTAAAAAAAAAAAAAAAGATTCTCAGATTTGGTCTCAAATATTTTGACCCACCCAACTGTACACCTCACTTTGATGTGTGAAGAAACTCAGAACAGGGGGTAGAAAAATTGTGAAATAACACTAGCTTTTGATGACTTTTGCCAGAAATACAAAGCACATTACAGAAAAACATGGAATGTTAAGATAGGACAGAAGAGAAACCCATGAGTATGATGGCAGAAACTGACCATTAGCTACATTAGTTCTGCAGACATTTTGGTTAAAATCTTAAAAAAGCTGTCAGTCTCAACAATTCATGCTGGGTGACTGCAATACACTTGCATGTAACATTATCCTTCAGGGTATTTTAAACTGACTCACTTTCATAAAGTTTAAAGCAAGAGACATCGAAAGACTCAAGCTCCAAGATTTCCTTAGAAACCTGTTTGAGCTTCTAAATTCCACCAAGCTGCAACAGAAATGACTCGCAGATGTCTAACACACTGCAAAGTTTAAGTGTTTCAAACACCTGTAATAAACACAGCTGAAGTCTCCAGCTTTGCCTGATGAGATATCCAACTTTATGTCAGAGGAGTGCATCAGTTGTCCTTGTTTGATCCAGTGCTCTGAAAGAACTCTCACTTCCAGTCCACAAACCGAGCTCAAATCACACAAAGAAATAACTGCACTTCAAAACAATAACCAACAATAAACAAATTATAAAAGCCTATAAAACACAAAAAGGAGACAAGAAATAACAGTCACAGAAGCAGTTCAACTGCTAGCTGCCCTGGATATTCACACACATGCAAGTATATCCACGCACGCGCACACCCAGATTTAGGGATTTTAGTCCTGACCAATATCCTAAAATATGTCCTTTATCAAAAAAGAAAAATAGTAAACCATGTCCTTGTTTTCGATAGCAGATGTTATTTTTATTGGTTGTTATTATAACTAATGCAAAAAAGAGATGAAAAGTATATTGTGTGAGTGTATACTTTACTACAAAAAAATAAAATAAAATAAAAAACTCTTACACAACTAAAGAAGATATGTGTAATAATGCAGTGGTGCATGATAGCTATGAGAGATGCTCTTTGTTCAGTTTTTAAAATATGCACACATATGTTACACAAATCCAGTCTCTGCTCGACTGTCCGTACATGCAGGCAGCTCCCTTTACTGGGAAAGAGGAGGAAAAAGATAAGAGCGGATTTCGGTTTCTATGTATAGTTGCTTATATACCGTAGATGTTTCTATTTGCTCTGCTTCAGGGTTGGCATAAGGGGAATCTCAGAAAGGGTTTAGGTGCAATCAGTGATGTACAATTTTGGATTGTTTTACTGTTACTGCATTAGTCTGCTGTCCCACTAGTCAATTTTCAGTTGTAGGCCCAAAAGGACAGATACAGCATTGCACATATCCATAATTATTCCATGAACTGGAACCTTGTGTCCTATCAATGCAACCTCACAACTCACTGGTCCAAAATCCTTTTCCTCATGACTGTACATCACATCTGTGTCACGTCATGCATCAGTTACTTGTCACTGGAAAACTGGAAGAGGGTGAGATTTGGTAGCTATGATGAAATGAAATATTTTTGGTGTCAGTCAGTGGGAAACAGCTTTATGAGCCATTGTAACAATCCTCATGTCACTTCTATCTGTAGCTATGACCTGAACAGCATTTGGCTGATCATTTTGAGACAGTTTTGGTCTAACAGTTGTTGAAATAAAAATGAGTAAGCTAGAGTAAGATGCTAAACAGACAGCAGACCTTTAGGTATTGTTGATTTTGGAGCTGGTGGATGTTTTAATGTATTGAAAAACTGTTGAGAGTTTGAGGAAAACAACATTTTGATTGATGATTTTGGCTCTTGTTCTTCAGAGGAGCTCTGATTGAAAGAAAGAGATTGTAAAGTTGTGCTTTGGTTGGAGTAGCATTTTCTGAGAATTGTGGGATGGCAGGAGGCTTTGTAAGGTAATAAACTTGGATTCTATGTTTATATTGGGGCAATATTACAGGACCGACCCAGAAATTTATTTGAATGACAACACTGACTTGCCTGGTTTTATGCTTGTGGTTAATATTTATTTTAAGTGCTTATGTATGTTTTTGAGTCTCAGTATCGATGAGACTGATGAGAGTGCTGAGATGAGGACGAGTATCCCATAGTGCTTTGAGACTGGGTGGAGCCTTGAACGTTGCTCTGGTATCCAAGCCGTGAGCTGGAGTGCTGCAATGAAGAAAGGAGAAAAAAGGTGTAATTTTTATTTATTATTATTACAAAATTAAGCATTTTGCAGGACCAAGCAGTGTACACACAAATCATTAACAAAATATTAATTTATATTCATAGTTAATTCATAGCTGATAAACTGTAGATAATACATTGTCACTGTAATTAACAAATTTTTTTATATTTAATTAGCTCATAGTAAAGAAATTGTTATTTGGTAATAAGAAGTGAATAGCTCTCACTTTAAATTAGGTCATTGAAAAAGGGAAAATGTCAGTAATTGTGTTTTAAAAGTGCTTCAACTTTATTGAACAATAACTGCATTCATATTCACTGTCCCTTAAAATGTTTACAAATACATTAAGGGGGGGGGGTGAAATGCTCGTTTTCACTCAATATCCTGTTAATCTTGAGTACCTATAGAGTAGTACTGCATCCTTCATAACTCCAAAAAGTCTTTAGTTTTATTATATTCATAAGAGAAAGATAGTCTGTACCGATTTTTCCAGGAAAAACACGACCGGCTGGAGGCGTGACGTGTGGGCGGAGCTAAAGAATCACGAGCGCCAGTAGGCTTTTGCGTTGAGAGCGTTTGGAAGCTGTGACATTACCGTGAGGAAAAAACCATCATCCAAAACAAACCATGGCTAACAGTCAGATTCAGCCGTTTATTTATGATCCAGAATCAGATCCAGAGGCTGAAACTGAACGAGAGCAGCAGCAGCAACGACTCGCTCCGAGCGGGGCTCGAACCCGGGTCTCCGGCATGGGAGGCGGACGCACTAACAAGGAGGCAGAGATATTTGAAGCAGTTTTACTCACCGCCTGCGATCATGAACCTTTTTCGTTGGGACTGCATCATCCTTAAGAAATAAACGATATGCAAATCCGGCGTCAAACTGGGCCTTGTTAGTAAAACAAGCATCTTCGAAATGCAGGGAACAAACACTTGCACAACTCCGTTGATGCTCTGTAAAAATAAACTCCATCCACTGGTCCCTTAATGCTGTTTTTTTTTTTGGTAATCTGTGCAGGGTTGTCTTGCCCTGGCAACCAAAAACACACTTCTTTTGTGACATTTCTCGACGCTCTCGCTCTGATCAGTGAAGTCTGTTGTGCTCTCAGTGCTCTGCTATACGGGAGCGCGCTCTTCCGGGAGAAGTGCCTCAGGACCCATATAAGGAAATTCCGCTCCATCTAACGTCACACAGAGCCATACTCGAAAAAAACTTTCCCAAACTTGTGACAAACCGGAAGGAGTATTTTGGGAACAACTTAATTTTTGAAACTTTGTCCATGTTGATGCGACGCTGAGAGGACGACGCTGAGAGGACGCTGGCGCGTTTTGGCTGCCGCTTCTCACTCCGGACGAAAAAGTTTGTTTGTAACAAAAACGGTTTTACCTACTGACTTTGTTTAGTACCGGTGGTATCTGTTCCTACCTCAAGATCTGGATTGTGTCTTTGCCTGGTCGCCGCATCTGCTGCCCGTCACGTTGTGATTCTGCTGTGACCATCAACAAGCTAGCCCCCGGGGTTGCCTTCGGCCCATCCCCGCTATTTTCTGCTCGAGCAGTGGATTACAGCCCGGTTACTGGCCGGCCTGCACTCCGGAGCAGCCTGTCAGCTATGCGGCTACTACTGTTTATGACTTTCCTGCTGGCCTTTCTGTCATCTACGGCTCTGACCATGGCACTTCGATACACGTCCTTGCAGCTTCTCAGATTTAACCACCGCGCACCTCCTTCACTGGACATCATCTCTACTCTGCAACAACACTGTCTTCTTCGTCGTCGCCCTTATATCCACCGAGGCTCCCGTCGTAATCTTCACTACTACTTCAGTGCCGAAAACAGTATTCCATCTTTCTGGTCCGGCCGAAGTTCACTCCAGCCTGGAAACTGGCGCAACAACAACATCCGCATACGTCATCCGCGCACTCTTCACGCGACTTCATCTAACCTCCTGCCCGTCTCAACTTCCGCCATTTGGATTTCAAAACAAAAGCCTCTTAAGACAGCGCTATTCAATACAAGATCACTCAACAATAAAAGCCTGCTCCTCTGTGAATTCATTACTGACAATAAACTGGATTTTCTCTGTCTTACCGAAACCTGGCATAAACCTATGGATTACTTTGCATTAAATCAGACCACCCCACCTGGATACTCCTTCATTGACAACCCCCGTCTGGACCGGCGAGGTGGTGGCATCGCAGTTATTCACCGCAGCGATATCTCCATCCGCCCCATCCCCATCCCGGCTGTATCCTCATTTGAACACTTGGCTTTCAGACTTCCTGGTTCCCAATCACTCACTGCTGCAGTCATCTACCGCCCTCCCAAACTTTGTCCATCATTTCTTTCTGATTTCACAGACTTCGTAACTCAGCTGTCTTCCATTTCTCCGTCCGTTCTCCTCATTGGTGACTTCAACATTCATATCGACTCTCCGACAGCAAAATTCACATCTGACTTTTTGGACATTTTAAACTGCCTCAACCTTACCCAGCATGTCACCTCACCCACACATAATCATGGACATATCTTGGACCTGGTCTGTTCCACACCCTCCCTCACCATACATAACCTTTCATTGACTGACCTCACAATTTCTGATCATCTGGCCATCACCTTGGATGTCATTACCCCCTCTCCTACCATCAAACACACAAGAACAATTACATTTCGAAACCTGAAATCTATTAGTCCCATCTCTCTCAACTCATCCATATCCCATGCCATCTCTACTTCTTCACTTCCCTCCGATCCGATTGCCTCTGATCTAGTCAATTTCTACAACCACACACTCTCCACCTGCCTCAACCAAATAGCCCCTCTTAAAACCGCCTCAGTCTCCTTCTCCACCTCTGCTCCTTGGTACACCCCAGATCTTCACATTCTCAAAAGACAAAAAAGACAACTTGAAAGGATCCATAAAAAATCCGGTCTCACTGTCCATGCACAAGCCTACAAACACGCCATAACCACATACAATTCTGCTCTCAAAACTGCCCGGTCCAATTTCTACTCACAACTCACCCACTCAAATTCTTCTAACCCCCGCACATTATTCTCCACATTTGCAAAACTGACCAAACCCAAGGACAATATAACCTCCACATTCACTATAGACAAATGCAATAACTTTCTGTCATCCTACCATACCAAAATCCATACAATACACTGTTCACTAGCATCCACTTCCTCCGCTTCTCCTCCTTCTGAATATCAACTCCCTCCGCTCACACACCACAGCTTTTCCTCCTTCTCTCCACTGTCTCCCTCTGACACCTCCAAACTCCTTTCGACCATGAAATTCTCAAACTGCCAGCTTGACCCGATCCCTTCTCCTCTCTTCAAAAGCTGTCAAGAAACCCTTATTCCTCTCATCACCATCATCATCAACACTTCCCTTACGTCTGGATCTGTTCCATCCCCGCTAAAACTTGCATCCATCACACCCCTCCTGAAAAAACCTGGCCTCAACCCTGACAATCTGGATAACTTCAGACCCATCTCCAATATTCCGTTACTTTCAAAAATCCTGGAACGCGCCGTAAACACACAACTCCATCAATATCTCCACTCCTCTCAACTCTTCGAAACATTTCAATCCGGATTCCGTCCACACCACAGCACAGAAACAGCCCTTCTTAAAGTCACAAATGATCTCCTCATTGCTGCCGACTTTGGTTTCATATCCATCCTCCTTCTCCTCGACCTCTCCGCTGCATTTGACACTATTGACCATACTGTCCTTCTCCATCGTCTTCAATCTATTGGCATCTCTGGTACAGCACTTCGCTGGCTCACATCTTACCTCTCTGATCGTCACCATTTTGTCTCTGTTAATAACTGCAACTCCCACACCTCCCCTGTCACCCATGGCGTCCCCCAAGGTTCCGTTCTCGGCCCCCTCCTCTTCACCATCTACATGCTTCCCCTCGGTCAGATCATCCGCAACCATGGACTCCATTTTCACTGCTATGCAGATGATACCCAAATCTACTTTTCCACCAAATCCATCTCCCCGGCTATTCTCTCCACCATCACCGATTGCATTTCTGACATTAAAGCCTGGATGGACAATAATTTTCTTAAACTCAACAGCAGTAAAACAGAACTCCTTATCACGGGCCCAAAATCTCTCCTCTCCTCTATTCAGAACTTTACTCTCCTTATCGACGGACATATTGTCACCCCCTCCCTCTCTGTCCGAAACCTTGGCATCATAATGGACCCCACCCTCTCATACCGAACACACATCAACCATATCACTAAACTATCCTTTTTCCACCTCCGCAATATTGCCCGCTTTCGCCCCTCCCTTACCTTGGCAACAGCTGAAATTCTCATTCATGCATTCATAACTTCAAGACTTGACTATTGCAATAGCCTTCTATACGGACTTCCTACCAATCAACTACAAAAACTGCAATACATCCAAAACTCAGCTGCCCGCCTCCTAACCCACACCCGGTCAAGAGAACACATCACCCCCGTTCTCCGTCAGCTCCATTGGCTACCTGTTCACTATCGCATTCAATATAAGCTCCTTCTCCTCACCTATAAGTCCCTCCATAACCTGGCCCCACTCTACCTCACTGAGCTCCTGGAACAGCACCAACCCACCCGCCACCTCCGTTCAGCTGGCACAAACCGCCTTGCTCCGATCGTCCGCACTAACCGACGGACTTTGGGGGATCGAGCCTTCGCTATCACTGCCCCCACCCTCTGGAACTCACTCCCTACATCCATCAGAAACTCGGACTCACTGCCAAACTTCAAATCAGTACTCAAAACCCACCTGTTCAAACTAGCTTTTCCCTAAACCCTTGTTGTTTTGTTTTGTTTTGTTTTGTTTGTTTCCCCATGTGAAGCGTCTTTGAGTGTCCAAAAAAGCGCTATACAAGTTTGATGTATTATTATTATTATTATGTTTAGCATGGGAATCCAACTCTTTAACAGTGTAAAAAACTCAGTATGCATGAAATAGCATTTCACCCCCCCTTTAAGGACAAACACACACACACACACACACACACACACACACATATATATATATATATATATATATATATATATATATATATATATATATATATATATATATATATTAGCATTTGTGGCACTTTACATATGAGCTAATTGAACAATAAAACATTTGTTAATTAAAGTGACAATGAATGAAGAACTCAATTGTATAGTCTATTAATGCAACTACAGTTTATAAAGTAATTTGGAATAAGTAGAAGTAATTTATTAGTGCATACTTATAAAACTTAATAATACTTTTAGTAGCACTGCATGGGACTTAATGGGGAAAGTAAAAATGTTGAAACTGTCATGTGTCTTGGTTAGGAGCTTGCGGGTTTGGTGCACAAGGGCTGAGCTTGTCTGAGAGTTTCCAATGAGAATGTTCCATTTGTGTTCGTCCCGCTTCTCAAAAGATGAGGGACAAGCATCTGCATCCCGTGATTCAGGTAACGCTGCTGCCGAGGCACTAGGATTAGGATTGCGGGGTTCACAGCTCGAGCTTGCAGACAATTTTAAGAAGGGTATAAACCTTTTGAAAGCTTCTGTTGCGAGCTCAAGCACTTTCAGTGCCATTTCAGAGATAATTTTTATGACTATCAGATCCTGCAGATAGTAATGTATTGAGTCGAGCTGCCCCAATAGAATGTGTGCCTCCATTTTTGGATTCTAACACTCATGGGCATATTCTGGTTTTGCGTTATTGTCTCATTGTTCAGTGATACAGCTCAATGTAATGAGTCACAATGTCTAGGCTCCGCTCGCATTAGTTTGTATTCCTGAGGGATACAGAGCAAAGCGTTTTTATCTTGTGGCCCAGTTCTGCCATTGCCGTGGCACATTTTATCTCAGCTTGCAGTGAACATTTTTCGAAATTCTGAGTTTTCTAGAGTATTATTTTGCAAGCCTTACTTTAATCTTTAAAGCATCGAGTCCATCTGATAAAGACAGGATGCTCATTTGTCCACAATGGCCCATTCCTAAATTCACTAGTCCATAAACAATGGGTACAGTAAAAAAAAAAAGGTCAAAATTTCATTTCCATACGCAGTTAAACTGCTTATCAGTTATCTTATCACTGGTATTAACTATATATAACAAACCTTTAGGCTCTATTGTGTGTGAACTTGATTTAAACTAAACAACTCGTGAGGTTAACCTAAACACATTGGTCAATGATGAAAGGTATATGTGGGATATGTTTCTTTATATACGTCTGTTTTGTAAAAACTCAGTGACGACATGTAAACCCATGATCAAAAGTTTGGGGAAATTGTTTTTTTTTTTTTTTTTTTTTTTTTAAAGAAATTAATACTTTTATTAAGCAAGGACACATTGATTCAAAAGACATTTAAACTTTTAGAAAATATTTAAATTTAAAATAAATTCTTGTTTTGAACTTTCTATTCCTCAAAGAATTATCTTTCCACAAAAATATGTAGCACAATGATTTTCAACATTGACTATAAGAAACGTGTTTTGAGCATCAAATCAGTATATAAGAATGATTTCTGAAGGATGGTAAAATGTTAGGTTTGTTTAACATGCCATTTTTTTGTAAATTCAAATAAATCAATCAGTTATCATGAATTAATAAATAAGGTATTTTGAATGAATCCAATGAATATGAACAAGGAATGTCCCCTTGAGGTGCTTCTCTAACCTGGTAGTCTGTTTGAAGAACACTGGTTCCTGAGGTGCGAGGTTTTTTGTTGGGTGGCCCCTGTTCCTGTCCATGCTGTATGGAGGTGCCCGTGTTGGCCCCTGCAGTGCCTGATGTGCCATTTGTCTGCGCTGAGCTCTGCTGTGTTGGAGCCTGTTGTGTCTGCATTTGTGTCTGCGTCTGTGCAGCTGTCTGCTGATGCTGCTGCGTCTGATTCTAAAGACAATAAAAAACAACACTGTGCTTTAAATGCCATCTTTATTTTTTAAGCAATGAAAGCTTAATAGCCACTTCCACGGGCATTACTAATTTCATGATTTTATTATTTTACAATACAGTAAAACTGTTTTAAGACCACATTATACAAGAAGAATACAGTGGCAGAACACACAAAGTATTCAAAGATAACGGTTTTATTGTGCAATATATTGGTGAATATAATGATTTTCACCATACTCAGAATTTGTGCTCTGCATTTAACCCATCCGAAGTGCACACACACAGAGCAGTGAACACACACACACACTGTGAACACACACCCGGAGCAGTGGGCAGCCATTTATGCTGCGGCGCCCAGGGAGCAGTTGGGGGTTCAATGCCTTGCTCAAGGGCACCTAAGTCGTGGTATTGAAGGTGGAAAGAGAACTGTACCTGCACTCCCCCCACCCACAATTCCTGCCAGCCCGGGACTCAAACTCACAACCTTTCGATTGGGAGTCCAACTCTCTAACCATTAGGCCACGACTTCGATCATTTGCCAGGTTAGGTGAAACAGAATGCGTTACATTACATGTTGTAATGTCACGTGTCTTTACAGAATGTGTGTGAAGGTTTGAACACACACACACCACAATCAAACGATCCTGGGAAAAATCCCGGGACACATTATCCGTGTATTTTCCAGAATTTCTGTGTGAAAGAGGCTTTAGTTATTGTCCTGTGCCAGCATATATGGAGTGAGAAAGGATTGGTTTAAGTGAATTGTCTCAAGATCGCTTAACTTCAGGATTAACTATACATTGAGAGAGAGAGAGAGAGAGAGAGAGAGAGAGAGAGAGAGATGATAAAAAGGTATTGTGACTTGCATGTATCTGTGACGTGCTGTGCAGGATCAAGCACAGAATGTAGGAGAACAAACTAACAATGGGAATATTTATTATAACAAAATAATAACAACTGAAACATACAAACAATACCAGACATGGAACGAACTAAAACTGAGGGCTTAAATAGATGATTAACAGAATCAGAACAGGTGAGAACAATATGAGTAACAATGGAAACAAATGAGTGGAGAGAAAATGGGAACAAATCAGAATTTCAACTGGTAAGAAAGCAATTATTGATATCAACAATTAAATTTGAATGGAAGCCTATGGTGACATTTAACTAGTGAAAATACAATTCCTGATATCAAGAATCAACTGAAAATCGAATTGTTGATATCAAGAATTAACAGTGTTACTAGTGACAATTAAATTGTTGATATCAACAGTTAAATTGTTGATATCAAGAATCGACGTCTGTACTAGTAGCCACGTGATTACTGATATCAAAAATAAAGGAGATCATGAATATTAATGAGATTTTCTGACACCCCTCGTTCTAGAGTCAGCATTGGCCAAAGATGGCAGAGGAACCTCCATGTGCAGAAACGACTCCTCCTTTATTTATTTGTTTTGTCGTTGAAACTTGAAAATTATATTATGGCTGGATACATTTTTAAATTTTTTTGTTAATTGTAAAAAAGTAAATCGATGCTGTTTCTTTTTTTTTTTTTTTTTGGCCACCAAGTCCTTCGGATAATTAAAAGGAAAAATTCATTCATTTTGTTTTAAAAATAACTTCATGTCGTTTGTTCAGGGTTTTAATTTTGGTTTTATTACACTTTCTTCTAATAGCCTACATCAAATTAAAAAAAAAAACAACCAAAAGGAAAAATATAACAGGTAATAATGCATCATACAAACATTTTACAGGACTTTATTATTATTATTATTATTATTATTATTATTTTTGGAATATTGTTGGCTACATGAATGAGTCGTGTCCTAATAGGAATAATTTTTATATAACAGTTCTGTGAGATACTGTATATTTAATCAAGTTTGTTTTATAGGGGTAAATGATCTCCAAGCATTTCACATATTTCTATGCACACTAATAATATTAAACTACTGTCTCTACACTACGGTTATACACATTTATTGCATTTATTTTCAATTAAATAAATCCTTATAATCTGGCTCTCTCTAGTGGATAAACTTAACATCACAGCCTTAATCTTCCACTTGAAATTGGCTTATAGTTTACAATTAGATTTTGGCAGGGGCTATTTGAATAAAATTAATTATATTTACACTAAGTGAAAATAGCATATTTTATTAGCAATAGATTGTATTTACACTATTTAATAATATGAGTATTTTCTTACAGTAATAGTAGTTTTATGCTGTTGGTGCTACTTAGTGCAAGTAGTGACCAATATGTGCACCTCATTATTATAGTAGGCCACATTATAAAACAGTATAGGCTGCAATAATAACATATTGAGTGTACATTATAATCTTATTTAAAAATTATTAAATGGATGCCGCCCCTAAACTATCCCTAACCTTATACAATATCCACATTATTTTTAACTTTTTCGATAATTTAATTATCGAGTTTTATAGAAAATATATGCCTTTCCGATGTGATACAGGACGTGAAAAGGGTGAAGATAGAGCTCGGCAGAAGGCAGAATCGAACCCGGGTCTGTCGCTTCAAAAAAAAAACATCTGCTTTGTGCTCTATCATCTGCACCACAGAATACAACATAATACTCAGGTCTTTTTATATTATTGTTTAACACTACCAGACGTTGGTAGGTGGAGTTAAATAGCCTGTGCCAAAATTTAAACAAAATAATTATTACAAATATTCTACAGAAGTGTTTTATTTTCACAAGAGGGCAATTGAATTTGCCCATTCTCTGTTGGACTCTTTACCTTGTCGTCTATCCACCATACACATTCATAAAGGGTTGCACTTTAATTATGCACATTTCCAAAAAGGAGTTCATTTATATGCACATATCCAAAAAGGAATTAATGATATTTAAAATTTGAATTTTTACTAGTGAAAATGCAATTTTAACATGTAAGAATTAAGTTACTGATATCAAGAATTATGTGTATTACTAGTTGTAATTTCATTTTTGATATGATAAACTTATTTCTACGACTGATGACGTCATTGTTGATATCAAGAATAAGCATCGTTACTAGTGGAAATGTACTTGTTGATATCAAGAATTCAATTATTGATATCAAAAATTAATATGTTTAAATGTTAAATGTTACAGATATCAAAATGCATTTGTTACTAGTTACAATTCTAAATGCACATATCTATGGCAAGCCGAATTAACTTTTATTCATTCGAAGGATATGTATTCTTGATATCAACAATTCAATTTCCACTAATAACAATGTTAATTCTTGATATCTATAATTGTATTTTCACTAGTTAAATGTCACCATAGGCTTCCATTCAAATTTAATTGTTGATATCAAGAATTGCTTTCTTACTAGTTGAAATTCTGATTTCACATATCAGAAATACAATTCTTAATAGTAAAGACCTTTATTTTTGATGTCAGTAATCACTAGGATATCAGAACGTTTTATTATACCTTTTCATGTGATACCCTTCAAAGATACCCTTTAGCTCTGGAAAGATACCCTTTGGATGCCATTTAATTTCAAATTAAATAGCATCAGTGTGCATTGCATACATTAGAAATATATCAATTAAAAAAGCAACCAGACTGACCACGTTATATTATTTAAGACTTGTTTAAGACACTTTTTTGAGTATATATCGAAATAAATTTAAAGAGATATGGCTATGTGAAATATGTGGAATCTGTGTACTAGGAATACGTTACCATTCTTGTTCACCCAATAGACTATTGCAGGCGGTGTTATGCTAAATAGAGTGTGGTGCTGATGTGCATGTTTCTAATCTTTTATTTATACAGTTATTTATACAGTTGTTTTTGTATTTATTATGGTTTTCAGCTGTTTGTCATGTTTGACTTATTCAGAACGATTCTTTTAAAAAACATTTTTTTTTTTTCTCACCGTCATTGTGAATTGTACCATGTTTAATCGGGTCTGTGCATTGCTTCCACTTTAAAGTGATACTGGATTACCTGTAAACATTGTGGAAAACTGAAAAAAAAAAATCCTTCTTTGTTTGTATGATCCTAAATTACTGCTTATGCCAACCGTTGGACTCTTCACCTTTTTGGCTATATTTTGTTTTATCATTTCATATGACGAAACTGAAGAAATGACTCTTTCCTACATTGTAAATTAGTGAGTATACAGCTTGTATAACAGTGTACATTTATTTACCATTCCTCTTGTCCACCGATGCTTCAAGAACCGGACAACATGTTATATAAAAATTATTCCTATTAGGACACGACTCATTCATGTAGCCAACGATATTCAAAAAAAAAAAAAAAAGTCCTGTAGTTGTATGATGCATTATTATCTGTATTTTTTTTTCTTTTAGTTGTATTTTTTCTTTTATGTATTAGAAGAAAGTGTAATAAAACCAAAAATAAACACCTGAAAAAGCGACATTAAGTTATTTGTTGAACTAAATTAATGCCTTGTTGACTTTTCCTTTAATTATCCGAAGGACTTGGTGGCCAATAAAAAAAAAAAAACAGCATAAATTTTATTTATTTATTTTTTACAATTAACAAAAATAAAAAAAATGAATCCAGCTATAATATATACTTTTCAAGTTTCACTGACAAAGCAGATAAATAAAAGAGGAGCCGTTTCTGCACATGGATGTTCTTCTGCCATCTTTGGCCAATGATGAAAAAGGAGGAGTGTCGAAAGTCTCATTAATATTCATGATCTCATTACCATAGCTATTCTTTTTTTTACTAGTAAAAATGTGAATTCTTGATATCAACAATTTAGTTGTTACTAGTTGAAATGTTAATTGTTGATATCAAAAATGTAACTGTTACTAGTGAAAATGTATTTCTGATATCAACAATTGGGATGATAATTTATGATATCTAAAAGGGCTTTCTTACTAGTAACAATCACATTCATGATATCAGAAATGAACATTGTGACAATTAAATTGTTGATATCAAGAATTTAATTGTTGATATCAAGAATAGACGTCTGTACTAGTAACCACGTGATTACTGATATCAAAAATAAAGGTCTTTACTAGTAAGAATTGCATTTCTGATACAGTACGGACCAAAAGTTTGGACACACCTTCTCATTCATGACTATGAAAATTGTAGAGTCACACTGAAGGCATCAAGGGCTATTTGAGCAAGAAGGAGAGTGATGGGGTGCTGTGTCAGATGACCTGGCCTCCACAGTCACCGGAACCTGAACCCAATCCAGATGGTTTAGGGGTGAGCTGGACCGCAGACAGAAGGAAAAAGGGCCAACAAGTGCTAAGCATCTCTCGGGGAACTCCTTCAAGACTGTTGGAAGACACTCTCAGGTGACTACCTCTTGAAGCTCATCAAGAGAATGCCAAGAGTGTGCAAAGCAGTAATCAAAGCAAAAGGTGCCTACTTTGAAGAACCTAGAATATGACATATTTTCAGTTGTTTCACACTTTTGTGTTATGTATATAATTCCACATGTGTTAATTCATAGTTTTGATGCCTTCAGTGTGAATCTACAATTTTTATTGTCATGAAAATAAAGAAAACTTTTTGAATGAGAAGGTGTGTCCAAACTTTTGGTCTGTACTGTATGTGAAATCGGAATTTCAACTAGAAGGAAATTCTTGATATCAACAATTAAATTTGAATGGAAGCCTATGGTGACATTTAACTAGTGAAAATACAATTCCTGATATCAAGACTTAACATTGTTACTAGTGGAAATTGAATTGTTGATATCAAAAACACCAATTGTTACTAGTAGAAATCTAATTCCTGATATCAAGAATTAACATTGTTACTAGTGAAAATTGAATTGTTGATATCAAGAATACATATCCTGTGAATGAATAAAAGTTAATTTGGCTTGCCATAGGCTTGCAGTTATTATTCTGAATGTAATAAAATGTGGTTTACACTTGACTTATTTGTAATTTTTACTCTCAAAACTTAATTTATTTTAGGGTGTTTTTAAAAAAACATGCAACAAATGAAAATGGGACGATTAATCAGTCAAAATGTGTTACTGTGGGTTATTATATATATATATATATTATAATATTTAAATTGCTTCAATTATTTCTATGAATTAAAGTCTAACTTAAAAATATGTTATCATGACTTTTTATCATATAATTTTTTTACAGTATGATAACGAGCTGTATTCGTTTTCCATTTCGGAAAGCAAGCACCCACTATTTTAAATCTATTATTCGCTCGCATATCTCCTACAACAGAGTTTTTATTTTTACTTTTTTTTTTTTTTTTTGAGGAAGGTGCCACTATCAAGGGAGTCAAAAGATAATTACATTATCATTATCAGAAAATAATGAATAAAAAGAGTAGGGCTGCTGTGAGTGCAGGCAGAATTAATTATATTATTATATTATTATTATATTAACAGTGTCTTATGAGGGTTTCAAACAAAGTAGGACAAATGTCTCGTTTGGTTTTTGCAACGAAATACAGAGTATTACATACATTACAATAGAATTTGTCTGAGAGAGAGACAAAGAAACTGGTGAAAGAGACTCTTTTGCCAAAGAGACAAAAACATTTGTTCTTAATGTATTTGTTGGTTTTTTATTGTTTGCGGCAACAGTGCAGTCGTTTTGGCAAGACAAATGTAAAAATATATTGCAGTAATAAGAAACTGTCCCGAGACATAATGTAGGCCTAATTAGTTTTAGTTTCATTACTGAGTAAATCGTTACTGATGTGACATTTGCAGTCAAAACCTGGGGCTGGATTCACAAAAATCTTCTCAGAATTTATGCAAACACGTGTAAAATGCTTAAAAAAACTTTAACAGAAATGTCTAGAGGGTATTTAATAGGTCTGCCCCCACGTAAGATTTTTGTAGTTACTAGTAGCCTAGTCATTCATTAAAGTTATTATTCAACTAATCGAACATTTATATTTATATCTATAATCCATAATGAGCATTAATATATTCCACACTCGAGTACAAGCATTTAGTTTGCCACAAAGCACAGGCAGAAGAAGCCTAATAATTGTGAAAAAGGAGACATTTTAATTATTTATTATTAAACAAATATTTTCTTGTTGGCTGCAAGATGAAATTCTCAGTGCTGACTCTCATCTCCACAGTACTGTACATAATAATTCATTAATAATAATAATTCATTACATTTATATAGCGCTTTTCTAGGCACTCAAAGCGCTTGCATAGTCAGGGGGTATCTCCTCATCCACCACCAGTGTGCAGCATCCACCTGGATGATGATGCGACGGCAGCCATATTGCGCCACAACCCCCACCACACACCAGCTTACTGGTGGAGAGGAGACGGAGTGATGAAGCCAATCAGCAGATATGGGGATTGTTAGGAGACCATGATGGTCAGAGACCAATGGGTGAATCTGGCCAGGATGCTGAGGTCACACCTCTACTCTTTTCGAAAGACATCCTGGGATTTTTTAATGACCACAGAGAGTCAGGACCTCAGTTTAAAGTCTCATCCGAAGGACGGTGCTTGTTGACAGTATAGTGTCCCCATCACTACACTGGGGCGCTAGGACCCACACAGACCACAGGGTGAGCGCCCCCTGCTGGCCTCACTAGCACCTCTTCCAGCAGCAACCTAGTTTTCTCAGGAGGTCTCCCATCCAGGTACTGACCAGGCTCAGCCCTGCTTAACTTCAGTGGGCAACCGGTCTTGGGCTCCAGGGTGATATGGCTGCCGGCAGAGAAATGCAACCTTCACAGATTACATAATGCTATAATTTTGAACTGATTCTTTTAAAAGTAGACATTTCAAGCTTTCTGTAGATATATTTCTCATGTATGTGAGACACCCCAATTTTAAGTTATTTCATTATCAGGAAACAATTCAAGTGATCGCGAGAGCGCATCGCTGTCATGCATCCTGACACTTGAATATAAATAATAATAAAGCAGATTTCTTTATGGTTATAGTACAGGATCTGCTTAAAATAATCTTCAAAAGTCTACAACCGAGACAGATGCGGTTGTAACCTGTAAATTGAAGGCTATTTGACATTTTAAAATTATCTAAAGGCCGATGTCGCTCCAATTCGATGATCATTAGTTGTTCTTGATCAAGATTAAATGGATGCATGACTCATAAACTTCTATTTTGCATTAAATAATAAAGATATAAAGCAGGTTAAGTTAAATATTGTACAAAAAAAATATAAAATGCTATAGACTGCAAATAAGATTGCAAATTCACATTTTGCATGTGCATTACAAAGTAAATAATTTTTTATTTTAATAATTGTAATTATCCAAAATAAAAGCAAACAAGATTTCTAATGAAGATAAAATTTGTAGACAAATAAGAATAAATGCTGCGCGTCACACTCAAAATCATGGACGCTGCGCAAATCTTGCACTCTGATATTTTAAGGAATATACACACCTGCATTTAAATGCGGCAGCATTTTTTTTTTTACTTAAATTGCATGAAAGCAAGTTAAGAAGGCTCCCTTTAAAATACCTGAAGTTGTCTATTAACGAAGCTCTTTTTTATATCGTGTGCATTTTGTTGATTATAATGAGAGAACTTGAGTTTAAATGTGAGGACATTTATTTTTCAGTCTATTCTTAAGAGTTTCAATGATTTAACTAAATTGTGCAGATTTTATTTATTAGTTTGTTTTTTTAATTACGCCTTAATAATGGGTGCGGATTTATACAGTGCCTCACGTTTTACTATAATAAAGGAAACCATTTATAAATCACAAAAAAATTATTAATCAGTGTACAGACAGATATCTTTTTTTTCCAAGTAGTTATGTCAAAATAAACAATAGGTAATGAATAACAAAGTAGTGTGTGACAAAAATGCATGCTGTTTTATAAAAATAAATTTTTTTTTTTAAATATAAATAAAAAATGTATTTGTGACAAATATAGGCCTAATATGTGAGAATATATTGACATGTTGCATATATATCCATGTAGCCTAGCTCACTAAACAGGCTCTCACTTTTAATGCTCCGATGCAAAGTAAACCACCATTTCTTTAGGATAGTATAACATATAATTCATATTATATAAATAATACTGCACATCTACTAAATGTTTCAAATCTAAAATATTTTGTAATACTGTGTACCTTAGAGAAAATTTAAGCAAAGGCTCATAGGCTTGACATTTATCCAGCTTGCACATAACTTTCATCTGTGAATATTCAATATGTTAAATACCCCGAGGTCAGCTGTCAAATATAACACATCAGTGAGGCAAAGCTGACGGATATTTAAGGAAATGTGCTTTGATGCGCTTGCTTGATAACTTGTGGTTAAAGCGCCACTCAGTGGTCAAAAGCTACAAATGCACTTTGCAGCCGAGGCAGCAAAAGCTAATTTTGGTTGGCCAACTACTTTATATAGAACATCTATATTTTGCGTTCTGATGACTTTTAAGACCATACAGTGTAGCCTGCATAAAACGCATATACTCTGTTTGATTATGGGAAGAAAGAAATATACTATAATTACAGAATTTTAAGTTGTTATCTAAAGAATAAATCTAATTCTTGCACCATTCATTTATTTTTTATTAAATTGATTTTTTCTAAAATTATTTTATTGTAGTAAATATTATGTAAAATAAATCTACATTTATGAAATTGTGAATGCTTCATTAACTAACTTTAAATTAAATAGTGTGGTATTATATATAATTCATCTTGAAGACAAAAAAATCTATATCAATCAACCACTAATTAAAAAAAGGCATATTTCTGACCTTAAAATCTAACTGAATCAGTTGCTGTAAAATATCCAAGAGTCCTGTGTAGGCTAGGAATATTTGTAAAAACCTCCTACAATCCCTGTTGACATGCTGAGCTGCAATAGTTTGACACTGTCAAAGCAGTCAAAACATTTTTTTTTTATTAAATATAGTTTTGAACAAAACAATTACTAGCATAAAATTATTTCGTACAGATTCTTGTGTTTTGTGTATAAATGGGGAAATGTCCCAAATTACACCAAAACCCAACTAAAATGACACAAGGGAATAAAGTATGCAATCTTAAATAGACTAGTATTATTAGATCAGATTTTTGTGTGCTTTCAAGTTTTTGTACAAAAACCCTTTTGTAAACCAGGCTTTTTGTGTGGTAGGAACCCAATCGGGTCTGCAGGTCTTTGCATTAATGGATGCAAGGCTCATTCCTTCAAATACACTTACAGCCATCTTGAAATTGTGCTTCTCAGAAAAGCAGCAATTGCATGGTGTGGCCAAAGCCACTAAATGTCAAAGTAAATATTGGCTCACTCCAGCATTGCAGACAGGAGATGGTTATTTTATGGTGTGTGTGTCTTTGTTTATTTGCATTTGTTTGCCTTTTGCCTGGATACATTTCATCCTTCAATGCCCAAGTGAACAGCTTAACAACACTGCTATCTGAGCTGTTGCTCTGCTGCTCCCTCTTTCCTACACCTACACTCTGCTTCCTTCTTAGTTCCACTGGAATGAGTAACATTAGAATTATCAGTAGACGATAAGAAAACAGTAATTTTAACAGATGCATTTATCAAGTAGTTTGCAGTACTCTTTACAGGGACAATCTCCCTGGAGCACCAAAGTGAATTGCTCAAGGTCACAATGTCCACTGCAGTGTTCAGACCTACAACTTTCCTAAAGTGAAGATTTAAAACTACTTATATTTACAATAACCCACTCTATTAATAAACCCATCTGTAAGTCGCTTTGGATAAAAGCGTCTGTTAAATCAATAAATGTAAATGTAAATGTATTAACTAATCACCTACAGCAGGCAGCAGACCTTTTTTCACATGTGACTCAGATGAGTTCAGTGGTTGGTAGGTATTATTTAGACCATTTTAAAGCGGAATAAATAAGCTTTCCACTCATGTATGATACGTTAGTATAGAACAATATTTGTCCAAGATACAACTACTGTATTTAACAATCTGGGATCTGAGGGTACAAAAAAAAAATCGAAATATTGAGGAAATCGCCTTCTTAATGCATATCATTAATCAAAATGTTCGTTTTTATATATTTACAGTAGGAAATTTGCTAAATATCTTTATCTATATCTTTACTTAATGTCCTAATGATTTTTGGCATAAAACAAAAATCATTAATTTTGAAACATAAAATGTTTTTTTGGTTATTGGTACAAATATACCTCAGCTACTTAAAGGAACACTCCCCTTTTTTTTTTAAATTAGGCTAATTTTCCAACTCCCCTAGAGTTAAACATTTGAGTTTTACAGTTTTAGAATACGTTTGGCCAATATCCTGGTCTGGCGCTAGCACTGTAGCTCTAGCTTGGTATAGATCATTGAATCTGTTAAGACCAATACCATCTCGCTCAAAAATGAACAAAAAGTTTATATATATATATATATATTTTTTTTTAAACTTGACTCTTCTGTAGTTACATTGTGTACTAATACCGATGGAAAATGAAAATTCTAGGCCAATATGGCTAGGAACTATACTCTCATTCCGCCATGATAACCAAGGAATCAGAACTTTACATTTTTCGTCGGTCTTAGTACACAATGTAACTAAAGTAAGCAAAATTAAACATAAGACAAACTACAATAAAAAAAATACAAAAAACATCACTGCAAAATCTATTTACGTTTGAAAGCAGAACTGTAGGTGCATTAAAGGCATTAAATTATATTGAAGCCTGCACAGCTCTCTGTCAAACTCTCCCTCAAAACTTGAACTATTGTAAACTTGACATACCGTAATTCTTCAAATTAAAGCCGGGACTTTATTTACCTGAACTGCAGAAGGTAACAGGCTTTTATTTGAAGCAGACTTTTATTAGAGGAAGGCCTTTATTTTTAATTCCATCTGTCTGATAAGTTTTAAATAACCTGTTTTAAATTAAAAGCGATAGTGTTCCAGTGGACAGAGATCATAACATTGCACAGAATCAGTTCAGAATCAGTCATCAAAAGAATCAGTTCGGTTCAGACGCTGTGTGTGTCAGTCTGCTTCACGCTGAATCATGCGCAGATTCATCAGCTCCTCGGTTCTCGAATCGGACACATCCGCCAGAAACGGTTCTCAGTTCAGAGTACTGATGATCCATAAACCGATGCAACCGGTTCTTGACTCAAGATGGAGAAACGCTCCAGCAGTGGCCGTGTACATTCGTTATCTGGCTCTGCTGCATAGATTTCCCCCCAGCCTTTATTTAAGATCGGCCTTTACTTGTCTGTGTTGACCACGCCCCCAGCCACTATAAGAGGCCAGCGTTTATTTGACTACTGGTTTTTATTTGAGGAATTACGGTATGTCTGTGATTGGCTACAATGATCATCGCTTCACGCTCTTCAACAAGCACTTACACAGATACACATGGGAGCATCTGAAAGCTGTGTCTATCAGAGGATGATTATGAGGATGATCTATGAGCAGATATATTAAAAGGTATTCGGGACGGTTCACAGGGCTGAACTGAACTCTGATGTCAAGTCTACTTCTCATTTGTTTCTTGTCATTGCTCTGATGCTTAAGGCATAATTGAAAAAACAATGTAGGCAGGATACTGTGACGAGTGGGGCGGGGCCGAGAGCTGTGGGAACGGATCGAGGCCGGTGGAGTGATTGGAAATGAGCGACACCTGCGCCACTCACGGGTCTCGGGTTCCACGGAGGATTTCCGGAAGGATAAAGGAGGTGTTACGACAGTGACTGTTTTGTGTTTATTTAATTATTAAAGTTTTATTTAAATGTCCGCCGGTTGCCGCCTCCTTCTTCCCATGACTATGAAGGTTTTTATACATTGTTACAGATACCAACTACAATTTCCAAACAAAAGTATCTGATTTCATTCTTTGCAAAATTACGGTGTGAAAAGTCAGTGCTAAAGACCACATCTGAAAAAAAACTCATTCTAAATCAGCCATTGTTACCTTCTCCGTTTTCTCCTCTGGTTCATCCTCACTTAGAAACTCTCGTTTGGGGTAGGGAATCTGACATCCTGCAAATACACTAAAAGCACCACACATGCACATAAAGAAAACATTAAAGCAGTTTTTATAGGAACTACAATTGTTTCACATACAATAACAGGTGAACGACTACGGTTCATGTTTTAGCTGCTATAAAAGCTGTCCGAAAGAGGGAAAAAAGGAAATATTTGAAATATTTGTGGTATGCTACAGAATGAAAAGCAAGCAGACACCTTCTTCTAATTAAAGGGTTTGGCTAAGTTCCAGTGAAGTCAAATATAATTGCAATGTCCAAGAATGACAATGGTACTTTTTTCTCTTAAAAATGATCCAATGAGTCTGGTATAGAACTCTAAATCAAAGCTCAGACTTAAACCCTGCTAAATATGAATTAGATGAACACTGAATGAAAGTCAGACTCCATCAGCCTATGTCTGAGCTTACTGATGATGTTGAATTGGAGCAACTTCCCAAAGCCTTGTCTCAACAGTGAGCTGCCATTTGAGAGGATCAACTCCCTATTAATGCTAAATGTTGAACAAGCACATATGGGTCTGGTGTTTGGGTGTCCACATACTTTTGATTGTTAAGATTTCTCCTCTGAGATTACTCGGGATGAATCTAAATGTGTGTGTGTGTGTGTGTGTGTGGAATGAGTCTTACTCAGATGTAGGTAAGGGGTCCTCCAGGAAATATGGGTCCTGCAGTGACTGCTCAGAAGTGATTCTTTTGGTGGGGTCCATAGTCAGCAATTTCTGGAGCTAGATTAGATTATATTAATTACTGTGGGAAAGAGGTGCAGGAAGCCATGATCAGGCAACGGATGTATGGACACACAGCCGTTCAATAGTGTAACTAACAGATATTAGACAAACAGATTGATGAAATAACTATTTAAAAAAAAAACTTTTTTTTTTTTTTTTATGTAAGAAACACTGCAAAACAGTGCAGGAAAACAACAAGCATATATACCTTCAAGTAATCCAAGAATGACTCTTCTTGGATTTTTGAAATATTTGAAAGAGAAAAGTCTAAAATTTAAATTTCCTACTGCAATACTGAAGCAAATTATTTAAATAAGTAATCATCTTAAAACTAATGTTTTGTGAAGCATATGTGTCTGCACAGTACTGTATGCCTTTATATAATTCAAATTGATTGTATATACACGCATGTACAATAGACTTACCAATAGAAACACTTTGCTGTCTGGTTTGACTTTATGTTTCTCCATATATTTGATAAGACTGCTGTTGGCATATCTGTAAAACACATTTAAAAAAAATCATTATAAACACATGCACATTTAAATCTCTACACAAAATATAATACCATGTTCAAACAGTACAGAGCTGTCTTGCTGTTCGTCTGTATACTGAGCTAGACAAAACACATGAAGAAAATATAAACCATGACATCAAATCAACATTCATATTGTTTTTGCTGTTGAGAATACATTTGGTGTTACTCTGGAACAGACTCACGTGGTTCTTCTGAAATCTTTCTGTAGGGTCGGATATTCTGGCATTTTCCGGATATCTTCCCAGTCTTTATCTAGGAATTACACAAAAACATGATATAATAGTGCACAGTGACATTTAACAAGGCTACGAGTCCAAATAAGGACTAATAATAGCACATGGACTCATTCGTCAGGTGTCTCTAACTACTATGTACTTACATTGAAAATTATGCATTTTATTAAAGGGGGGGTGAAATGCTCGTTTTCACTCAATATCCTGTTAATCTTGAGTACCTATAGAGTAGTACTGCATCCTTCATAACTCCAAAAAGTCTTTAGTTTTATTATATTCATAAGAGAAAGATAGTCTGTACCGATTTTTCCAGGAAAAACACGACCGGCTGGAGGTGTGACGTGTGGGCGGAGCTAAAAGAATCACGAGCGCCAGTAAGCTTTTGCGTGGAGAGCGTTTGGAAGCTGTGACATTACCGTGAGGAAAAAAACATCATCCAAAACAAACCATGGCTAACAGTCAGATTCAGCCGTTTATTTATGATCCAGAATCAGATCCCGAGGCTGAAACTGAACGAGAGCAGCAGCAGCAACGACTCGCTCCGAGCGGGACTCGAACCCGGGTCTCCGGCATGGGAGGCGGACGCACTAACAAGGAGGCAGAGATATTTGAAGCAGTTTTACTCACCGCCTGCGGTTCCAACACACGACCGTGACCCTTTTTCGTTGGGATTGCATCATCCTTAAGAAATAAACAATACGCAAATCCGTTGTCAAACTGGGCCTTGTTTGTAAAACAAGCATCTTCGAAACGCAGGGAACAAACAAAAACACTTGCACAACTCCGTTGATGCTCTGTAAAAATAAACTCCATCCACTGGTCCCTTAATGCTGTTTCTCTTTTGGTAATCTGTGCAGGGTTGTCTTGCCCTGGCAACCAAAAACACACTTCTTCTGTGACATTTCGCGACGCTCTCGCTCTGATCAGTGAATCGCTCAGATCAGTGAGTCTGTGCTCAGCCTCGCTATACGGGAGCGCGCGCTCTTCCGGCAGAAGTGCCTTAGGACCCATATAAGGAAATTCCGCTCCATCTAACGTCACACAGAGCCATACTCGAAAAAAAACTTTCTGAAACTTGTGACAAACCGGAAGGAGTATTTTGGGAACAAAAATACTCCTTCAAACGTATAACTTAATATTTGAAACTTTGTCCATGTTTAGCATGGGAATCCAACTCTTTAACAGTGTAAAAAACTCAGTATGCATGAAATAGCATTTCACCCCCCCTTTAAATTCTTGAGTGTATTTGTTACATTGTACTTAAAATTAAAGCATCTGGATTAACATTGTTCATGGTGACACTGTTAGCTCTTATTATAGTCTTGCATGTGCATGTATTTATTAATTACAATAATGGGTTTATAATTAAATACTACCCATCAACCGCCCACTAAACCTAACCTTAACTCATGTAGATCCCTTATATAACCCAGAAATTTCTACGTTTCTGTGTAATACTGTATGTACAACTTAGAGCATGTACTATAAAATAAAGTGCAGCCATTGCATCTGTAATTACACTGTTGACTCTACTCTAACCAGTACCCTACCTGGATCCAATGAGAGTATTCTTAATTTTAAATTCAAGTGCGTAATGGTGCGAAAATACACCTTGACCTAACTTACTTCTAAGCATTAATCATACAGAAAAAAAGTTAATAGATTAACATAAAAAGAATAGTGAGTATAAGGCTTGTATCATTCAGAACAAATCAACGGAGAGACGCACATTTATGTATATATATTCATAATTCTGTTCAGCTGAAAATATAGGATTTTGTTTGATATGTTTCCACACTTTTTCATGAAAACTACTCTTTTTTTGTTTGTTATGATACATTTAAAAAACAGAATAGGGGCCACAGTCTGAACACACAAACATATTTCCAAACCCTTTTTTGTTTTCTTTTACATTTAGATTAGATTTAGACATTTTGCAGACGCTTTTATTCAAAGCAACTTAACAAAGGTTTTTTTTTTTTTTTTTTTCAGACTTGGAAAATACTCAAATCAAATTCTATAGTTTTCCATATGGGAAATGTATGTATGAGCCTGCCTGCCTCATACATACATACATACATATATATAGTATATATTCAAGAAAAACAAGAAAAAAAAGAAAAAAAAAACAGGCCAGATAACATAATGGCCAGATTAGTACCAGTGCAAAACCCTCTCTTGTCAGGATTTACAAAAGACAAACAGTGACAAATAAGACATGAAAGGGCAGGGATAGTTTTTTTTTTTTTTTTTCTTTAAAGTGACAGTAAAAGTGAAGTGACATACAGCCGAGTATGGTGACCTATACTCGGAATTTGTGCTCTGCATTTAACCCATCCAAAGTGCACACACACCTGGAGCAGTGGGCAGCCATTTATGCTGCGGCACCCAGGAATCAGTAGAGGGTTCAGTGACTTGCTCAAGAGCGAGTCAATCATGGTATTGAAGGTGGCGAGAGTGCTGTACATTTACCCCACCTAAAATTCCTGCTGGTGCGAGACTCAAACTCACAACCTTTGGATTACAAATCCGAATCTCTAACCATTAGTCTACAACTTCCACAATTTAAAATAATAATTCAGTAAATGATTAATGTAATATGATTTACTAATGTTTGTGCTAGTCAGTTTTCTGGTTTATAAGCCACTATTGATTGCCCTTCCAAAAGCAGGTCTTAAAGGTTTAGTTCACCCAAAAATGAAAATTAGGCCATAAATTACTCAGCCTCAAGTCATCCTTGGTGTATATTACTTTCTTCTTTCAGACAAATCCAGTCGGAGTTATATTCAAAATTGTCTTTGATCTTTCAAGCTGTTTAATGTCACTCAGCGGGTGTTTTCAGTGCTTCAGCCCAAAATAAGTTATTTAAAAAGCGGCCATCCATAAAAAAAAAATGTGTCTCACACGGCTCTGGGATGTGAAAAAAATGCCTTCTGTAGCGAATAGATGTGTTGTTTGTAAGAAAAATATCCATATTTAAATCGTAATAATCACTTTAATCTCACTTGTTGTACAAAGAAGCAGTTCCGGACGGATGGCGTATACAGGTCAGCATTGCGTATGTGCCAACATTTGTTTACAGGATCAAAGTTTCCTTACTTTAGCTAAGGAAAGACAGTCTCCTCTTGGCTTATATAGAAATCCTCTGACATTCTTCTTTACAAATCCTCGTTTTGTACTTTAAATTAGTGACCGTTGTTTTGTTTTGATCTCTCCCCTGTATTACGCCCGGAACTGCTTCCGTGTACAACAGTGAGCACAAGCTATATTAAAATTCCATCACGCACCCTAAGGTCACAAAACGCTGGACTTTTGGTCGTTCCTAGGATAGCAATGTCCACTAAAGGAGGTAGAGCTTTCTCACATTTGGCTCCCAAACTCTGGAATAGCCTTCCTGATTACGTTCGGGGTTCAGACACACTCTCTCTGTTTAAATCTAGATTAAAAACACATCTCTTTCGCCAAACATACGAATAATGTATCTTTTAAATTGTGAGTGTAGTTGCATCTGATCAAATGTGTATTTTTATTCATTAGCTTGGGTTAAACTAATTTTACTTTGTTGGATCAGCAGCTATGCTAATGATGTCTCTATTTGTTTCTATGTTTTGCCACGGGATTTACATCCCGTGGTAACTAGGATTTACACAAGCTCCAGTCTGGATCCAGAAAACCTGAGAAGAGATGATGCTGAGCCTCAGAGGACCTCAGATGATGCTAACCCTGAATCAACAAACAGAACTAACTATTATTGCTACATGTGTTACTGCATCATATAATAACTATTAATTAATAATATTGATAGTTCATCGTCTAGCTGACTACGCCTTGTATTATTATTATTATTATTTATTTTTTTCTAAAATCCTGTCAAACGTGCACAAACTATTAGTTACTACTAAATATAGTAGAAACATAATTTTCTGTAAAGTTGCTTTGTAACGATTTGTATTGTAAAAAGCGTTATACAAATAAACTTGAATTGAATTGAATTGAAAATATTGTTATTTTTCTTACAAAAATGCATCCATTTGCTACAGAAGGGCTTTGTTCAGCCCCTGGAACCATGTGAGACACATTTTATTAAGGATATTTAACTTATTTTGGACTGATGCACTGCAACACCCCCTGAGTGGCATTAAACAGCTTAAAAGATCAAAGACAATGTTTATATATAACTCTGACTGGATTCATCTGAAAGAAGAAAGTCGTATACACCTAAATTCACTTGAGGGTGAATAATTTATGGCCTAATTTTAATTTTGGGGTGAACAAGCAGATTACACACACCTGATTATCATTGGTTCTGCTTGTTTGTGATCTTACGCAAATATGCGCAGCCCTTGTTAGATTGTGTTGATCATTGTGAAAATTATCTGTGGCTGTATTCTTTAATTTGCTCATTGTCAATAGATCAGCCATAGATCTTTACTCTCCCATTGGTGCATTTATGGGATTGCACTTTTCCAGCACTTTTGGATGGACAGAAAGCACAGAGTCTATATATACTGCCAGCTACTTTTCTTGTGTGTTCAACTGCTGCACCATTATTGTGGTATAATCATACCACACTCAGATAAACCCCCAAAATAATATAATTTATTCAACAAATCAATGACATGTTTTTTAACGACTTCACATTATGTAACGAATAATGTGATTAAGTTAAAAAAGTGACTCAAAACAATAACAATAATATAGCTGCAAGCAGCAATTACGGGGTCAAGCACTCCAACGGCAAATGTAGAGCTAAGCATGGCATGGAGCATCACACCAAATGCATTAATGAGCAATAACAGCAATTTTAGGATTATTGTAATTAAAATGGCTAAAAAATTACTTGGCCTATCAAGTTTGACCAATAAGTGGCACTGTTAAAAAAATGAATTTGGTGTACTCTGTGTGACTTTTCAATAACACACACAGAGTTTGGTGTTAATATGCCAAAGCATTCCAGAGATACAGCCTCAAGTGTCATTTTGTCATTGTGCAACAAATTCGTCGCTGTGGTATGCGAAAACGGTTTTGTCTATCGACACAAAATCCATAACTTTGTGTCAGCATAGTCTGAAGATCATCTGATTCGAATTTGGTGAAAATCGGACCTACGGTTGATGAGGAGTTCGAAAAAGTAGATTTTCAACATAAATCAAAATGGCTCAATTACTCTGGCATATTTGGTATCTATGTTATCGGTATAAGCCAGGGAATATTTTGAGTCCAGTTTCATTTAAATAGGCTAATGCAATAAAAAGTTATTAGCATTTTTAAAAGTGTAATTATTCATGGTTATTTAATGGTTAATTACTCTTGACCAATAGGTGGCGCTGTTACCAAATTTATGTGGCATGGTCAGTGTGAGGTGACAATGACACATATAAAGTTTGGTGCAAATATGTCGAAGCTTTCTTGAGATACAGCCTCAAATGCATTTTGGCATCCTTCCAGCAAATTTGTTGATGCGCTAAATGAGAACCGTTTCGTATATCGACACGAAATCCATAACTTTTGGTCAGTGGGGTCTGAAGATGATCCACGTCAAATATGGTGAAAATCTAGGTATATCTAACGGTCTAGGAGGAGTTCGAAAAAGTAGATTTTCAACATTATTCAAAATGGTGGACAGGAAGTATTAGATTCTATGTTCTCGGCAGGTCACAAAGAATATAGGGATACCATTGTCATTTCAATAGTCTAATTTATTCAAAAGTTATTAGCATTTTTTTGATATTTCATTATAACACTTGACCACAAGGTGGCGCTGTTTTTGAGTACCTTCAGGGCATGGAGCTGAATATTTTTGTAATTATTTTCGTAATGATACGGTAATGCGTTTAAAAAATACAGCATTTTAAAACATAATTCAAAATGGCCTACACCTAAAATGGCTGACACGGGAAAATTGGATATCATTCGACTCGACATGACCCACCAAATCTAAAGAGACCAGTTTTGTGATTTTTGGCCAAACCATTCTGAAGTTATAAGCAAAAATATACATTTTTCATATCTCCTGACCACTAGGTGGCACTGCGTCATGCTTGTTATAAAACACACCAAGTTTGGTCTCAATACATCAAACCATTGGCGAGATATAGCCTCACATGCATATTTGCGTGTTTTTCATCAAATTTGTTCACGTGTTATTCGAGAATGGTTCGACGAATCAACTTGAATTCCATAACTTTTAGACAGCATTCTCTGAAGATGGTCTGAGCCAATTTTCGTCAAATTCGGACTAACCGTCTAGGACGAGTTCAAAAAAGTAGGTTTTCCGAACAATCGAAAATAGCGAAAATGTTGTAGTCCATTCAACTTGGCATGAGCCAAGGATTCAGAGGAAAAAAGAATTTCAATTTTCTGGCTTATGGTTCAAAAGATATTAGCATAAAAATATTGAAATTTTGGACAAGTGGTGGCGCTAGAGAGTTGGAGTTAGGGACTTCAAATTTGCTGTAGTTAATGATGGGAATGTCCTCTATCAGTGTGCCAAATTATACAACTTACCCGCAATCGGTTTTATGGGCTGCCATAGACTTGTGGCGGAAGAAAAAAATGACGCTAATGAATACTATAGGTGCCTTGCACCTTCGGTGCTTGGCCCCTACATATATGCAGTTAATATATCAAACTTGCAACTCAAATACGTGTGGGAAGTGAACCCAAATAAGGACAGAACAAATCAGGCTTAGAAGAAAGTGAATTTTTTTTAGAATATTTAAACTTAAGGGAAATGCAAGAAGCAAGTCAAGAACAGCACTAAAAGAAAAAGAAATGTAGAACTTTAAATAGTTTTTCTATTCTAAAGAAAAATAAATTTCAGGTCTTCCAGTGATGTAAAAATGTTTATATTTAATTAAAATAGAATACAAATGAATTAATGAGAGTAGAATACTGTACTGAATACAGAGTACAGGTGGCCATATGATAAGTTAAGGTTAGTCACCTGCTGGGAAGCCCATGACACTGAATATGCGATCTAACTGGTCGTGATGGAAAGGATTGCTGGTCTTTATGTCCTCTTGACGGCAATGAAAAATTGGTTCTGACGTCAACAGCTCTGCAAAGATACAGCCTATTGCCCAAATATCTAAAAAGTAAAAGAATATTTAGTACAGATAACAAAGAATGCAGACAGACAGCCTGAAATGCACATATCACATAACTTACCGATTGCTTTGGTGTAATGTCTCGCCCCGAGCAGTAGTTCGGGTGCTCGGTACCAGAATGTGACAACCACTGGGTCCAGATCAGCCAAAGGCTTCAGTGGAGAGTTAAACAGTCGGGCAAAACCCATATCAGCTAAGACACACAAAGATATAAACCCATCAATACTCCACTCTGATAACAGTGACTTACTTGTTTTTAGATAATTTCAGCTTAAGGTGATCTATAATTTTTTTTTTTTTAATACATTTTTATAAAGTTTTTCATGAACATAGGAAGAGAAGACTTTCTACAAAGTAATGAACAGCCATTGGTATGCATTTTAATCAATATGAAACACTGGTGGGTTTTAGAGGTCATGAAGTGACATGAGATGTGGCATCATAATTGTAAAAATAATTGTATTATTGAAATAGTATTTTAATAATAAATTATTTAATATTTGTGTTATACCATTTGATCAGTGTTGCCACGTCTGTGGTTTTCCTGTTGAATGTTGCCGTGGTTATTTTTAAGTCTGCTCATTGAAGCAAAACTCCCCGTACCCCCAGAACACGATTTCAACAGAGACGGAACCCCCCTGAAAGTACCCCCTCCCCACGGAATGCGATTTTGGAGTGGATTTTATGCAATTTTATAGATATTTTTATCCTTAACCTGATAGTGCTGGTTTTGTTGTGCAGACCTGGAAACCCTGCATCTGACCTATATAAAAGTGTATATTTTGCTATTTTCAAAACTTAATGGAAATTGTTGGCCATGTTTTGTCCCATGTGTCATATAACCCATGAGAAATTAAATAAATAGTTGTGCTGCTTACGTGAAGTGGCTCCAATACTCAAGTGAGTCAAGATAACATTGAAAGCCACAGTGTAACCAAACACAATAACAAATTCCACAGGCTGGTAAAAATAGTGCCCACAGCCCTCACAACCCCTATAGTCCTCACCCAGAATAGTATCTTATGTAAGACAATGGCTTTACATTTGCTCTGACTGACCCTACAGCCAAATAAGCTCTCTAAACCTTGGCATTATCACCTAAAAAACAATCGTTTGACCAAAAAATGGTTCAGCAGAATTACTCAAAATCTGATTTTCTTCTCTAATAATTTGCAACTTCAATAAAATAGATTTTCCACTGAGGAAATCTTGATAATTATATTGAAATCCACTGTAGTTAGTATGGCATTTTACCAATTTTGACTCTTCCTCGTTCTAGGCCTTCCCCCATGACCAGGATATTGGCAGGTTTCTGAAACACAAAGACCACAAATTATATTGTAATGAAGGTTCAGAGGCATGCGGCACCATTTGCAGCTTTAATAACGTTATAACTAGGGATGCACCGAAATTTCGGCCACCGAAAATTTTCGGCCGAAAATGGCCTTTTCGGTTTTCGGCCGATAGACTTTTATCACCGAAACAACACGGCCGAAATGTTGTGATGACGCAAACAGAAACCGCGACCTGCACGTGCACATGCATAGCGCAGACCACGAGCTCCACGCGACATTCACTTAACACCAGTGAGAACATTCTCTCTCTTCGTATTCCTTTATTCGCAGCACTAAAGCGTCTAGTAACAAAGAGATTAAGACGGACCACGAAGTAAAAACAAAGAAAAGTACAGTCTTATAGAGTCTGTTAGTACACGTCTCTCTGAGATCTTTTCGGATCCTCTGCACTTCATCGCGAATGTGCTTGATCAGCGTTATAAAGACCATTACTTGGATGCGGAAATAAGGCAGCGCGCACAAGAAATGATCCAGGCCGCGCTGGATGCGAAAAACCCGCATGGAGACGGAGAAGCGCCAAGTGCAGGAAACAGATCAGAGCGCAGAAAAAAAGACTGGTCTCTGCACCAGATGAGGGGCATGCACCATCGCTGTCTGATATGTTCAGTGGAATTCTGCAAGAAAGTGCCTCAGATAATAATAATACGTTGGCTATTTTGTTCTTAGGCTACTATACACACACACACACACACAAACATATATACATACATAATATCAGATTGTAGCCATATTTATGCTAGATTTTCTGCTAGATTTCTGCTTTAATTTGATAAAAAATTTTATTTATGCCCTGGCCCTATTTAAATACACTCTCTCAAATATTTCTCAAATGTCAGGCAGATGACAAGCTCAACTGCTCAACAGCTAGATGGTTATCTGTCTGAAGTCCCCATCCCCAGAAGTGATAACAGTCTTGCCAACTGGAGAAGTAATGCACTTTCTAGTCCTACATAGAAAATTTCAAATGCACTTCACCTAAATGTACTTTGTTTTTATGAGAGAACAGTTCATTTTAAAACCTTTCTGTAGGCCATAGGCCTGTACATTATTATTAAATATACACATGAGTGGGATAAATAATTTGTTTGAATTTTATTTTATACTGTGCATTGTTGCAATGTGCTTAATAAATATTTGCATCATTTGTAATTATGTTTTTTTTATGTTTTTTTTTTTTAAAATAAGTTATGTGATTGTAATTATCTTTGAAACTTTAATATTAATTTATGCAATTGCAATGTCTTAATTTTAGTAAAGTTAGTACACGGTCATAGCAATAAATGCAATGGTACTAATAATTGGCATAATTTCTTTCGGTGTTTCGGTTTCGGTTTTCGGCCTTGGTTTTCTCTTTTTCGGTTTTCGGTTTCGGCCAAGAATTTTCATTTCGGTGCATCCCTAGTTATAACTGAATCAAACAGGCAGTAATCAATCACCATCATCAGTAACAACAGAGACAATCTAGAAGAGCAAACTGTAACAGAGTGAGGGTCGAGGCAAGCGGCAGACAGGGAATAGTGAATAGAGTCCAACAGTATGGTCACAAGGGCAGGCAGCAGAGAATCACACGATGTCAAACAGTCCAGGGTCATACACAAGAGGTCAAACTAACAGGAAGAAACGCTCAGAAAAGTAGCTGGGACAATACAAGACTTAGCAATGGGTAAGAGTCAGGAAGCAGTTTAAATAGGGGAGCTAAGGGGAAACACCTGTGCTTGCAATTAATCCTAGGCACAGGGATTATAGGACGTCATGAAGTCCATGAACATTAGTAACTCCAGGAGAGGATTCCCTCCAGTGGCAATCGGAGAGAGCCACAGAGGCCTGATTTGTAACAGAGCCCCCTCCCTGAGAGCGGGTCCTGAAGCGAAGAGGTATTCAACACCAAGGTCAACTCTGCAGGGCTGCTCTGCAGAGTTGAGTTCATGAGAATAGAAGAAACAAGGGTTGAGTTTGAGAGGATTACATTGTCTCTCAGCGAGTATGGGACGAGTCCATGGTGAATGCCATGGTAGCAGACAAAGACCAGAGCAGACAATGTCTGTTTCCTTTTATCATGGAGGTGAGAGGGGATGCAATGATGCTGTAGTCACTAATGAACTGTCTGTAGAAATTCGCAAAGCCCAAGAAGCATTGTAGTTCCTTTATGGTCATGGGTTGAGGCCAGTTGAGCACAAACTGTACCATTTTATCATCCATTGCTACCCCATCTGCACTGATTATGTAACCAAGGAAGAATGTTACTGTCTGGTGGAACTCACATTTCTCAGTCTTGAGATTATCAAAGCTGATTATCAAAGAGTCTCTGAAGTACTGCCTGTGCATGTTGCACATAGGAGTCCAGGGTATCCAAATAAATTAAGAAATATTTTATGTAGACAATGATCCATAGGTTAAGCATGTCACGGAACACAGCATTAATGAAGGCCTGGAAGACTGAAGGACTGTTGACCAATCCGAATGGCATAACAAGATATTCACAGTGCCCGGAAGTTGTTGAGAATGCAGTTTTCCATGCTAATTAGGTTGCACTGCGAAGTTCGAGCTTGGTGAAGTATTTAGCTGTGCAAAGTTGTTCTAGAGCTACAGGAACTAGAGGCAGGAGAAGACTGTGGTAATCAATGCATGGTCGGAGGCCTCAATCCTTTTTCTTTATGAAGAAGAAGCCTGCTGAGGCTGGTGAGGTGGATGGTATAATGAACCCTTTAGATGAACCTCTTCTATGTATGTCTTAATTGCTTCAGATTCTGGTTTGTGAGGGAAACCCCCTCTAGATGGGGTTCCTCCTGGAATCATGTTGATGGCACAGTCACTGGATCAGTGTGGAGGCAGTTGTGAGGCTTTTGTCTTACTGAAAGATTTGATAAGGTTGTTATATACAGGGGGTAACCCCGGAACAGGTGAGTTCACTATAGATTGGACTGCTCATGAATAAGGATGAGATGAAGTGGTAAGTAGACAGTTATGCTGGCAGGAATCAGACCACTGAACAATTTGTCTGGTTGTCCATGAAATCTGAGGATTGTGTCTCTCTAGCAAGGGCAGACCCAGGATGATGGGATTTTGGGGAGATACGATGACGAATGGTTTCAGTATGAAGTATGCCAGTTTAAAGACAATGATCCTCGGTGATGAATTTGACTTGTCCTGAGCTCAAAAGACGTCCATCTAAGGCTGCCACTGCCACAGGTGATTCACATGGAAGAAGAGGAAGATTATGAATATTGGCATACTTTATGTAGATAAAAGTTCCTGCAGCCCCTGAATTTATCAGTGCTATGGTATTAGTACATATTTCATTACATTTAAGGGTTACTGGAACTTCTAGGCAATTTGTGGATTTGAGATTGGAACTCACTGCAGGGAAGCCTTGAGAGGTAGGACGAGTAGGGCAGGAAGCTTTCAGATGGCCGGACAAGCCACAGTAGAGGCAAAGATGATGGCGAATACTCCTCTCTCTTTCTTAATCAGTGAGGTGAGTGAAACCAATCTGCATGGGTACGGACTCGGCGGAAAATGTGGTTGTTTGAGGGTTCACAGGAAGGTTGCAAGGACGGTGCTCGCATCAGATTGTCAATGCTGATGAGGAGATAAATAAACTGTTTAAGGGTTCTCCCCTTGTCACGACAGGCGAGCTCAGACTGCAGTTCAACTGTGAATGGTTCATCCTCCCAAGTAATTGCTCTCCAGGTTCCTCTCCACCTGCTGAATGCTCAAACACCTTGCGGAAATGTTTCAGGAAGCAATCAAATGATGGAAAAGACAGCCGTTTCCCCTCCCAAGCGGTGGTGGCCCAATCCAAAGCTTGTCCAGTCAATAGTGAGCACACAAATGAAATCTTCTGAGGGGTATAATTGAGGTTGTTGATAAAGAAGCATGGAACATTGTAATAGAAAGACCTTACATTTTACCAGTGAGTCGTCAAATTTCCAGGGAAATGCCAGACGATTCATTTATTTTAAAACACACACCCAAACATTAGGATAATGGTAGTATAAGATGGTGTCTGCAAAAATATGAAGCAGTGCAACTGTTTTCAACATTGATAATAATCAGAAATGTTTCTTGAGCAGCAAATTAGCATATTAGAATGATTTCTGAAGGATCATGTGACACTGAAGACTAGAGTAATGAGGCAGAAAATTCAGCTTTGATCACAGGAATAAATTTAATGTTACAACATATTCACATAAAACATTTAATACATTTAATTTTGACAAGTACTGTATCTGTTCACGCCAAATAGCCATGACACCCATTTTGTTTAGGGAAATATTCTGTTTCACAGTGAAGCTGTGGCAGGTGCTGAACTATCTATCGCTCTTCTAAATGAAACAGATGAAATCTTCATGAAAAGAAGTAATATTAATTGTATAAAACCTAACAAAAACCTTTTAGAATTCTAATAAAGCACACTATCTTTCAAAGATACTCATAACGACACATGTTTGACACATGGGGGGGGGGGGCGCTTGTCTGAAGTTTAAAATAATTGGTTACCCGTAAGCCAATCACATAATGTTTGGTTATGACGTGTGTTATTCGCTTGTTCAGCCACCTCAAACTTCCGCTGTAAACACAGGTGTGCAAAAACAGATCCCATCTACGGAGAGCCTTCCCACTCCCTATTAAGACCTATTGTACCGAATTTTGGTTGCAGTACCACTAGAGTTCCACTGGGGGCGATCGCCATGAGTGCAAAATGAATGGGAGTCTATGAGGCTAGACGGCTAAATTTGTCCCTTTCACCCGATTGCCGTTGAGAAATCTCAGATCTGATTGTAGGTTTTGCAAGTTCAACATGGGTTATAGGTCAAAAGTTTGATGAACGAGTACTTATGTCCTTTCGCTTTCTTACAGGTTGAGTTGTTGTTGCCCGTGACATGCTAGCATTCTGCTAATGAATGTGAATGTGTATGACGTCATTGACATTTTAAAAGACTTTTTAAAGCAAATAAGTGACTCTAAAAAATCTAACACCCAGCAATGTGTAATTTCTTTGCATCTCCTTTCGAATACAACATTCAATTTACTAGACAAAAAATTCTATCTTGAGAAAAATTTTTCAGAATGGTGAATCGCATTTGATCAGAAGCATGGTTTGATGCAGACAATAGCCAGTTTTCCATCCAGCTCATTTGCATTTAGGGATGTCAATATTCGTTCATTTCCATGGTCGATCGTCGTTTAAATTAACAATCAATTAATAACCTTAATACTGCAAAATGTGTCTGCAGCGGTATTATTATTATTTGCAAAAGCCACTTGGAAATTAAATTAAAGGGGTTTTAGTCTGAATAAAATGCTAGTAGCAGGACTGTAAAATGAATAGATGTGATTATGATCATTTGATAAAATGAAGAGAGCGCGCCATACGTTGGAGATCATTTTACTTTGTTGACTGTTTCCCGTCAAGGAGACCGCTGAATGCGCCTCTTTAAATGGTTTCGTGGTGCACGTTGTTGTATTTTAAAACGCAATTGCAATGTTTTCAAATGACACTACAGTATTAAAAATAAAATGATCCCAAACTTCACTGTGGCGCTTGTGGCTGTGCTGCGCAGTAAGTGAACAGCTTTTTTCACATCAAACATTTTATGCAAGTATTATGACCAGTACTTTATTTGATCCTGTTCTGCAAAATGTTTGATTTAGAATTTTTGCGTTCCGGTAGGCCTATTTTTTATTTTTTATTTTTCTGGCATTTACAGTGCATTAGATCGTGACAGTGCATGCGTGGCTGGCTTAAGAGGACGAGCGAGCGCGGGTTTGACTTGATGTATTTGGAGGTTATTGCTCATGCCTCGTTCTGCACATATCCAAATATTTCCATATTCTAAATGTATCTGAATGTTAAACTATTATATTTTTAATTTTTTTTTAATGTAAACTAGACGGAAAAGATCATCCTCTTCACATGAGCAAAAACGTCCTTGGCATAACACCAGAGAGGACGGTATACGGTCTATTTAAACTGACAAGTGTAACCTTTTATATGTTTTGCTGACTGTACTTTATTTTAATAATGAACAGACTGCGATACTTTAGATGTTCTGTGTCATTTATACCAAACACAAATGTTTCTGGTTGCTAGTGTGTTTGCAGCACTACTATTATCTATTTTTTATAAATTATTTTTTAGTATTTTTTAGTTTAATTTATTTTTATTTATACAATTTTAATTATTTTATTTAAATGTATATTTAAGTTTACATTTATGTTTCAACAAACTTGAAAAATTCTGCTTGATAAATACTTTGGATATATTTTTATTTTAATACCGTGCAGTGCACAAAATTAAGATTCGAGAGATGGTTCAAGTCAGTGCTCAATAAATGATGATAAGTTTAGAAATGTTGTGCATCCACTTATTATTAGTGTGACATTTTAGCATGCAAATGAAGGTGAAAACTTCAAGATATCGGCCCTAAAAATCAGCAGCACATATCGGCCATCGGCCATCGGCTGACTCTGACCTCTAAACATTGGCATCAGCTATAGAAAAATCAATTTCGGTCGATCTCTAGTGCCTATCCCATACCTTTGAGGAAATATTGAATAAAGTCATTATTATAGTTTTCTTTGTGCACAAAAAAAAAAATAAAAATTTGTAGCTTCATAAAATTAAAGTTGTCACCTGGATTATTTTAACAAAGTCCTTCCTACATTTCTTCCTACATTGCCTTCAATGTGGTAATTTCCTTGCTGTCTATGCAGGGTCATGTTATTGATCGACACACCAGAGATTGAGGTGATTACATCACAGTGACACTTTCCACTGGATTCAATCCATATCAGTCCCAGTCTGTGCGCTGATGCTTTTGACAAATGTTAAAATCAGCTGTACATTGCACACATATTTTAGTTTAGTTAAGATAAGACTGGAGAATCCAGTGATGGATTGGGTTTGTAAACACAACTGAGTTACCGGAAAAACACCTGAAAAAATAGAGCCTAATACAGTCAAAATACAACTTTATTTACTTCTTACTTTGACTGTCAAATAGTTCCTTGCCTAAACTATTTGCATACATGGTTGGAACATGTAGTCAATGTTTTAAATAAACCAAAGAGCACCTTTGCTCACAAAATGCAGACATAAAATGTAGAAAGGGTAGATACTTTTATCAGACTTTTCTGTGTAGTGCATAATATTGCATGCCCATAAATCACCTGTATTGCGAGTTTTCAATTTCAAATGAGCAAATCATTTTACTTTTCTTGAATAAAAATAATCACTGACAAATACTACTGACAACCTCTCTCCCCCAAAACATTTATTAATAATTATTTATACATTTTTGCCTTTTGTTTCATCATTTCATTGCTGAAAAATGGATTTAAATTCTGCCCAGAGACACACTCCACAGAAAAGTAACATTTCTTTTTATGTTTACTGTATGTCTCCATCAAAGAAACAGACTGACTGCTCTCTGGTTGCAGTTGCAGTTGCACACTTGATAATCCACCACAATAATGTAACACGTTACTTTTAAAAGTAATGTTCACACAGAACAAGATGATATTGAAGTGTAGGTACCTTTTTCACAGACTGATGACAACACTGTGCCATAACAGTAAATCTAGCAAATTTCACTTACATAAAAAAGTGCATTTAAGTGATTTAAGTGACAAAAAGTAAGTAAAACTTCTGCTAAGGCAGTGACTTTCTCTATTCTAATTGACATCACTGATTCTCTTTTGGAAAATAAGATATAAGTTATATTCTGAGGACAGTGGAAACAGTCCTTCCAAAATACAAAAGCACTGAATATCCTGCTGTTCCTGTTACATAACATTTATGATTCATGTAGCCAAGGCTTAAGTGAATGTAAACAAACGGGACAAACACACACACACACACACACACACACACACAAAGCAACAATGGCTTCATATCAGGTTTGTGTTTGTACTCACCAGATCTCTGTGCAGGACCCAGTTGGCATGCAGGTAATGGATGCCGTCTAAGATTTGGTAAAGCAGAGACTTCACCATTCCCCTCGGTAGCTGCATGGGTTTCTTGTTGGCCTTTGATGCTCGATGAAATTTTATGATGTGCTACAACATATTAAAGTTGCGTGAGAGTTGTGTGTTCAAATTAGCTGATATATGATCATAATAAATCTTTTCCCTCTAGTTGTTTTGCTGCTAAGGTCATGCACGACCAAATTAAGATCAGTAATATTCCATCTCTCCTGATCACTTTGCACATTTTTTCACTGATGAGGCGGCATCAATCAATTTTCACAAACAATATTTATCAATTAGAGGACCCCTGCAGATCCTGTATGTCAAGGTCAATAAGGGCCAGATTTACTAGACAGGGCGAATTAGTGTGAGAACGCAATCACATAAAAGCACAGATGGGAGTGGAAAGTTCTGCATTGATTTACTGACAATGTGTGAAACAGAGCAAACCGTAGTAAATCATGTTGCACCAAAGAGGGTTTGCACTGGTGCAGCTGTTAATAAATCTTAAAATACTAGATATCAGAAAATATCAGTCTCTTAAAATACTCTTAAAATATTAGATAATTTGACCTTTTCACATGTGCAATGTTTGTTCTGGTTGTGAAATTTGATGTACTTCACCAAAAACAGATTATGAATGAACATTTAAAAAATATATTAAATTTAACAATTTTATATATATATAAAAAATAATGACACATTCAAAAAGCGCTGGCTTATTCACACTGAACATGATTTTGCTTTAAGGAAGACCACATATCAGACATTCTGCTGAAAGTCATAGAAAACTGAACCTATAATGTAATGAAAAGCATTAATTAAATAAAAACTAAAGAGTAACTATTGAAGGATTGCTGAACCTAACAAAAACTAAACGGAAAAAAAAAAAATAGAAAAAATAATAATAATAATAATAATAAAAAATAAAAAAATAGAAATAAAATATTATCATACAAAAAGAGTAAAATGATAATAGCTTGAGTGCATGTGTACTCACCCACAGGTCATGCTCTGCATAGTCAAAGAGGAGCCAGACTTTGCGGTCACTGTGAGAGAGAAATACTTTCTGCAGGGCGATGACATTTGGATGTTTTAACTCTCTCAGCAACTGCAGAAAAACAGAGAGACATATTCTTCTGTTCATTTTCCAATTGTCTTTAATACACATACAAGTAAAGGCATTTAAACGTGAAACTTTCTATCACAAACATTGACCCTGTTTACACCTGGTGTTAACTTCCATCTCGAGCAATCCCGTCACAATTGATTAGCGCTAATAAATACACGAACAAATGATGTTCAGCATCCTGAAAGTGGTCCAAACTGAAGTCAGGATTTATCTCCGTTCTGCATAAATATACTTATGTGGCCAAGTGTAAATGAAACCCACAAACTCATCCAATCTAATCAATCAAAATGCATGTAGCATGCAATCGAAAAGGCAACATTTGCAGTGTTAACACTAAGGACACAAACATGCTAGTATTTAGACTTCTTCAGAATCCCTCCCATTTTAACATTTCCTTAATCGTACATTAAATTAAATTTGTAAGAAAAGCAAAACCTCTGCCTGAAGCATGTACCTTTGACAGTAGTCTTTTTTGACCTTGTAATTACACCAAGAGGTGACAGTGCTTGACTTGGGGTTGTGCTTATAGGACTTGACTAGTTAACCCATTAAAACACGTCATAAGAAAATGTTTTGTCTAAGGATCTTCTCTCTGCTAGTTCTGGTCTGATCACAGAGAGCATTTGAATGAGATTATAGAAAATAAAGGAGGTTTCACTTCTTACTACTGTATACACAACTGCTCACACTCACAAATCCCTTTGACAAAAATGTAAAAAAAAAATTCATTATGAAATAAAGGGTCTCTCTGGTACAAATTGGCCCCCTTTTATTCATTACTTTATACAACCTCTATTTCCCTAGATAACAGCTCTGAGTTTTCTCCTATAGTGCCTGATGAGTTTGGAGAACGTTGAAAATATAATAACAAACAACAACATGCAATTCAATATTTCGGTTAAAAAAGGTCCTAATGAAGAAACCTAAGTCCATATAACAATTCCCAACTGATATTAGCCATCCTCAACACCTTTTACCCCGCTCTGGAACAGTATGAATACTGCTTTTACTTTTCAGCAAAGTCAGAGAGGTCAGATATTCAGATATGTTTGATGGTAACAACACAAGTCCAGGCAGGTAGTCAGACAGTGCGTGACATGTTTATCAGCAATACACTTCTCAAAGAATCGCTTTGACTTAAACAATTAAAACTCTTTTCAATGGACAACATGTCTGCAAGCAGCAGAACAATAATGCTCCGTGCCGTGACTCATAATGTGGCCTTCTGAGACCTCTACACCCATGGCATTTCAGGCTCAACAACAATGTTGTTATGCAGGTGTTTTCAATCTCAGGAAAGACCTGCAGCAATTGTGCTGCTACTGAATCAGCTCTATGTTAAGATACTTTGATAATCCTGGCATGCAGAGCTGTAGTAAAGTGCATAAACAAGTTTTCGGTATAGTTCTTGTGTTGGAGGCTCAGACCTGGCACATTGTTTTGGAGTGTAACAATCACAATGAAGGACACAACCAAGTCATATCTCAATACCAGAATATCAAAGACTTGACAGTGGCTTCTTATTTTTTACTTAAGTCAGAAATTAACCACCAATAACATCCCACGGCTTCTAAACACCTAAGCAATGTGGTCACATTTCAATCAGAAAATGTAAGAATGTTATTTCAGACTGTTGCAGCAGAACTGAACTATCAAACTATAATAGGGCTCTGAACCGGCTCAATGAACGAAAACCAAAACTAAATTTTTTTGACATGATCAGAATCAGAAACAGAAACGAAATCATATGTTATAGTTCTGAACAGTATCGAAATTTTGAAATGGCCATTATGGAGAAAACGTTAACGTAAACGGGCTAATGTTAGATCTCTATTCTTTCCTTTTCTTTTTGAGTAAAGACAATGCTGTATTTTATTATTATTATCATTATTATTATTATTAGGCAATTTATAGGCAAAGTATAAGATATTGTTATTAACTGGCACTTCTTCCACCCGAACCAGTTTCGGAAAGGTAATAATGTCAGAGGAACACAGGAACAGAAATGTTAAAATATTACTCGGAGTGAACAGATTGAACTTTTTTTTTTTTTTTTTTTAAGCCCTGCATGTAACTAATAATCATAATTAAAAATAATAAACATGTTGCAAGAAAAATGCTAATAAATACTTGAGATTGAATTCAAATGAGAGATCACAAAAAATGTGTGCTTTATAGGCACAAAAAGGGAGAAATAATGCACGGGTATAATGTTAAGAAGAAGAAAAGCCTGTAGCTTTAAGATTTGCCCTCACTGGAATTAAAGGAAAGATGGTTAAGCAAAGGAAATGTTGACATTTAATGAAAAAAAAGTGTATATATTTACAGCAGTGCAAAATAACGTGGGTTTGATTCCCAGGAACAAACATACTGTAAAAAAAAAAAAAAAAAAAAATGTATATCACTTTGGATAAAAAGCATCAGATAAATGTAGTGCATTAATATTTAAAATCTTGTCATGCGAAGAAGTGACATTGCAGTCACCATTAAAAGTATAAAACTTTGAAGAAAATGAACAAATCTTTATTCTAGAACATATGATATATGTTCAACATCTTCAAATGTTCAGGAAATCAAAAGCTCTCGCAAACAGAGAATCCATCATACAGATGATGTTTTGCTGTGTTTGTCTTTGGTCTGTAAAACTGCCGTGGCTCTTCAACAGGAAGCCGCTGAACCTGTTTCGTGATCAGTCTGTTCAAATATGGTCACACCTTAAAAGGCTTGTGATCACAATTCAGTCTTTTCAGAACAAACTGATTCGGACCAAGAGAAAGACAACAGTAGTGCTGACGTACATCACATTTCAGAGAGCAGCTCAGAGGAGAAAATATCAAGCCCTGTACATGAATTCACCGAGCACCGAATCCCATCCTTTAATCCACAACAGTCTCTTTGCAAATTAAGCTGCATTACATTATGACAAATCCACAATTAAATGAACGCCTTTTACTCTTGATTAGGTCTTCTGTTTAGCAATAGTAGTGTTTATCCTGCGTCCTCATGTTTACAACAAAACTGTTACATAATCTCCACTCAGGTTCCTCAATGTATCATTATGCCCATAAAGAAAAAAAAAAGCAGCATCAACTATGACTTAAGACCCAGTAAATTAACATAATACCAGAAAAAAAAAATCTATATTTTAAATTTGAGAAAATCAAGCAAAAGTTTCCATTTATCAAAAGTTCTTTATCGAGCGTTTGAGTGTTTTAGATCACATCTGTGTTGGGATCGGTCTTGCTCCGTCTGCATCAATGAATGTTTCACTCGTTTTGCACATTTAATAACTAATATATTATTCTTAGGCTTGGTTTCAGAGACGGATCTTAGACTAAACCAGGATTAGGCCATAGTTTAATTAGGACAGTTAAGTAATTTGTATTAACATGCTTAAAAAACAAAACAAAGGCACTGATATATTTTAACATCAGTGAGTGCAAATTTCTTTCAGTTGAAACAGCTTAGAAATACCTTTTAGTCTGGGACTAGGTTTAAGACTTGTCTGTGAAACCAGGGGTTAGAGTTTCGTGATTTAATCACAATAAAGACACACTTCTTGATTGATGCATCTGAATCAACAGGATCTCGGTGTCTCCCTGCCAAACTCATTATTGTTCCCGTGAGAGCGGGTGCAGACATTTCTGTATTTAATGTGTCGGATTCAAGTCTCATCCGCTTCCAGCTATTTTTAGCTGAACAAAAAAGCTTGTTTTGCTGCTTTGCAAACTGGTGTGTTTTAACATGTTATTTTAATGTATTATATTAATTATGAACACACTGGTTTGTAGTGCACATGGTTTGACCATTTACTACTCTTTGTTATTTTTCCTGTTCTTCCACTACAGCGGATAATGAAGTCTCGCACATTCACAGAAAATGGCTTACTTCCGCATTGAAAAACAAGGTGGATATAATATGACAACAACTGATGCCCTGGATGACCTAATGCAGATTATGTAAAATATTTGGGAATGTATTCATACCACGTACCTGGATACTCAGAGAACATATTTCATACACACTCAAGAAGTCAGTTCTTCATTAAAGTCAACACAATTCAATACTCTGAAAGTTTCCCTTTTTTACTTACATTAACTATACTTTTCATTAAACATTCCAGCTTCCAGTATCTCATTAGATTATCATCTGAACATTGCCCACATATTTATCAATATATTGTACTAACTTGATATACACCCTCAGTAATTTCAGACGCATCTTCAGTGATTTGACTTGGGAACCGGCCCTGTCTCAACATGATGAGTGATTCTTTAACGTCTTCATTTTTAATAAAATGCTTTTTTGCGTTCTACTCTTCTTTCTACAGGCCAACGAGGATTCAGAAAGAAAACGCACAGGGTTTGTTATAGCAACAACAACTTTCACTTGTATCTCGTAACAGATAAATGACAGATAAACTGCAAGCTCTCGTTTGTGTTGTTAATGTGCTTTTTTGTGAATATTTTGCTTTGTATATGCAGTTCAACAGCATTATGTTTAAGGATAAACTTTATTACTTAACTGAGCCCATGCATTTTAAACACTAGGTGTTCTTGCTCCGTCCAAGCAGGAAACGCACGTCCTTGAATGAGTGCTATACCATATTTACTTCAACCGCTTAGGTGATGTCATCATGACCCATTTCAGGGGCAGCTAAAATTACTATTTAAAATCAGTCAGAGCACATAATTCTTCTTCATATTAACAAGTTAAGCTTTATTAATGCATAGGCTCCTCACTACCGATCCCCCCACATGTAGTTTTAATGCCCCCCCAAACCCTAACCCCATGTTGAGTTCCACAAGTCTCTGTACTGGGACCGAAGGTATTTTTCCAGTTACACCAGACTAGTTGCTTCTGTTGTCACTTCACTACACTGCTCATACTACACTCCTGTATCTAGCTCTGTGATCATAGTATCAGACATCTCAAACAAGCCCTAGGCAATGAATGTATGCATGTTTGTCGTAGATCAGATTCATTGCATTCTACTGCGAACCAAGTTCAGGATTTTACTGCATCAAGTTAATTCTTACAAACCAACAGAACGGTTGAGTCACCAGCCACATTCACAAAACACCTCTTTGAAGAATTCACTGTTACAAGGCTTTAACAAGCATTTCAGTCATTTTTGGTATGAAGACATAGGCAAAGAAGATAATAAATTGTAACAAGTTTTGAAGAAATTACAGAAAGTTTAGTTTAACATAAAGTTAACACACAAAACTATGAAAGTTTATCATGAATTCAGTCATGCCGGCTTCACACTTTCAGATAGAAAGAAAATATGTTCAGGAAAAACATGACAACACAGTTTTAATTTTGTGTCAGTCATATGATAATAAATGCACTTTTGTCGTGTGATTGTGGGAGAGTAAAGCTGATTTGTGTGACCCAAGGAACGTCTTTAAAGGCTGCTGCAGAAATTAGGAACAACGTTTTCCATTATTATGCTTACAGCTGTGGTCAGGATTTTTGGCACCCTTAGTAAATATGAACAAAGAAGCCTGTGAAAATAAATCTGCTTTGTTAATCCTTTTGATCTTTTATTTAAATAAATAAATTAATTAAAAAAAAAAAAAAAAATCACAGAAATCTAACCTTTCATTGAATTAAAACAACTGAAAATAGTGGGAAATCTCATTATTATTAATATATATATGAATTATATAATTTATATATATTGTCTGTTACACACCGGCCACAATTAATGGCACACTTTTATTCAATACTTTTTGTAAGGCAAAAGGTAATTTTCATGTTCGTGTTCCCCCTGGTGTGATAAACATTGTAAATATGAATGGGAATACACTTCAGATATATTTGAATATAATTGATTATAATTTCTAGGGGTATCAAAAATTGATAATAACATTTACTTAATAATGTGACCCCCCCACACACTTTCATTTGTCTTAATTGTTGAAAGGTTAGATTTATTTCATTTTTATGAAAGATCAAAAAGGAAGGATAAACAGTACAGATTTATTATCACAGGCTTCTTTGTTCATTTTTACCAATGTGCCAAAAATTCTGACACCAGATTGTATCTGCATCAGTTTAAAGGGAAACTCAACTACTATCTGCCAAAGTCAACTTAATCGAACTCTACTTCATCCCTACATTGCTTTCCACCACACAGAGAGCAAATCAGCTTTAACAGCCAGGGGTCAAATCTGGATTTCTGAAGTGGGGGAGTCCAAAGATCATGAGTTTAATCAAGTGCCCTTGACAAAACTAAATACGACCCTCTTAACCTTAAAGGAAGATTCAAAGCTATTTTTGCAAGTACCAAGTAAAAGTGTAAGGCTTTAGTTGATCTCAGTTACACACAGAGCGGTGGGTAAAGTATTCTATCATTCTAATGTCGAGATAACACACACACACACACACACACACACATATATATATATATATATAGTAGCCATTTAAGAATTATATTTTTGAAACAGTGTTAAAGTTGCATTAATTCATTGCAGTTATAGAACACAGAGCTGCAAACTTGCTGGATTCCTCTGTTAATAAATTACTGTATACATATTTTTAGTTAAAAAAAATTTTTTTAAAAGATAAAATTAGTTAAAAATAATGTGTTGCTTTTCAGTAACTCACAGCGATTTCCCTGCAGGCAGACATGGAAATACCAGTGCCTTCTATCTGTTTCAGTGCATACTCCTTCTCATCCTTCCTGTAGAAACACAAACACAACATTACTGAAGGGAGGAAAAACATCCACGCACAGACAGTTAATACACATTTACTATATTAAATAACCCATAACTCTATTTACATGAGAAACTCTAATAAACAATTATCTATTGTATTTCAGTATATTATATTTAAGATTATTTTTTAAATGATAAGGTAATGAAAGTATTTACCATTAACAATAATTAATTTACACAATCATGTTCTTTCATTTTTGCTAATATCAAAAATTTATTTTTCTAACAATAATATTTAATTACAATAAATGATGGTGGCGTGATATTGATTTTACAGAATTAAATAATAACCAAGCTATGCGAAATTTACAAACAATGTGATGTGAAAAGTTATTTACTTACTGCAGTAAAACAAACACAAATATTCACAGTCAGCAAGTCAAAGAAAATTTATTAATTTAGAAAATACACATGCATACATTTTGCCTTTCAAAATGTCAAACTTATCGATATAAACACTTTTAAATAGGCTTTATCAGAGTTCATGATTCTACCAAAAAACTGACCTGTGAACCAATTTCTATCTTGTAATACTGATGTCTGAAGCAATATTTGTTCATATTTCTCCTCTACTCGTGGCTATTTATTTATTGCTAATCAGGCAACTAGAATTAACTAAATATTAAATATCCATTTTCTCCAAACTAACAATGATTTTAAACCAATTGACAAAAAGATAATTTCAGTAGATGTACAAAGCCCACCTCAAGTTGACACAGGTGTAGTTCATTAATGAAAGATAAGTCTCACACTGTAAAGAATAAGTGTAATTTAACTGTAAAATATGTAAAAGCGTTAGGAAAAAAACTGTAAATATGTTAACAGTAACTGTAAAAGGTCTAACCACACATTTCATGTAATTTTACAGTAAAATGCTGTGAATCTTCATGTTAATCTTAATGAGGTGCTTGTTACCTCATTTAACTACTTCTTTAATCAGTTTAAATAAAGAACTGCTCTCTGAGCTGGTTGTCACTTTAATTAGACTGAATAAGCTCTTTTGCACCACAATCATTTTATCTGCACTGTTTTACATTTTTTTAGTTGTATATTATTTTTAATCTGTATTTATCTGTATTTTCATGCTCTACTTTGTGTTATCTGTGTGTATCTGCTGTACATGTGGAAGAATTGACAATAAAGCAAACTTTGACTTAATTGTACAGTTTTTAGAAAAAAAAAATCAATGTATAATTTAGTTTACAGTCAAAAACTGTAAACTAATATTCCCAGAATTCCCTGCATGACACTCCACATTTGAAATTATTATTTGTTTAAATAGGCAAAGCTACTTGTGATAAACTTTGATTCTTCATCTGGCTTTCTCTTTCACCACCTGCATTATTATAATGGGTTCAGTATGTTATAGGAACAAAACAGAGTTTAACAGCGTTGTGCGTTGTTCGACTTACTGCTTTACATTGAATTGTTCTTGTTTGTAAATTACAGTTTTATACAGTTTTTGGCCGTAAATGTGTTTACAGTTTTTCTGTATTTGTTTATAAAATTATTCTGGCAACCACAGAATGTTTCAATATGCCATAATTTACAAAACAATATCTATACTTTTATCATTTTAAAAATAAACACAGTGAACCATTTAAAATGCAAAGTTAACGTTCTAAAAAATAAACAACATGGAATTATTCAGATGCAGTGGTTCTGGATTGTTTTTAAATTATAATAAAACATTATTATAATATCACCAGCGGTTGTCTGCCCATCTGGTGGTCAGTTAAACAAATGTTGTTGTGTCAGACTTTATTCTGGCTTTACACGGTTTACCCATCTTTATACATCCTTCTGATAGAAATATGCATTTAGCAACCTATCATCAAACATCTTTCTAGAAAACAAACCAACAAAAAAGTTCCAAGCGATAAAAGCTTTAAAAAGAAGTTAAAGCAACATGTTAAAGTGTTTGTTACCAAATAAAATGCATTACGTTAATAATTAGAAGCATACTTTTATTTCTTTAAGCACAAGATTGTATCAATATAATATAAACTGAAGGTGTGGGGGTCACATTTACTCTTGTTTTGAGACTTTCACAGATTAATTAACAAACAATCAGTAATTTGAGTTGAGGGCAACATATTTCCTCAAGCAGATCTCACAACGGTTTCACACTGTTCCCCTCGCTGACGAACTGAAAACTGCTTGCTTTGTGACGTTAGCGTGAATTGTGATTCATACATCACAGCACTACTGACAACAGACTAATAGACAGTTCTCCAAAAACACCTTTATATAAAATGTTCACCATTAAATAAATGCTGATGCAACACTGTCCAATCAAGCGCAGCTCATTACCTACAGCTGGTGTAAGCTTCACTCCTGCAGCACTAACCACTGGCCCAATCAAGCCTAATAACTAAATCTGTTATACTCTTCTGTATCATCTCATTATTTTCCTCCTGCAGTTCAGATATTGCCATTTAGACAACTTACACATGACCAATTGGAGCAATATGCACACACACAAAAAAAAAAAACCTGACAATGTGCAATGAGCGGCACTGATCATCCGAACAAATAGATAAATCACACACGTACATCACCAGCATATCTTTCATCTGCTCCTCGTGATATGATCACAAGAATGACTTCAAAAGAGTGAGCCGTTTCTAAACCGCATAATATAATGTCAAAGTTCCTCTAGAGCGGTTAAACCCAAAAAAGTAAAGAGATAGACCTGCTGATGTTTAAGTGTTTCTGTAATGTTGAAGAGGCAACGTGAATGAGGTCTATAGTGGATGTTTCTCGGCTCAATGCACAATAACGGAGCTTAAGTCAGTGCAGTGAAATGCAACTCATTACACGTTCACTGCATTTACATGAAAACGAAGTGAGAACCTCTTTTAAATGTATGCCATAATTCAATATTAAACACTGGTCTTAACTCACAAATACAGACTGGAATGTACACATATCTGAGCTGATGTAGCCTAGCTTAAAACAAACAAAGGGCAGTCATGGTGTCAAATAAGTGTCATACAGAAAACCCCGGCCTCAGAAACGCTCCTTTTAACCATTTCCTGGACAGCTAACAAGCAATGAAGATAAACTGATTTATTAACTTTACATTAAATCATTTAGCAGACGCTTTTATCTAAAGCGACTTTAATACAAATGAGGACAATTGAAGCAATCAAAAAACAACAAAAGAGCAATGATATATAAGTGCTATAACAAGTCTCGGTTATTATATTAAGATTCTTCCATGAGTGGTTATACATGCTTTTGAAATTAAAAATGCAACTAGAAAAAAAAAAAAAAAAAAAACTGAGATACACCAAAAACTAAAGGAAGATAAAAGTTTTGACTTTCTTCAACTTACTGAAACAATCTGCAGATTAAACAGCAGCTCTGGTGTCCCACAGAATCAAAAGACATGCAGTGTAGACGTGCATACATATGAGTGCATAGTCTTGAATGTATAAGATGAACTACTAGTCGAGGGAAGTCAACTTAAACTTCCTGTTGTGAACCAGCATTCAATGTAAGCAAAGGCAGATACTGTGATCATGTTCTTGGTTGATGGAGATCTGAAATACTGCTGCATTCACTTCAACATTAAAGACAATTGTCATCAAGTTGTTTCAAACCTGTATAAGCTTCTTTCTTCTACTCAACACGAAAGAAGAAAACTCTGAAGAATGTGAGTAACTAAACAGCTGATAGTTTTTGCTGATTCCTCTGTACTTTCCTTACTACTGGAAATCAATGTTGACCATTAACTGTCCAGTTATGCACACTGATCAAAACATTTTCTTTTGTTCATATTACTTCTGAGTGAGTGATGTGTAGCTGAGTATGGTGGTGACCCACACCCATCCAAGTGCACACACACACACACACACACACACACGAGACTCAAACCTGTGACCTTTGGGTAACAAACGTGACACTGACCATTAGGCCACGACTGCCCTGCCCTGCCCCTGATGTGATTTCTGTAATAGGATTGATTCAATATTCTATTACATAACAATTCTGTGATAGTCTATGAACATTAAGCTGTGCACCACGAAATCATTTCCCATGAGGCTTGCAGATGAAGGAGAGTAACTGAAGCATGCAATCACCTCACAGTTACTACAGTATTTATGTCAGCGTGACAGCATTTTCATGATCAGAGATTATTGGGTCTGTGGAACCTGCTCATAAATGCATAAATGAACACATGAACTCCTGTACAACTGAATATATGAAGACGCACACTGCTTGACAACATAAGCATATGAACTCCTCTACAAGTGAGCATGCTGTGTAGACTCCAGCACACATGAACACATGAACAGGTAAACACGTGAACAGGTAAACACGTGAACAGGTAAACACGCATCACGCTGGTTTGGGGGTGGACCGTTAGAAGTGCGTCCATGAAAACAAAAACAATAACACAGAGCTGAGATAACGCCACGATTCAACTGATGCATCTGAACATCCAGCACACACACGCACACATTAGAGTGAGTGAAACGCGTCCATCAAACGCGTGTGTCTTACCCGTCTTTACGCTTCGCTTTATAAACATGCCCGTATGTGCCGCGACCCACTTTACAACCTTCATATTCAAACAGATCTTCCACTCTTTCCCTCTCGGCGGCGAGCTTCGTTTTGAAGTCGTGGTCCATTTTAACCCATAAATATTTCTTAATTTACAATAAAATAAAATATTAATTATTACATGCATTAATTAAATGATCCGATCGTTTTATTACCCCACCATTTCCTTGTTTGGGATTTTGGTCGGCTCCGCTTAATGGTCACGTGTTCGATGACGTATTTTATTGTGGCAGATTGCCCTATGGGACATGTAGTGTGCTTCGATCAACCCAACGGTTTGAATTAACGACGATAGAACGTTTGTGAACTACAACGCGCAAAACGGGACGTTCGACGTCGTTCTTTCGTCGTTCCACTCCCTTTCAAATTGTTGTGACAGTTGGAATATACATTGGCATTAGCTGTCATTTAAATAGAAGTACAATAATAACTTGTGTCCTCAAAACGTTTAAAGTACTATAACACAGTGAATTAAAGGTGTAAAATACCCGAGCAAACCATATTTTTTCTTCAACAGACTAGTAAACAAACTGGCACCAGTTCCCTGTGCACTGACGCAGCGTTATAGCAAACACAAATGTTTATTCGTCTAACCGAGCACAACAAGCTGATCTACTGCAGTGTGAACTCATACCTTTACGCAACCGCCAATTTTTATTGACAACAGTTACAGCCAATCGTTGCTTGACATGAGGGCGGCATCTTAGCCGTGATTGGCAACGACGAGGATGACGTCAGCGGGTATGTTATAAAAGCTCCGCGCAGGCTGCCATTCTGCGCTTACACAGTATGGCCGGCGATATTAGCTAACATTTGCCCACGGTATTCTCTGTAAAAGGGAAGACGGTTAAAAAACCAAGGCAACTACATCTGGACTGCTCAAGGACTTTAACTAAGCTAATAAATTATAACAACCAACAAATAACACATTTAACTGAAATTCCACCCGACGGTTTAATTTCTGTTGTTGGAGTCTGTTTGTCTCGCGATGGAAGAGAGCAGTGCACACTTCTTCGAGGGGACCGAGAAGCTCCTGGAGGTGTGGTTCTCCCGAGAAGACGAAGGCAAAGGGACCGGGGATCTGCGCACTATCCCCAGGTGGGTGACTCCGATCGACCCGCAGCTGGGACTGGATTAAAACGAGGCAGATTTAGTAATTCACGACAATCAGTCGCTTTAATCGTGCTGTACACCTGTCCGAACCGTGGCGTGGCGTTAGTAATGTCCTTCTGGTAGTTCTGAGGGGACGAGTCTGACACCCGAGGCGTGAGCAGCACTTCTGGCCTTTTTGACACCATCCCCCTTTACTCTCATTCATTTGAGCTGTCAGGACACGAGCTCAAGCTCGATCTCTAGAGGCTTTATTTATTGCTTGCTTAAACTATTCCGAGTCGTTATGAACAACGTTAACAACTCTTAATATCGCTCTGCAATTATCACTCGTCATTCGAGTCGTGGCTCTGTGTTTCGCCTTATTTGGACGAGCGCTGATTGTGTCTGAATCAGTTATTGGTGAGCTGTGAGTGCTGATGGATTGATTAGCCGGCGGCTACAGCTAGCTGATACGGCGCCACTGCAACCAACCACACATTTATCCATCAGTGCTGGAGTGCGTCTGTCCACATCAACGCATTCCGGACGAAAACATTCGCAATTGCTGTTGAGCGCACTGCAAGCGCGCTCTATTTTTGGTTAGTGTCATGGCGGTTGATCTGCACTGCAGGCTCCATGTGAAAGTCACGAGGCTGCGTCACACGTCGTAAGTTCCGCCCTTGGTCGTTAGCTCCGGTCGCTCATTGGTGGGTATTAAATGTGCGCACTGCGCGGACAGAGCTGGTTAGATGACAACAGCAGAAACTACTGCGCATGCGCACATCAATAATAGCGTAGTTTTTCTCACACTGTGCCTCAATAATTACTTTTTTTGCTTTAGGGGTAGGTGTAGACGTTTGTTAAACACAATCTAAGAGGTAGAAAATCCGATTTATTATTGATATGAAACTTCTTAAAATAATAAACACTCACTAATATTTGTGCATTATCATGTGTCACTGCTAGATAGATATCATATTAATGTAATAATTGATTGATAGCAACTTCTTCAGTTTTATATAGTAAAATATTATTAGACAAATAGCATCATGGTGATGCCACTGCAGTTTCCAAAACAAGACATTAACGTCCCCCCCCCCCCCCCCCCATAAAATGTTATGGATCTTGTACTTTATTTTTATAAGGTACAATATTGTCTAGTGTATTAATAATCTGAAGTTAGTTAAAGTCATCTTCCAGCTCCTATAGAAGATAACCTTACATTACAGTTCTGATGTATCTATAGTGTCCTGCGGGAACTGAAAGCTGATCTCTGTGGTTCCTCTGAATGAATGATGAGGGCTATTAGTTTACTCCAGGAAAGCGCTAACACTAGTAGAAAGAGAGTCGTTTCCAAATCCGTCCCTTACAGCATGAGCAAGCACTTTATCATATCAGCTAGCATTCTGTGTCCTTGATACACACAATCTAATCATAGTTTCACAGTTTGAGTGAAAAAAACAATCAAAATATTTTGCTGACCTTTATTTCGAGACGTTGCTCAGTGTTTCTCTTGTTCGTCAGATCGGGTTCATCTGGCTCTAAACTACTTTAAATCATTTGTTCAAGCGCTTCACACTGGATCTCACAGCTCTGTGTTTTCAGCACTTTACCAACTAATACTAGCACTTATCTTTTCTATTCTTAAAAAAAAAGATCAAAACCGCCATGTGTTCTGTACTAGACTTACTGAGACGTGTATTATACTGTTGTATTTCTCTCCTTGGTGTGATTGTTTCTATTGTACACATTTGTAAGTTGCTCTGGATAAAAGCGTCTGCTAAATGACTAAATGTGAATGTAATGATTAAATGTTGAGTGGTGTGTGACTGAGACGAGTGGATAAATGCTCCGCTGCGCTGATTGTTCATATAACGAACATTAAACCTTATCGTTTTAATCGCCCAGCATTTGTTGTAGTAGGGAGAATCATGTAAAATCTGATCATTATTGCAAAGTAAACCCTGGTTTTATTTATGGTCTTGAATGCCATCTCCTTGCAATAAACTGGATCCAAATGTGAAATCTGAGCTCTACGACACGAGTTCAACATAGCCGATGATCTCAGAGACGCAACATGAAATCCATCCAATCAGAGTTTTTTAATATAATTAATCAGTTATTCATGCTTTCCAGAAAATGTGACCGATTCTAAATTTGTTGGAAATGTCATCGTTTCTGTGTTTAGTTGTTTTTCACATATAAAAAGTTCCCTATTCAGAGTCGTGTTAAAAATGTTTCCTAATAACAAAGGGATCTAATCAATTCTCTCTCTGTGCATTTTCAGATTTGAGTGGGACAAACTCCTGGAGAATGTGCATTGTTTGATTATAAGTGTGACAAAGACTGACAAGCAGGAAGCTTATATACTCAGGTGAGCTGTTGACCCGTGTGTGCATCTGTCCTCCGAGCCAGTAATCAAACCAGCAACAACACAGCCCACGCTGATTTACAGATCCGCTGTGAATATTGTGCTTTTCAGAAGTTAGAGGAGTTGCAAGTATTGTTTGATGATGTTTTACAGGTGTGAAAGCTCAAATGACCTAGTGGGCTTAAAGCCTGTGTACTGTTTGCACACTGACCTTACACTCACAACTGATCAGCACACAGTAGCATTACAGCTCAGAGATGCTCGAAAGATGATCCGATTAAGATGAACTTTCACAGTCGTGGGGGTTAATGATTCAGTGCTGAGTAAATCTAAGAGTAAAGGGGGAATTCAGAGCTATTCTGGGCTGTCTGGAGAGAAAAAAGCTGGATGGATTTGTACTTTCTTAAATGTTGTTGAAATGGCTTTAAAGTTCCTTGAGAGTAAAAGGTCAAACAAGGAAGAATACCTAATAATTAGCACCGTTTTATTCACTATTATAGCCACCAGAGACACTTCTGAATGTCAAAAATGCAACCGTTTTGAGCCCATTCATTGAAATTAAGTTCAAGTGAACGTGTTCCTAAATCATCTTAACTCTATAAGCATTTTTCTTACTGGAAACTGAGCAATGGTTTGAAGTGTTAACCACTGACTCCTACATGATTCTCTCTCGCTCTCTCACTCTCTCTCTCTCTCTCTCTCTCTCTCTCTCTCTCTCTCTAGTGAGAGTAGCATGTTTGTCTCCAAGAGACGTTTCATTTTGAAGACATGCGGAACCACCCTCTTACTGCAGGCACTGGTGCCACTGCTGGAGCTGGCTCGTGAGTACTGCGGCTTTGATGCCATCGAGGTACGACACACACACACACACACACACACACACACACTCAGGTGCATGGTCAGGGAAGGGTTTATGACGCATCATCTGAAGCCGCTGTATATATAAAAACATTAAAAGCTCTGTCTACACATGATTTTGTTTACACATGATGTCATAGATTAATCATTGGCTGTATTCCGCACAAAGTATGGTTATGAAAATGTGACGTGATCTTCTCATTTTATGTTTCCTTTCAGAATTTCTTTTATTCTCGTAAAAATTTTATGAAGCCCACCCATCAAGAGTTCCCTCACCGCAACTTCCAGGAGGAAGTCGAGTTCCTCAGCCAGATTTTTCCAAGTACGGTTTCACACCATTACATTTTTTTACAAAAATTATGCATACGTTATGAATTAAATGTTAATAAATTAGTATTGTCTGCAGGGGCTGATTTAGTGATTTGAGGTCCCCAGGCACAGTTTAGGAATCGGGCCCTATATGTTTGCACACATTTATGTAGATCATCCTCGAGGTTCCTTCTGTGTTGTGATGCTTGCTGCTGCACAATGATGCCCCACAGTTGGTCCAATGCTTCTACATTTTTCATCTGCGTGTTATAATGGCTTTTTAATACTGAAGACCACCAAATGGCAATTGATGTACAGTTGAGACTTGAAACATTTTTTTTAAGAAAAGATACGAGTGGGAAGTATAAATTATGATATTAACTTAAAACGGGGTTATGTGGGTGGATTTTCGCGTTGGTCTGAACAAAAACTGCAGACGGGATTATTGAAAATGCACATTGATTCTCTGCCAGCAGGAGGCGCTTCTGGAACATCAGAAATACAGCGGTTTCCCCGGCAACGGCTGTAAACAAAGCAGCGCTGCTCATAAACGCTACTTTATCAGATAAAATTAAAATGCCACCTAAACTTTTCTGAAGACAGTCGGTACCCTTCAGAGAGTGCTTCATATAAAAACTTAAATTACTGAGAATGAGAAAAACATATAGCCTGTACTGAGAAGAAAAGTCCAGTAAGGAGTTACCAGAGTAAGCCTGTGTGCCAAAGACTGTCTAATTCTAAACTTCAAAATACAACTTTTTTTTTTTTTTTTTTTTGATTTTTAAATACAAATTTAAATGAAAAAAAATAATGAAATGGAATTTATACATTTACCCACCTAAGGATTACATCAGCCAGATAAGTCACCACCTACTCTGGTCCTTTAGCTTCAGATGCATGATATTTTAATTTGCTACAAGCAGGATACACGAGAAGTGTTCAACTCGAACACGCAGACAGCTGTGGTGATAAACACTGTTAAAACCAACCATTCTCAGGTCATCTCGTATATGAAAAGCATTTTAGAGGGTTTTTGGGGGCCCAAGGCGGTCGCCTGACTTTGCATAATAGGTAAGTCTGCGTCTGATTTTAAAGTTAGATGTATTTTTGTTTTTGTGCAGATGGAGCAGCCTACTGTATGGGACGTCTGAACTCAGACTGCTGGTGAGCTTCCTACAATCTACATCTGACCGCACAGTAATGATCATTAGTAAATGTTTTTTTCACTGTCAGGAAGGCCACATTTTAGCATTGATAAGTGTGGTTTGTTTTATGAAATCGTCTCATAAATGATTAAATACTGCTGTTCCAATCAAACTGTTTGATTAATTTGTTGTTTGGGGGAAAAAGCCTGATTTAGATGCCATCTCCATGTTGTTCTCCGTTCTGTCCTGAAGGTATCTGTTCACGCTGGAGCTGCCAGAGTTTTGGGAGAACAAGCAGGCGGACCAGACCCTAGAAGTTCTGATGAGTGACCTCGACCCGGCGGTGATGGACCAGTTCTTCATGAAAGACGGTGTTTCTGCTAATGATGTCACTCGTGTACGAATCCTGCTCAAAACTTCTGCTCTAGAGTCTCGTTTGTGTGCTTATATTTCTGAAATGACCACTAACTGCCAGCTTAAACTACTACTAACATTTCAGAAAGCACTGTGTCATCGTTGAAGTGCCATGGTTTATGCATGCGCACCGCAGTAGTGTTTTTTGTGAGCGTGTCTTCAGTGTTGTCGGTGTTGTCTTCACAGATGAGTGGAATTTGTGACCTGGTTCCAGGTTCAGTGATCGACGCCACACTGTTCAACCCTTGTGGATACTCCATGAATGGAATGAAAACGGATGTGAGGACACATTTAATGCTGGTTGTTTCTTAGTGAGAAAGTCTTTCTGTTCTGCAGCATGATTGAGATTGGTGTCTTTCTAGGGAACTTACTGGACGATTCACATCACCCCCGAACCGGAGTTCTCCTATGTCAGCTTTGAAACCAACCTCTCCCAGACGTCTTATGACGAGCTTATCCGCAAAGTCGTGAATGTCTTCAAACCAGGGAAATTTGTGACCACACTTTTCGTCAATCAGGTACATTGTTACACAACTAATCAACAACTAATCCGTTTCTTCCTTGCTCTGATTGGCAGCTTCAACACTTGACTTACCCGTCAGTGGCTTCCAGTGTAAACCTTGTGATTCGGATGTATTCACACTCTTCTCATTTAATTCCCAACAGAGCTCCAAATGCCGCAGCGTTTTCACTTCGGCTCAGAGGCTGGAGGGCTACCGTCTGCTGGACCGTCAGCTGGCCAGCTTCAACGACTACAACTTCGTCTTCACCAGTTACGGCAAGAGCCGCCAGCAGAAGCAGAGCTGAACCTCCCAAATGAAGAAGCGTAGAAAGAAACCCTGCCGCTGCTGGCGTGGTCTCGTAGCGGAGAGACGGCGTCTGTGCGTGGTGTCTTCTGGCTGCCGATCTTCCCTGAGTTTATCATTTATGCATACTTGTACCTGTGACGTAGATATCGTGCATGAAAGCTCCTCTCGTGTCTCTGTAGATATTCTAGCCCATTCTTGCTGTGATCTTGAAGTGCATGTAGAGCTCTTGAACATGGTCACACCATCCCAGAACATGCAACGCTCCCTTCCCTTCCTGCAGGTGTCCCCTCGCATCCCCCACAGACAGGGTTTCCGACCTCACTAGACGAGGACCCTGACGTGCTCAGATCTCGTCTTTTACTGATACTCACCTGTGTTTTATAGAAGGTTTGCGAGAAAGTAGTTTCGGTTTATTTAATTTCCTTTGATTTGATTTAAATACACGTTATGATGATTATTTAAAATTGGATTGCAACTCATTTTTTAAGTATGCGTTCATCTCCGCGGTGTACAGCTGTCTAAATTACTGTGACTGAAGATATCCTGAAGACAAACTTAAAGTATTCCCGCTCCATCTTTTCTTTAACCCTGCAGACAGCGGTCTTTATTCGGCGTGCTAGAGAAGCCAATGTGAACGTGAAGTTGAGTAACTTGAAGCCTGCTCTGCTTTTAGAAACTCTTTTGGAAAACACATCTCTTTGAATAAACTGATCCATTCTGTTTGAAGAGACTAAAAATACTCGTTCTGATTTTCTTCCTCCGCTTCGCAAGTACCAGAGAAGTGAATGTTTCACAAGATGAGTTACTTCACTGTTGCCTTACGTCTCAACTACATATAGTCTGCAATATATAGCCATTATGGTGAAAGTCAACTGTTGTCTTCCTTTCCTCAAATAAAATGGCCTTTAACATGAATGTGAACATTAGTTAGTTGAAAGGTGTTCAATAAAAGAAGAATAAATGAATGTTTCTGAATAATGTAGTAAGAGTAGAAGAAGCCATGAAGTGTGTGTGTGGGAGAAAGAGGGAATGGTGTTTCCGTCCGTCGTTTCGGTCATTGTGAAGGACCCTGGGGCTGTCCAGCGCAGAGCCTGCTCAATGCACGCCTTTGAATTGAAACAGTTGGACAGACACTTTGCTTTCGTGTGCCGATCGCACAGCAAAGCAGTTTTCTTGTTCTAAACCAAACGAGTTCTCTCTTTGACTCTACAGTAAGCACACAATAGGCGCGCACTGATCTGAGCTCGTCAGGGCTGACCCGGATCATTCCACACCTGACTAAAGTGCAGTTTTAATGATTTTTTTTTTTTTTACAGTAGATTTGTACACCTCTCCAGATCATGCCCTCTTTGTGTTTTTTTTTTTCCGACATGTGCTATTGCACGCAACAGGATGACCGTGCAGTCTTTCTGCTTCAGCCATTTGTAAAGTCCAGGTTTCATTTCTGTTCGTACGATGTAACCAGCTTTGCTCATTGGTCCTGAGTGTGATGAGCAGTGGGTGTGGTCTTTAATCCCGCCCCCCACCACCCTCATGCTGGTGTAGTTGTGAGGAGGAGGATGTTTTTGTTACGTCTTGATCTGTTTGTGAAATCTTTTCTTCTAGAAGGTCATGCCCAAAACGGCAGGTCTCCCTACAGAATGCCTATTAATGAATGTCTCTGTAAATGCGGCTCAAGGTCAAGGGTCAGCTGGATGTTTACAATTGTAGTTATATATATATATATATATATAAAAAAAAATTAAATTTGATTTAACAGACCGTATAGGTGTCAGATGTGGACCACTGCTTGTCCATCATCACATATCACACTTAGTCCTTTTTTTTAGGTGAAAGGGTGTTAGTTTCAAACCTTTTTCTGGTCTTTATTTGTGGGATTTATACATTATACACGAGTAGAGGGGGGAGACATTGATGTTGCGGACCAACTATATATATATATAAATTTTATTTTTATCTTTTTCTGACCCTGTTCTAACCTGAGGAGTGACCTATTCCGATAATTTGGACCTTTTTTCCTCTTTCTACTAGTTCTTCACAGCCTGTGTGGGTTTGGAAGAACACTATAGAAAATGTTCTGTCGTGGGATTTTCACAGGAAGTTAAGGGCAAACTTTGCTGTTCCAATTCACTTGCTATTTCCTTGGTTGTTCAAGATGTGCTAAATATATCTGTACTAAGAGCTTGATGCTTTCAATAAAGATAACTATAAGCTGAGTACTTCTCATTTTATTGATTACATTTTTGTTAATTGCCTAGAATACGCTGCTGTATATCAATATGATATTTGTGACCCTGTAGCACAAAACCAGTCTCTGGGGATATTTGTAGCAGTAGCCAAAAATACATTGAGTCAAAATTATCGATTTTTCTTTTATGCCAAAAATCATTAGGATATTAAATAAAGATCATGTTCCATGAAGATATTTTGTAAATTTCCTACCATAAATGTCTTTAAACGTACTTTTTGTTTTGTTATATGCTTAGCTATTAATTTGGACAACTCTAAAGGTGCGTTTCTCAATATTAAGCTCCAGGGTCACATTTGGCTGGGTTAAGCAAATTTAAAATGTAATGTTTTTTTTTTTTTTTTATTACTCACTTTACACAAGTTTTTTTTTTAACCCACTGGCAGAGATTTGTTCAGTTCAATTGTAAAATGTACACCTTCAGAGCATAACAATGATCTTAGATTTAAGGGGCATGCTTTCTTTAAATGATAAAGTAGTTTTGGCCATATGACCCTGTAATTGTAGTTTTCTTGTAAGATGGTTGAATGTTGTGCTCACTTTTATTAAATAATCTGATATCCATTTATTATTCTATAATTGGATTGTATAATTAACACTTTAAAAACAAAGGAAATTTGAGTCCGATAAGGAAGAAAGGAAAGAGCAGAAGTGCAAAGGTGATGCATGAAGTTGAACCTGGAGTTAAAAAAGGAGAAAAGAAGTGAAATACAGCTTTACAAGGTTTGACCATATTACATTTTAAATGTTCCTCTTATTAGTTTTGTTAGCCTATTAGTTGTGTGCGTTTCAGTCACGTTTTTAATTAGTTCACTTCCATCAAAATGCTGTGAATTGAGATGAAAATATTACAGCTGAAGATACATAAAATGAAAGAAACATCTGAGTTAATTACAAATTTAATAAAAAGTGGCCCCCTTTACAAGAACTCACCCAAATTAACATTTTTGAGCTAAACCTTCACCGCAGTTTGTACAGAGCCAGACAGCTCACCACTGAAGTTCAGTTATAAATGCTGAAATATTTCTGTCGAAACCTCTTAACTGACAAGAAATGAGTTCACTTGTAACGACTGGTCATGCAATTAAGCTCTACTCTTGCACCGATTTTATTCCATTTTCACCTCCTAACCTGTTAAATACAGTGCCAGAGTAAGGCTCTCAAAACCACAAGCGAACACAGGAATTTGCACAGAAATTAAAAGCCCCAGAGCACACTTCATAAACACAAAGGGCTGATGTCGACCCTGTCAATCCATATTTATGCATCAACAACTTTACAAACCTTTTAGAACATCACAAACATTGCCTACATTTGCAAACTAACTGCAAGATTTTACTTTACAAGTAAAAATGAATTGGTGTATTTTTTTTGTTTTGTTTTAACTGAAATCAGTAAGTTTTAGGAAACCTGCTCTGTTGACACACAGTGACAGTGATGGTTAATACTTTGATCTCTTAGGGCTACGACTGCGGCTGCGATCTCGTCTGTAGCGTTTGTGATCGCTGTCTCTCTCTTTGCCTCTGTCTCTCTGTTTCTCCTTTTCTCTTCCCTTGTCCCAGCCCCTCTCGCGCTCCTTGTATCTCTCTCGGTCTCTTGAACGTGAACGCTGTCTGCCTTTATCCTTTTCTCTCCGAGTCTCATCACGATCCTATAAAAGCAGGAGAAAAACAAACAAGTAAGGGGAGGGATCCAAAGCACATCAACTTGTCACTGGGGTTCCTCAGGGTTCAGTTCTTGGACCGCTCCTCTTCCCCATATACACACCATCACCGAGACTCATCATACAGGCGCATGGCTTCTTCTACCATTGCTATGCCTCTCCAACCCTACACTATGATTTCTCCATCGAGCTAGGTTCTTCTACAAGTACCCCATCAGAAAGATCAGGCTCTTACTAACGGAGCATGCTGCACAACTTCTTGTCCAGGCCCTTGTCATTTCTAGGCTGGACTACTGCAATGCTCTTCTGTTGGACTTCCATCAAGCACAATCAAACCTCTACAAATGATACAGGAAGCAGTGGCACGACTGGTCTTCAACGAACCCAAAAGAGCCCATGTTACACCTCTCTTTATGTCCTTGCACTGGCTACCAGTTACGGGTCGCATTAAGTTCAAGACATTGATGCTGCATATAGGACAGCCACAGACTCAGCAATTTCTCTTTGTCTATTCATTTTTCTAGCATGTATTTATTTGAACAATGTCTAAAACGTGGTATTATAAGCATTTCCTGTGTCTGTTTGCCTCTTTAAGAAGAATTGCTTTATGTATCCCCCAATTGTGTCTTCAAAGTGATTAAATGTAAATGTACAAAAGTAAATTTTTTGGTTCTCGAATCACCATTAGAGTATGCCATTAGATCCTATTCATTTTCTTTAACTCTCTGGTGGGCAGATGTGGACCAGAGGGAGCCCCAGGGGCCTATAGTCCCATTATTTGCCACTACTTGATGTCCAAAAGTAAAATCTGGCCCCTGAAGCAAAACCAGTCATCTATTCAAATCCACAGCATTGTACCTTTGACTTTTTGTCCTTGGGCCTCTCGTCTGAATGTCGTTTCCGGTCACTTTTCTCTCTGTCGTCCCTCCTTCTCTCATCCTCATCTTCATCTAAGAGAAGCTCGTAACGGGAGCTTCAGAAGACAGTCAAGAAATACTGACTTGTGAGAAGACTGAACTTTTTTTGAGTGCATGTTGTTATTCCAGAGGAAAACTATTTGTGATGCATTTCATCAAAATTAAGTACATAGCATGTCGCATTTTTAACAAAAAATAAAGCAACACATTAATGGGTAACGGTTACAACAACCACAGCAAACAACGAAATACTAAACCTGTGATTTAAGCCAAACCATCTCTGCAAAGTATCACATATACTTTTTGGAGACTTCTTTAAATTAAGTGCGTGCAGATCCTACAAAGTGACATACAATCGTCCAAGTATGATTTAACTGTAAAGGATACTCCTGCTTGGCTTTGACATTGTCTTTCAAAGCCAGCTTGGATTTGTTTTCCAGGTCTTTCTCGTAGGCCTTAAAATCTTCCTTAGTGTACTTCCCACCTAAAAAAAGAAGCATACTGCCAATAAAACCACTCTTTGTCCAGTTTATCAACTACCGCATACATTACCTTTAGTTGCATTAAAACTTTGTATTTAATTTTGATTCACTATCGCTGACATTTACATGCAGATAAACAACAAAGACAGAGCAGTGGAGTATAATTCTGCAGAAATGTATTATATTTTCATTAATTCACAGGAAATACTTTTATATAATACCTTTGCCTTTCCATTTGATCTTGGACACTGACTGGCTGAAGTCCACATGAATGCGACGGTCATCTATCAGGACATTGTCCATTTTGAAGAATGCTTTTTCACAATCCTCCACCTCAACAAAAAATACACAAATGACTGACCACTAGACGATGAACTAGACATTGCACACTTCTAGTATTTATAATCAAGAACTTATTAACATTTGAAGGGATGCGTGGACCTGATGAAGCATCATTACACACAGACCTTAACACTTGTATTCTGATCAGGATCCATCAAGGATATTTATCTATGGACTACAACTGCTCAAAACTTAGAAATATCTATATTTAGTATTAAAAAAGTGTCCATGTGGATTTGGATGTATAACTTCTGCGTAACCGTTCTGGTCTACTTTTCAAAACATGGCTCAGTAACTTTGCACTTTTCTCCAAAGATGGCAGATACACAGAAGACTTTACAAACCTTTTCAAACTCAATGAATGCATAGCACAAAGATTCTCCTGTTTTCCAGTCTCTGATGATCTCACAACTGCAAATGAACATGAACATGTCAGATCAAAGTCATACACACACACACACACACACACACACTAGTATTAAGGCACAAGCTATGGTCAAAATTATACATAAATACAACCTACTGCTAAAACTATACCAGTGTATACCATGTATTGCAGGATTAACCTCTCTATCTACAAATAAAATAAACAAATACATTAAAAAAAAAAAAAAGTATATATGTCACACTTTAGTTTGGAGTCCAGTTCTCACTCTTAACTAAGATTTTGCCTCAGTAAACGACTAATCTGATGCTTATTAAAAGTTAGTAAGGTAATTGTTAAATTTAGATATTAGATCAGATTAAGGCATCTAATATATGCTCGTGCAGATTAAGGCATTAATATGTGCTTTATAAGTACTACAAATCAGCTAATATGCTAGTAATATGCAGGCTAAGAAGCAATTAGTTAATAGTGAGAACTGGTCCCTAAACTAAAGTGCTACCATGTATATTACCGTATTTTTATTTATTATTTACAGAAATGATTGTGAAATTGAATGACAGTCTGTGCCTATGTGAAAGAGGAAAAGTCCACACGTAACAAAGCGGGAACATCATCTATTATCTCACCATTTAATGGGTCCGAAGCGTGAGAAGATGATCTCTAGATCTTCATCGGTGGTCACTGGGTTCAGTTTACACACAAACAGCACGTCCTCTGGAGGTTTAATATCTGCATCTGGAAGATCACCCACCTTTCAACAAGAAACAGGCGTTCACATCAGGAAAGAGATGTCTGTCTCACTCACTGCAGACATACTCCGTCTTTATTCACCGCTGAAGACACATTTTCAGTCTGGCTTTTGAAGTAGGGACATTTTGACTATGGGAACCCTTACAATTGTCTGTTTTATCTGTGTGTGTGTGTGTGTGTGTGTGTGTGTGTGTGTGTGTGTGTGTGTGTGTGTGTGTGTGTGTGTGTGATTTTAATTCTTAACATCTGTGGAGCACTTGGGGCAACAGAGTTGAATTTAAATGCCCTATATAAATAAATCAAAGTTGAAGTTATGTTTGCACGTGATGAAATTTACCATCTCCAGTAAAATGGCTTGTGTCTTCGCTTCCTTGTCCTTTATCAGTTCATCCAGCTCCTCGGCGTCTCTCGCCCCTTCATCGTTTATCACCTCATCTGCTCCAATACGACCACTCTGAAATATGCACAAGCATGGACTATTCACTTTAGAAAGAGGAACACAGCACTTTAACATTTACATCTAATCATTTAGCAGACACTTTTATCCAGAGCGACTTACAGATGAGAGCAATACAAGCAGCCAGGTCAACAAGAGAACAACAACAGTGTACAAGTGCCATGACAAGTCTCAGTTACTCTAGCACAGAACACAGAGCCAGGTTTGTGTTTTTAAAGGGGGGGTGAAATGCTATTTCATTCATACTGAGTTTTTTACACTGATAAAGAGTTGGATTCCCATGCTAAACATGGACAAAGTTTCAAAAATTAAGTTATACGTTTGAAAGAGTATTTTTGTTCCAAAAAAGAGTATCTTTTTGGAGTTATGAAGGATGCAGTACTACTCTATAGGTACTCAAGATTAACAGGATATTGAGTGAAAACGAGCATTTCACCCCCCCTTTAAGAATATGATAGACAGGAAAAGAGAAGGTAAGTGCTAGTGCTAGTCGGTTAAGTGCTGGCGAAAAAGAGGAGTCTTAAGATGTTTTCTGAAAATGAGTAAAGACTCAGCTGTACGAATTGAACTTTTTTGAATGAATTAAAAAACAAAAACTATTTTCTAAATATTAAGCCACTCAAGGCTATGTTACACTGATTTAGCGATGTTTAAAGGGTCCTAAAGTGAATGCATAACGTGATACGTTTACTAAAACTGATGTTTAACGTTATACACACATTAATGGATTTTCCTAGGAACTGAACTGATGTCCTTGGTAATGCTTTCTGATAACAACACTAATAAAAGATCACGCACACACAACCCTCCGCTTTTAGGGTCACTCAAACCTAAGCTAAACACATTTTAATTATTTATAAATGAAGACCAACAAGCCAGACAGACAATCAAGTAAACCATGACTATGTTACAGTCACCATTCACATCATTCACTGTAGCCATCACACAGTGCTGAATCAAATCAAGTGAAGAGATTGCGAATTAAAATTTCATTTAATCAGGAAATCATTGGCTATCCCCAGCCCAACAAATCAACCTAACAATGGCTTATAGTTAATCCTGCAAGTATTGCACATATCATCTCTAAGCTGCTGTAGTAATGTAGTACAGGACTGGGGTTATGCCCTGAATAAAGACTCACATCCAGCTGCTCTTTAGTGGGTTCAGGCGATCGGTCTGGGATCGGGAGGCCCGAGGGATCATCAAACGGGTCGTCCAGAATCACCGTGTGGTTAATCCTGCAAACACAGCACTGATCTTTAGGATATAGCCCTTATGAAACTCATCTTTGAATGTGAACCAACCCCAAACCTCACAACTGAGAGCTGATATAAGGACTCTTCACTGCGGTCAGTCTGTGCATTAGGGGAGGCGATGTTTGGTTAGTGATGATAAATCTTTGAGAGTCACTAAATCATTCACTCTAGTGATTTGTTTAAAACACTGATTCGTTCTGGAAAGACACCACTGTGAGTCGTTTGAAGGCATGCAACTGTTCATTCTGATGTGGCTTTGTTTGGTGCAAAAACAGAGAAAACGGCAAAACTGTGTTTATAATGTACCTGCTTCACTATTAATGCATAATTTCTATTAACTGCCCGCTTAAAAGTGATATTAATATATGTTATATGAGTAATATATATATGTTATTAACTCAAACACTATTACATCAACTCAAGTTTAAAGCAGATATCATGTACAAATTGTATTTGTAATTTTATTCTGTTCAAGACAACCTCAGACAGAAAGAGACCGGCTCTCTAACATGAAGCAATTAAGCAGCTTTTGTGTCATGGAAATGGATTACACCAAAATAATTGAAAAAAGGTTTTTGTTTTTTATTATTTCCTAGGTATTTCATCAGTTCATCTTGTGGATATCTAGCAAGTTCCTTCGGCTAAATGCCTCAAACATTACTTCAACTGATGCATCCTCATTTCCTCGCTCCTCCAGCCCGGGATACTGATCAAATTCAGTCTAAGATTATTCAATAAACCATTTATAAAGATTATTCAAGAAATAGGACACAACATGAGCAAATCTAAGTTTAATGCAGCAATTGAATCTTTTCACTTCATTCATAATTTTAGTTTAATTGTGTAGGGGCTTTTTTTTATTTTTTTTATCAATACTTCATCTCCTGCTATAGCTCTTCACTAGCTTTGCTCACTCAACTTCTTGACTGATAGAAGACTGTTAATACAGTTGTGGGTAGTTTTATGGTTCCAGACAAGACTTCTTATTAACAGGTTTTGGCTATGAGACAAATTTGCTGACTAGTGGTTCTGTTACCAGACAGAAGGGATATTTTCTGACAGGATCTGGATCTTAATTATCTGGTGTGGACGCATGATCTAACACTTTCAGAGCTAGGAGCGAGGATACACAGGTGTTTTCTATCTGGAAATGTTTCTTGTCAAAAAACCTTCCACATGTATAAACTGTCCTCTCTCTTCACATCTCTCACAATGATTTTAACCTGTGTTTTCCCATAGCAATTTAAATAAACTATACAATTCACATATTCGAACAGGACATGTGACTCGATTGAGATATATATATATATAAATGGCAGATGCCTTGAGCACAGCTGATGATGCTTCAAACTGATGTTCGAGTTAATTTTCTTTTCTTACATCCTTCCCTCACATCCAAAGCTAAATGGAGCTAAATGTGAGGAAAGGATGCAAAAAAAGGCAACAAAGACACACAAATCAAAGATCTGAAGCCAGTAACCTGGCATTTTCCAACAGGAAAACACTGACTTTCTCTACTTGGAAGCAAAAACATAACTTGCTCTGATCAGCTGTACACTGCGCTTAAATATCGAATCTGCATACCAGTTATCATATCATATATAATAAATGGTCTGGGTCAGTCTTTCACTATCTAAAAACTGTCCTACCTGATGTCCTGGTAAGGGATGAAGTTGTTGTCGACGAAGGTCTCATTGATTTTAGAAAGCACGTCCAAACCCTCCGTGACTTCTCCAAACACTGTGTGAACACCATCCAGATAATCCAGATTCTCTGCTGTGGTGATCAGAAACTGGGAACAAAATGAAAAAGAAAAAAAGAAGTAAAGCACTCATACTGTCAAGTCATACTTGACACTTGTGTATTAGATGTGTTCAGAGTTCACCTGAGATCCATGCTGGTCACTGCCGTTGTTCACCATAGACACTGTCCCTTTCTTTCTATGCTTGATCCTAGGCATCTTCTCCCGTTCAAAATAGTTTGCCTGATCGCCATACAGTTTACTACAAACACAATCACCATCAGCACACAATACATACATGTGCATGCAGTTAGCAAAGATATTTTAAATGAATGAATGAATGAGTAATTCCCACCCGAACACAGACTCTCCTCCTCGTCCCGTGCCGGTGGGGTCACCCGTCTGAACGATGAAATCTTTCTGCAGTAGAGGATGCAACAGATCTTAATATGGAAAACTCACTGGCAGCCATGATGCACAGCCTCAATTTGCAGCCATATGTGCAATAACTTTGCATTAAATTACCATGAGCTTTCAGAATAATTGAAATGAGAGCATTTTGTGAATTACCTAATGATGGTTTTAAAGGATATATTTAACAAATATATTTTAAAACATATATAACGACAGAGATCCATATGTATAAATAGTATATTACCTGAACATTGTGAATCAGACAGTAGTTGTAATATTTGATTTTGCACAGTTTCAGGAAGTTCAGAGATGCTGCAAATTAGAAAGACAAGTATGATTATCATTCAGTACCATGCTTCATGTAAAACTGATACACAGCATGTACACAGGGCCGTACCCAGCAGTGAGGACCAGACCTCGGTATTGTTCCAACAAAAGTTGTAAAATAATTACCTTATATTAATTCTGCTTTAAGTAGAAGATGTAAGAAGCTCAACCAAATATTTCCTATTTGACTGCTGTTTAACGATAGAAAGATTAAACGACCAACAGAAATATTCAGTTTTGTAAACTAATAAACTGATGTCTAATTTCAATATTTATAATTATGTTCATGATTTAGGCTAATGAACTATTTAGTAATTGTCAGTGTGAGGATACACGAGTCTGTTTTCATCATATTAGGATTACTAAAGTGGGTCACATATTGTGAATTAATGTAATAAACTCCTTTATCCTGGTAGCCTTCAGTAAAATCACTTGTCTTAAATGATTCGACATAACTAAACCTTCCTTTGTACAAAAACGTTGACTAATTTAAGAGGAAATAACTGTTTATGCTACTATAGCCCACGGACTTGTTTTTAAACCTATATTGTTATCCCATTTATGAGCCTTAAAATATCTTAAAGTTGGTTTCTACTCTTAAAATGCAATGAACCACTAAGTAACATAACGGCGAAAACACTCACATTATCGTTATACAGCACAATTATCAGGATTTTACCAAATATACAAAGTTCCTACGGAGATGTCTTATATTGATCACATGTAACGTTAGCGGTGTTGACGGTCTCAAATGATCATGCGTGTAACACAACAGGTTTGTTTAAACTCTTCGTGTGTCATTAATGTCACTATTAACTACCTTTCGGTCTCTCTTCTGTGTATAAATCGATCACGATGTCTCCTAACGTTGTTTCCAGCAACACCGCCATGTCGCGCCTGCGTCATCAACATGCGCCGGCCAGCAAGAAGAGTCGCACACATGACATCACAGCTTGCCTTAAGGGGCCTGTTTTGGTGCCTTAATGTTTTTTTAAGGGTGAAATGGTTATTAGACACTTTGTAGCAATGCAAAACAGCACCTAAGGGGAACACTTGAGCTATTAGGACGACACATTTAATGATGGGTTTACCAAACATGTGCTCATGAGGGAATTGGAGGGTGTTGAGGAATTTTACTTGATTACTTTACTTTAGTATTATTTTGGGGAATTTGCACATTACATTTTACATCTTACAATTTTATTTAATCTTAAAAAGTACATTTTATTTTATCTTATTCACAATAAACGTGGTTAACAGAAGACCAATGATCATTGTTTTCACGCACCAAGCACACATCTCTACTTCTATTTCTACAGTTGTGACTTTCATCAGGTCAATGTCTGGCTTCAAAAGTTTACAATCAAATCTGAGGAATCATATTCAGGTAGTAGCAAAGTCACGTTCAATAAAATTTTAAAAATCCCCCCCCCCCCCCCCCCCCCCCAAAAAAAGTGTTTTAATGAACATTTTATGTTAAATAAATTGTAATTTATGTTTAATGATGTTGCAATTAAGACTTGTCAGCGAGTATTTTATCTTAATAATAATATGATTTGCTTATTAATCTAATTAGTAACAAATAATTATTTATCAATATTGCTGAGAAGAAGAAAAAAACTCTAAATACCTCAAATAAACAATTCAAAATTGAATTATCCTTAGACAGTGGTGTTGAATGGACAACACACAAAAGTGGCCTTCAGAATGTGTTTTAATTCTGTGAGTCTGGAATATTGGCCTCTGCATTACATCTTGCTATTCAAAGGAATAGTTCACCTAAAAATGCAAGATTTCTCAACATCTCATCAATTACTCACCCCCATGTCATCCCAGATGTTTATGACTTTCTTTCTTCAGATGAACACAGGAAAATATTTTTAGTCTGGATAATGCAAGGGGACATGATCACTTCAGAAACCACACGAAGTGAACACGACGGTCAAGTTTTAATACTGGTATTTCATTTTTTTATCCTTTCACTTAAGAATACACTGATTCATTGACTGCGGTTGTATGAGTTACTGTCTGTCATATTCATTTTTGGATGTCCCATTCAATTGCATTAAACTAAGAGATTATTTTTTGTCCCCTAAACTCTTAAGTTTGTGTTCATTTGATAAATAAAAATAATTTATATTTTGGATGGCATGAGGGTGGATAGTTTTTTCCTTTGAATCCCTTTCCCTGTATTTGTGTGTGTGTGTGTGTGTGTGTGTGTCACTGAGCTGCATTTTAAATGTTGTTGCACTAGTATGCGTATGTGTTTGACCTGTGCATTTTTTTAGTTACAAAATAACAAATAAAAAAAGTACTTCTGCTTTTTCGATACTTGAGTACAATTTAAAGTTACATTTTTTCTTTTACTTTTGCTCAAGTATGTTTTTGGCCAGATACTTGTACTTTTAATTGAGAAAAATTCCCACTAAGTATCTTTACTTCCACTTGAGTAAAAGTTTTGAGTATGTTTTACACCTGAAAAGCTGAAAAGCTTCAATTGCAACGAGATTGTATGGGGTCTTATGTTGTTCTTCAAACTGTCTGTTGTTCCACTAAAGAAGGAAAAGGGGGGCGAGGCAGTCATGAGATGGCCATGAATGCCTCACAAACAACAGGTACATTTTACAATGACATATCTACAAACAGAGTATGTGGCAACCAGAAACATATTAACGTACTGTGGCAGGGGGGGCTTGGTTTAGCGAAGTCTGCAGCGGGAGAGAGAATCAGGAGACGAGCGGTAAGTGAGTGGTTTGGGCAAAAATTATCATCACCTGTTTCTCGTTCTAGTAATTGGCGTGGAGAGAGTATAAAACGCCGGGAGAAACGGATGCAAGCGATAGAGAGACGGACTGCTGACCCGAACCGGAAGGAGTGAACCGGAAGTTTGACGGAGCGTGTCAGAATAAGAGTCACCGTTTGGGTGTTTGTGATTTTCTTTGTTCTTTGTTTAGTTTTGGTTAAATAAATACGTCAGCAGTCCAGCCGACCCCTTTGTCCTCTTCCTTGCCACACGAACTTACTACACTGGTGCCGAAACCCGGGAAGGAAGAAGGACCGCCGCCGCCATGCAAAGCCCGTCCTCCACGCCGCTTGCGGATATCATCGCTTCCCTCGCGGTCCTGCACCAAGAACAACATCAGGCCCTGCTGGACCTGAGGACCGATCAGGAGAGACGATTCCAGGCCATCGTTCAGGCCCAGCAGGAGGACCGCGAGAGGTTCCGGAGCTGGATGGATCGGGAGGTTCGCGCCGAGGCCGCCGGGCCGCCCGCCGCCCCCATGCACCTGCCGCTTCACAAGATGGGGGCCCAGGACGATCCGGAGGCCTTCCTGGAGCTCTTCGAAAAGTCGGCGGAGGCCTGCGGGTGGCCCCGCGAGCAGTGGCCGGTACGCCTAATACCCCTGCTCTCCGGTGAGGCCCAGGTGGCCGCGCAACAACTTCCGGTGGCGAACCTCCTGGTCTTCGACGACCTCAAGAGGGCCATTATCCAGCGGGTCGGCCGGTCGCCAGAGCAACATCGCCAGCGCTTCCGGTCCCTGGATTTGGGCGAGGCCGGCCGGCCCTTCGCGATGGCCCAACAGCTCCGGGACTCCTGCCGCAAGTGGCTACTGGCCGAGGGAAGTGACGTGGAGCATGTCGTCGACCTGGTGGTGCTGGAGCAGTTCATCGCTCGGCTTCCCAAGAAGACGGCCGAGTGGGTCCAGTGCCACCGCCCCACGTCGCTGGACTCGGCCATCCATCTGGCGGAGGACCACATGGTGGCGTGCCCAGGGGTCGGCGCACCCCCACCTGCTAACTCTCTCTCTCCTTCTCTCTCTCCCCCCTCTCTCTCTCGCCCTGTCCCTCTCCCTAGGTCCCGTCCACCCGGCCCTCCTCGTGTCCCGCCCCGGGGGCGGGGCGGGATCGACCATGGACACTTCGGGAGCCCAAGGGCCCCGCCCAGGGGGGCAGGGATTGTGCCTGCTGGGGGGGACAGTGCTTCCTTTTCTCCACTCTCTCCGCGCCAATTCTCCAATCCACTCCCTGCCACTGGGGCGGCGGGTAGGTCTGGGCTGGCCTGTTGGCGTTGCGGGGACCCGGAGCATTTCGTGGACAGGTGTCCAGCGATGGAGGTGGGGACAATGATCCGGGTCCCGGATGTCCCACAGGTCACCCCCGGTCAGGCTGGCGAGTACCAAATACCCGTGAGTATCAAGGGGGGTACATATCCGGCCTTGGTGGATTCGGGATGTAACCAAACCTCAATCCATCAAAGCCTGATTCAACCGGGGGCATTGGATACAAGCCGCGTGGTTAAGGTGCGGTGTGTACACGGGGATGTGGTGGAGTATCCGGTTGTCCCAATTAGCATTCATTTCCGGGGACAAAAGCATAGTGTAGAGGTGGCGGTTAGTCCCCACCTCCGGCATCCGGTAATTTTGGGAACGAATTGGCCTGCGTTTACGGTTTTATTGGGGTCGTTATGTGCGGATGCCTCTTGGGGAAATAAGGCACGGAAGGAGGCCGTGCGGGTACAGGTGGGAGAAACTGAGCCAGGGTCGCTGTGGTCTGCTTCAGGGGAACTGAACGAAATCGGGAGACTAATTCTCTCGGAGCGTGATGACTTTCCTCTGGAGCAGTCTCAGGATGAGACACTAAAACATGCGTTTCAACAGGTCTGCGCCATCGATGGCCAGTCTCTCCAACCTGCCCTCCCGCTCTCCTATCCGTATTTTGCCATTTTAAAAGACCGGTTGTATAGAGTGACCCAAGACGCTCGGACAAAATTGAATACAACCCAATTGTTAATTCCAAAGAGCCGCCGGGAAATGCTTTTCCAGGCGGCTCATTCTAATCCTATGGCGGGCCATTTGGGACAGGCCGCAACACTAAATCGCCTCATGGCCCGCTTCTTTTGGCCGGGCATTCATGACAACGTGCGCAGGTGGTGCGCGTCTTGTCCGGAATGTCAATTGGTAAACCCACCGGCCGCCCCAAAAGCGCCTTTGCGCCCTCTTCCCTTAATGCAGGTCCCCTTCGAGAGAATTGGCATGGACCTCATCGGGCCATTAGAGCGATCGGCACGAGGACATCGCTTTGCATTAGTCATAGTTGATTATGCAACACGATATCCTGAAGCGGTGGCCCTCCGCAACATTTCCGCTAAAAGTGTTGCGGATGCCCTGTTTCGTCTTATCTCCCGGGTGGGGGTTCCAAAAGAAATCCTCACCGATCAGGGCACGGCGTTTATGTCACGTACGCTACGCGAACTGTACGGATTGTTGGGCATTAAATCGATTCGAACTAGCGTCTATCACCCACAAACCGACGGCCTGGTCGAACGATTTAATCGCACACTTAAATCCATGATTCGTAAGTTCGTTCACGAAGACGCCAAAAATTGGGATAGGTGGCTAGAGCCCTTGTTATTTGCTGTGCGAGAGGTCCCACAAGCCTCCACGGGGTTTCCCCCTTCGAGCTTCTCTATGGACGCCAGCCCCGGGGGGTGCTCGACGTACTGAGAGAAACTTGGGAGGAGGGACCGTCTCAGGGCAAAAACGAAAATTCAGTATGTGCTGGACTTGAGAACAAAACTCCACACATTGGGGCGGCTATCCATGGAGAATTTGTTACAAGCCCAGGACCGCCAGAGCCAGCTGTATAACAGGGGAACTAGGTTACGCAAATTTGCACCGGGAGAGAAAGTACTTGTATTACTCCCAACGTCGAGCTCCAAATTAATGGCTAAGTGGCAGGGACCGTTTGAGGTCGCACGACAGGTCGGAGATCTCGATTATGAGGTAATACGGTCCGATAGGAACGGGTCCAGTCAGATATACCACCTCAACCTCCTTAAAAAATGGAATGAGGCGGAATCAGTGATGTTGGCAACGGTGATTGGCGGAGAGGATGATCTCGGGCCAGAGGCGAATATCAAACCCCAATCCCTCGCCCTGGCTCCAGGTGGAGACCACCTCTCGCCGTCCCAACTCACTGATGTAACGAAATTGCAAGCAGAGTTTGCCGACGTCTTCTCGCCCCTACCGGGCCGTACTAACCTAATTCAGCACCATATCGAGACCGAGCCGGGCGTGGTAGTTCGCAGCCGGCCGTATCGTTTACCTGAGCACAAGAAACAAGTAGTTCAGGCTGAATTGGGCGCTATGCTTGACATGGGGGTAATAGAAGAATCTAATAGTAACTGGGCGAGCCCGATAGTTTTAGTTCCGAAAACGGACGGCTCAGTCCGATTCTGTGTAGATTACCGCAAGGTGAATGCTGTGTCGAAATTCGACGCGTATCCAATGCCGCGGGTTGACGAGTTGCTTGATCGGCTAGGCACGGCTCGCTTTTATTCGACATTGGACTTAACAAAGGGCTATTGGCAGATCCCCTTGTCTCCATTGTCCAGAGAAAAGACAGCTTTCACAACGCCGTTCGGATTACACCAATTTGTTACCCTTCCGTTTGGCTTGTTCGGGGCCCCAGCTACCTTCCAGCGCCTCATGGATCGGATTCTACGGCCCCATGCTGCATATGCTGCTGCCTACCTAGATGATATTATTATATTTAGTAATGACTGGCAGCGGCATATGCAGCATCTGAGGGCTGTCCTGAGGTCGCTGAGGGGAGCGGGGCTCACGGCCAACCCAAAGAAGTGTGCGATTGGGCGTGTGGAAGTAAGGTATCTGGGCTTCCACTTGGGGCATGGGCAGGTGCGTCCCCAAATTGATAAGACTGCCGCTATTGCGACCTGCCCACGACCCAAGACCAAAAAGGAGGTAAGACAGTTCTTGGGGCTGGCGGGATATTATAGACGGTTTATTCCTAATTATTCGGACCTCACCAGCCCTTTGACTGACCTTACTAAAAAGGAGGTACCAGATACGGTCCAGTGGACGGAGCCGTGTCAGCAGGCCTTTACTCAGGTCAAGGCTGCTCTGTGTGGCGGGCCGCTGTTACACTCTCCTGATTTTTCTCTCCCTTTTCTGTTGCAGACAGACGCATCGGACAGGGGGCTGGGGGCAGTCCTGTCCCAGGAGATAGAGGGGGAGGAACGGCCGGTGCTGTACATTAGCCGGAAGCTCTCGAAGAGAGAGGCTAAGTACAGCACCATCGAGAAAGAGTGCCTTGCCATCAGATGGGCCGTCCTCACCCTCCGCTATTATCTCCTGGGACGGGAGTTCACCCTCTGTTCGGACCACGCTCCGCTGCAGTGGCTCCACCGCATGAAGGATACCAACGCGCGGATCACTCGTTGGTATCTAGCTCTTCAGCCTTTTAAGTTCAAGGTGATCCACAGGCCGGGTGTTCAGATGGCGGTGGCCGACTTCCTCTCCAGAAATGGGGGGGGGGGGCTGCAGGCCGGATGGCTCCCCGGCCTGAGTCGGGCGGTGGGGGTATGTGGCAGGGGGGGCGTGGTTTAGCGAAGTCCGCAGCGGGAGAGAGAATCAGGAGACGAGCGGTAAGTGAGTGGTTTGGGCAAAAATTATCATCACCTGTTTCTCGTTCTAGTAATTGGCGTGGAGAGAGTATAAAACGCCGGGAGAAACGGATGCAAGCGAGAGAGAGACGGACTGCTGACCCGAACCGGAAGGAGTGAACCGGAAGTTTGACGGAGCGTGTCAGAATAAGAGTCACCGTTTGGGTGTTTGTGATTTTCTTTGTTCTTTGTTTAGTTTTGGTTAAATACGTCAGCAGTCCAGCCGACCCCTTTGTCCTCTTCCTTGCCACACGAACTTACTACACGTACCTTTACACAACAAGTGTAAATGTAATAACACCAATGTTACATTAGCTGGAATTATAGAAGGAAACATTTCTTCAAAGTTTTTATTTACTTCAAAAGTGAAATTTTAACGTGCACAAAAGAGTCAGAATGAAAAGACGGATCATGCAAACATTTATCACAGATATCCAACTTATCGTTACATGATTGTCACATTATATAGACCTGGATATGCATATATAAATACATAAACTAAGTTTATTTTTCTCCAATGACCTAGCCCTGACTGTAAAAATACTCACTGCAATTAAATGTCGAGATTAAGTCATTACATGTGTATATATGTTGTTTTATCATTTAACTAGAAACTTGCAGTGCCATCAATTTCAACAACAATCGTAGCTTTCCAAAATAAAAAGGTCTTGGAGGTTTGTGCAGAATAAATAGACATAAGCACAAAATTTACCTTATATATATTTTCTCTGCGATTCTAGATAGTGAAACATTGTGCAGTTTACATATTATCTCAGGAATATACCTCTGAGGGAGTTTATATACAACTTCAGAGGCGGTTTATTCATTTATCATCCCAAATATGTGGGAACACAGTGCAGTTTGATGGGTTATTGTGTTTCTTCATAGCTGTAATTCAGAATATAAGCAAATATAACTAGCTGATTAAAATATATATATTGTAAATTACTTGAAAATAATATACCGTATAAATAAAAAGATACATATAAGATATAAAGTCTATAAAACACGCACACACAGACTCATATGTGTTTGGTTCCAGTGTCGGTTCTGGAAGGAGAAGGGATTTGGGCTGGACAAGGTTCTCAGGCAGTCGAGACATGTTTCTGTAAACACACTTAAACAAATAAAACAAGCCTCCTGTATAAAGATCCCGTAACGTGTATCAAATGTGTGCATCTTCAACAATTAACATACAGTTACTTGTATAACTGCAGATAAAAAACACAGTAGTGCTATCAAACAATTAAATCACATCCAAAATAGAGGTGTTTGTTTACATAATATATGTGTGTGTGTACTGTGTATATGTATAATGTATAAATACACACACATACATGTATATATTAAAGAAAAATATGTTTTGTTTATATATAAAATATTGATTATATACAAATAGAAATATATATTTTTAAATATAAGCATGTTTGTGTATTTCTATACATAGTATATGTGTGTGTACTATTATGTAAACAAACACTTTTATGTTGAATGCGATTAATCGCGATTAATGATTTGACAGCACTAATAAGTGAAAACACATGAACATGTGATATGTATTATCATCACAGAGACTTGAACTGATCCCACTAGATATTTGGTTAAGCATCAAACGTGAGCACATGGCTCTGGTCTTCAGCCTGGCTTCTCTCTGTGCTCAGTGATAGCGCTCCAGAGTTTACACAGGACTCCACCTCTGGAAACACAACACCAGGAAAAATGTGCTTAATGTGCATAACAGACAACCTTTATAAGCCTAAAGCTAAAGCAGCTTCAAACGTCCTAGGAAACTGCACTTAATACGTCTTTGGTAGCACTTTATTTTACAGTCCTGTTCCTCATGTACATACTGTGTACTTATTATAGTAATTACAATAACTATGTAATAACTAGGTACTAACCGTGAACCTACCCCTAAACCTAACCCTGCCCCATGTAGTTACCTTGTGTTACCAGAACTTTCTTAGATAAATACACTGTAAGTACACTATAAGTACATGTAAGTACACGTACTGTAAAATAAAGTGCAACCAGTTCTTTTTATAATGACCATATATTCTAAATTATTTATTAAGAGAATATTTACTTACTTTATTGTAAAATACATATACATAAAAAAAAATTTGCAAAGAGGAGGACCAAATGTACATCTAAAAAGATGTTCATGTACACAGAAGTGGAATCCAATCCAGTCTTATTTATCTTAATATATCTTATTTGTCTGGGTTCAGTCAGATTTACTCAGTAGAAAGTATTCATGTGCAGCAAGCCCAAACACAATTTCTTTTTTTCTTCCTAAATAATGAATGAGCAGTTTATAAAACAAATGTAATGCTGCATTAGATAAGCATATACCTATTCTAATATATAAGGTAACATTTTTATATTGTTTCATGAAGTTCAGCAGACACCAAACTGCAAAAATAATGCAGAAAATACACAATACTATATGTAGAGTTGTCATTTATATTTCAAATAAATGCTGTCAGAACTTTCATCAAACAATCCTGAAATTCCCAATTCATTATGCGACACAACCATTTCAATTGTGTCCCACAGAAATGATTCTTGAGCAGCGAATCAGCTTATTAGGATGATTTCTGAAGGATCATGTGACACTGGAGGCTTTGCCATACGAATAAACGATTAAAATATTGTAAATTGTTATATTTCACTATAATACTTTTTTTTTATATCAAATACATGCATTATTGTTATGCATCGTTATATATTTTTAAAAACACATTCCTATATATGTTCTTGGCTGTTTTGGGGGAGAAAAAAAAAAAAAACTTAAAATATTCGAGATTATCATAAATGTTCACGCACCGTAATCTCAAAGTCTTTAAATCGTCACGTGTGACATAATGAAGGATGTCATCAAGACTGTAATCTTCAGATACAATCTGTGATTTGGACAGAAAATATTCCATTATCTGTTCATGCATACAGGACAACTTGAATTTACAGTGTTTGGCGACCAAATTGAATAAAATGACCTTCTCGATGGAATCTGCATCTGCCCCGTGTTCTTTAAGCCATTCCAGAAGTTCCTGGTCTCCTTCTCGATCTGATGAACTGCTGATGCTCACCAGGTGTCCCGAAACATCTGCCATAAACACAATAATGAAACACAGGGCTGGACTGTGGTGTAGAGTTTGAGGTGATACTGAAAATATTTCCTTGCATAATGAATTAATAGACTGCAAAATACAGGAATGAAAGCAATAAGATTTTAGTTCTTAGATTTTTAGTGAATGTATAGATGTCTAGATCTTAGATCTTTTTAGTTGTAGTCTGGAGTTCTGATAAGTGTGTGTGTATGTGTGTGTGTGTGTGTGTGTGTGTGTGCTCTTGTTTTTGTATCATATCAGGACACAACTCATACCCATGTATAATGACATGGGTATGACACAGGTATTACAAGGAGAGGGTGACTTATGAGGACATAACCCATGTCCCCATTTTTCAAAACACTTATAAATCATACAGAATGAGTTTTTTTGAGAAAGTAAAAATGCACAAAGTTTCCTGTGAGGGTTAGGGTTAGGTGTAGGGTTGGTGAAGGGCCATAGAATATACAGTTTCTAAAATATAAAAACCATTACACCTATGGGATGAACACACTTTACACAAAAACAAACTTGTGTGTGTGTGTGTGTGTGTGTGTGTGTGTGTGTGTGTGTGTGTGTGTGTGTGCGCGCGTGCACATTAGACTGACCTGCGGACGCGGATCGACGCTTCAGTAGCTTGATCTCCTGTTTTCTCTCCTCCAGCACTTGCTGTAAGATAAACTGATACTCTCTCTCCTTCTCTATTAATTCATCCAACAACCTACAGCAAACAAACAAACAAACAAACGCAGTCATGCAGATGTTTATAACTTTAGATCATGACAGAAACTGTCCAGAGTAGTTAAATATATGACTTTCCATATAATAAAAGTGAATGGGGATTGAAACGGTCAAAAAACACTTTAATAGCACCACAGAAAGGCTCTTCCTACTTGATCCTTCTTTACTATTGTTATGTTTAGGAAAAAAGTACAACTGCCAATTCCAATAATATGAATACTCATATCTGGTTAGAAACACTTACCAGGTTTAATTTACATGAATTAATTTTTTATTTATTTAATTAAATTAAATTGTATTTTTCCAGTTGCCAAGTCCAAATGTGACAGGCACTGTGGTTACAAGTAATGTTTTGTCATAGAAGTGTGACACAATGGTTGACGTACCAATTAAGCAGGAAAATACTGTATGAAACAAGTTTTTTACAGTGTTTTTATGCTCTTACATTTTTGAGATTTGACAGGCCCATTAACCATTCACTTTAATTATATGCAAAAAGCCCAAATTAACCCCAACACCATGACTTATATGGTGACTGGCGTTCATTATTTGTTACTCATCATCAGAGTCGGTCACTATCAATTGAACTCAATACCTTAAATCAGAGCTGCAGATACAGCGAAACAAATCCACTTACCTATTGGTTTCTAGCTTCATGCGACCCAGCTGCATGCTAATGGACCGCTGAGCGCTCTGAGACTCATGGGAAACGGTTGAACTGAGCGTGCTCACTCCAGATGTGGCCACAGTGTCGTCATGATGAGCAACAGGTGGCGCTATATCCTTCAGCGCCGCGCTCCCCTGAGGAACTGTGTCCTCATCAATGTCCTCTTGCTCAGCGGGGTCGCTCTCAGACGCCAGCGTGAAGTGTGGCCGCAACTCTGAGAGTGAACAAACACATCAGATGAACTGCTCCTGGAGCAGCAGCCATGAAAACGGATTGTTTAAAAAAGAAACTCTGTTGCTGTTTACCAGGAACTAATATGATGATGGCAGTCTGAACAGCCTTTCGAATGATGTTGTCCAGGGCAAACATCCAGTGCGGCTTTATGTTGTGGTTATGAAGAACTTTATTTACCTGGAGAAATGCAAAATGTTGGGCCATAACTATTACATTTTATATATATATATATATATATATATATATATATATATATATATATATATATATATATATATATATATATATATATATATATAAATATAATGAACTTCAGGAATTTTATTGAAATGTTACAATCAGTTTGAACTTCAGGAAAAGAGTTATCAAGTTAACATGAAATTACACTGGTTATTTTTGGAAAAATAATTCCATAATGTGATCATTTCAGTTGAAGCAAGAAGTAAAATTAAGTGTTTATCAAACATTTATCGCTGCTCTTTTAATAGGAATCTGTGTGTTAGGAAGGTTTATGCAAGAAACCCCATGCTGATTTTTTTGTGTTTTTTTTTTGCCCACCAAATTTTTGTAACGTTCACACTGCAAGCCTTAGTACTCAGTTCCGGTTTTTGCTCAGATATTATAATTTTTTTTGTATATAGCTGTTCACATTGTTGTTTTAAATGTGGCCAATATTAGATTTCCAGTGTGAACAGATCATGATTTTGAACTGAGTGAAGTGAAAAAGAACAAAACGAACAGGGTTGCCACGTTTTCACAACAAAATCTACCCAATTGCTTCTCAAAACTAATCCAAAACTATAGACACAGTTGGTGCACTCTTAGTGTTTCGAAACACCTGCAACAAGGCAAGCAACAGCTCAGTGGAGACCCAAGCCAGCAGTGCTGCTCCAGAGAGGAGTTATGATGGTGCCGTCCGCTGCCTGTCGTGCTTACACGTCTGTTTGTTGGTTTTAATGGGTTTTATGTTAGCCATTTTACAAAATGTTTCATCACTTTTAACCTACGATCCTCAAACACTGCTTGGCATTAAAGACATCACTGTAGAGCTATTCCATGATGTTAAGCATGGGGAACAGTCAACAAGATACTGATTACTGGGGATTTGCTGGATCAACCGCCAAGGAGTCCCCACATCTGCACCGAGGTGAAGTTTGTAGTAGTCACCTCCGTTCCCTATCCCGGGCTTGAGAGTGGACCATTGAGTCCCGAGGGATTAGGATGTCACTGATTAACGCCAGGTCAGTGTCAAACAAAATGGTTATCATCAATGACTTTAATTCATGCAAACTGGGCTCGCTCCAGGGGACCTGAACCCATTTTCTGAACTGGTACCATCTGATTGCAAATTCTTAAACTCTCCTCGCTCTGGGAGTCGAGGTGATGGACGGGCTTCTGTTTTTAAAGAGAATTATTGTCGTCAGATGTTAGCGATGGATGTCTATTCCAGTTTTGGAACTGGATAATCCAATAGGGATCTCAGTCATTTATCGTCCACCTAAACCACATTAGGTCTTTATTAACAAGTTTTCAGTCAATTTAGGGTAAATCATCCCCAATTTTTATAGACTTTTAATCCTAGGGGATTTTAACACACAAACTTGTGTTGCCCAGATAATCTCTTAGCCAGAGAATTTTTTGAGTCTTATTGACTCTTTTGATTTGGCACAGCTTACTACTCCTACTCATACACAAGGTCATACCCTTGATTAAGTGCTTTCTCGTGGTTTGTCAGTACGTGATTTTGCAAAAGATTTGCTATTACGTTCAGAGACCCCACAAATGTTACCATAACTCCACCTAATAATGGTGTCTGTTGGTCGTGTAGGATCACACCAACTACTTGTACTGAGTTTTCAGCTGTTTTTAAGGAGGTAACCCAATCAACCGACTTGGTTTGTGATTGGAGTGGTGCAGATGATCTTAATTATTTTAAAACTATCTCTGCTAATATTTTAAACTCTGGCTCCTAAAAAAGCCAAGCAACACAATGAGGATACTCGTGCTCTTAGACAGGGCTGTAGAAGGGCCAAAAGAAAGTGGGAAAAAGATTAGCTTCAAGTCTGATACAATTTCAGAAAGTGTTTTAAAAACAGCTAAGTTTAAGTACTTTTCAGATTTTAATTGAAAAGAACTTTCACAAATCAAAAGCTATTTTTCCACCATTAATCCTAAAAAAGCCAATTTTCTGTCAATTTCAATTCTGTCATTTATGATGTTCTGACTGTTAATGTTGTTGATTTTTAATTGATTGTACAGCACCTTGGTCAACAATCGTTGTTTTTATTGGTGCTATATAAATATTGTTGAGTTGAGTCTATAATTACGTAAGTGGGGTCGCTTCAACCCACGCAGTAGCTCAATTCTGAAGTATAACTTGCGAACACACTGTCATATGAAGTAAACATGGAGGACATAAAGTAAGCGATTATTCATTTATTTAAAGTGTGATCTGACGCAGAAGCCAGCAAAATTATGTGCAGGAAATCTGAAAAATAAAGAGAAGGATTTGTCAGAAGAGAGCCGAGTTTAGAAATGTTATGATATGAGCCCTCATGTTTTGCTTGTATATAGAGTTGTCACCGTAATACTGTTGTACTTTCACTGACCACCTTTCGCAACTCTTGATAACTCTGGGTGTGTAAAATCTTTGAAGTGACTCCCATGAGCGCAGAATCGTAACAAATGTTGATCTAGAGTGATGTAAACTTTGCATGAATTCCAATATGACTGTTCACACTGCGGTCGCATTGCAATACATCTGACCTGTATCAGATTCAACACCACATATGGAAGTGGCACAAATCTGAGTTGAAGAGATCAGATTCATGTGGTTTGTGCTGTTCACACTGTCATGATAAAAACAGATCTGTCACATGTCATCAAAACGTTTGGGCCACATCTGCCTGCAGGGTGAACGTAGCCTTAGTGACCGCACCTTTAGGAAATTATTAAATGGCTTTGGCCAGACGCTCACCGCATCCTGGAAGCCGAAGAGCGCCACCTGGAGTTGGCTGATTGCTGTGCTGTCAAAGTCAAGTTCTAGTTTGAGCTGAGAGAGGGTCCTAGCAATTATGTTTCTGTCCACCATCCTCACGAAATCTCCCAGACTTGCAACCAGTTTGGAGATATGCTGGTGCTTCAGTTTGGTCTCCTCAGACCCCTGTAGGACAGTAAAGGGTCACTGCATCTCATTGCTTTTGAAAAAAAAAGGTTACAATTAAAATGTTTTTACAAATTGATTATGACATTTAAATTCATAAAGTGTCCATTAGACTTGAGTCCCTGACTCGTGTGTTGATGCAGTTTTTGGGTTCACCTGTGTGAGCGCTTCCAGCAGGTGAACCACTATTTTCTCTCTGTCCTCGGTAAGGATTCGGTGTAAAGTTGCTCTCCTTTCACTGTCTTTCCTCAGCATGAAGAAACCAGAGTCCTTCTCTTCTGGGGAAGGTGGTGCACTGTGGTCTTCAAAGTTCTCCACAGGAATACTGCAACAATGTGTGGAAGAGTATATTTACAGATTTACACTCAACACAAAATCCATGGTACATAGATTTATAACAGGGGTATATTATATTATGGGTTATATTACATATAACAGGGTATGGTGAATCTTTATACTCTCTGCTGACCTCAGGAAGAGGGAGCGGTGACCTTTGACCTCTCTCTCGCTGTAGCACTTGGTGCTAGGCTTGAAGCTGAAGGGGTTTGTGCAGAGCTCATTGTCAGGCGAGACAGATCCGTATTCGCTGCTGCTGCTGGTGTCCTCAACCACAACGGGAACAGGAAGAGATATGCTACGCAAATACTCTACGAGACAAAACCAGGATAATTTCCTATCATAAATAATTTATACATTACACACTCTCCTGAAGCATAGTTATCCTGAGCGGAGAAAAGCTCAAAGCTATATTCTCTTTGAAACTACTAATGCAAACGTTCATTTGACCTTGCATCTTTGTCGACCATATCTTTGTGGATCAGTAGCTAAATAAAACTGACTTTATATAATATTCATGTAATAATTTAATAATTTGTTGTTTTGGGTTGACATTTTATTTCTATATTTATTATATAATAATAGTAATAATTTATTATATAATTAATTAATTAACATGCATAATGTTCAAAATGTATAAAAGGAGAATAAAACAGAGTAAAATGACAAAGTACATGACAAATTTTAGGAATAAAAAAAAAAAAAAAAAAAAGTAAAAATTAGTGCTGCTTATATGTTTTGAAACAAATAAGACTCACCGGATCCTGGTGTAAGAGCTGTAAAAAACACAAAAAAGTTTTTAATTAAACAATATACATTAAATAGGCATTACAAAACTGAAATATAAAATGTATTAAATATTCAATAAATACATAAATAATACAGCAATATTGGTAACAGGCTTCAAAGTAACAAAACTAAAGTTTTATTAGTATCCTAAGTTAACCAGCCACTCGATCTAGCCTAGACAGATATCAGTAGATTCCCCACAAATAAAAGGCACTTTGATCTCAATCATTTCGGTAATTAATTTATTAAGAAATTCCGTAATTTGTAAATTAATATTTACTTGTTCTCCCATTATGTTGTCCAAATGTTTTTGGGTGTCACTTTTTGGATGTAACAATTTGAAGTAGTGTAACATTTACTAAAGGGAGAAAGTTAAGTTAGAAAGATTTATTAAAATCAGAAAATTCAAATTCAATAGTTTGTCAAAATCTGTGACTAAAATAACAACAAATAAAAGCAGTTGAAAGTTTAACATAGATTCCTGTTTATTCCCTAATTCATGGAAAGTACCATCTGGAATCATTGCTTGGTTCATATAAGACACAAACACACCTGTGAAACTGTTGTTCTTTGATCGTTTTTTGCGTGATGTAACAGTGAGGAATTCATGGGTGAGCAGATGATTGGCCGTGGCTCGGCCGTCTGGATCAGGCTCGAAACAGCGCAGGATAAATGCTTTGGCTTCAGTGGACATAGAGTCAGGAATCTCCGGGTGGATTTTAAACATCCCAACCTGGACAACACACACCAGCCGTAAAATGCATTTGCAAAATTCTGGACACAACACAATTTTCCTTTTTTTTACTACTAAATATCAACTATTATTCAAATGATCTTTATGTCTAACAAAGCACACATTCATTATTTTGGTGCAAAAATATTTGTGGTAAATTTTCTGTATATTCAGAACCAAGGATTGCTTCTGGACACGTCACAAAGTATTCACGCCTGACCTTGAACATCGCCGCCTGCGGTTCCCCGAGCTCGTAGAAGGGAGGTTTCCCAGTAGCCATCTCTATAATGGTGCAGCCCAGAGACCAGATGTCCGCTGGCTTGCCGTACCCACGCGGCCCTTTATCTATGATTTCGGGGGCCATGTACTGTAACGTACCTGACATACACAAACAACATGGAACTAATAAACAACAGCTAATAATAGTAACTGCTGACTGTGTGTAAGATACTAAGGATATTATTTAAAAGTCAATAAAGCAAATGTGCAACATGTAATAGCCGTGTCCTTCAGTGTTATAGAAGCAGCATCAAGTTGCTACTGACAAAATGTAATTAAATATAAATGACAAAACAAATAAGACACTCAGTACCAGTAAAGGTTTCGGTGCAGGGGTTGATCCCGGCCAGACGTTTAGATGTTCCAAAATCAGAGATTTTCAAAACTCCACTGTAGGTGTTTATCAAGACATTATCCCCCTGCAGGTCATTGAAAGTAGTACTTGCATCAATCATTTCTTTGCACTTTCAGAATCTCAAAGAAATGTGAACGAGATGAAAACTTTGCAGAGATATAAAGGCCTAATAATGTGTATATGCCTGTAGATCATGTGTACAGCGTCTCGGGATGAAGAAAACAGCAACTATGCATTTATCATAATGTCAAATGACTGTTTGCATGTTTAACCTCCTTTTAGAATGAAGGGGTTATTACCTTAATGTCTCTGTGAACTATCTGGTTGTCATGCAGGTATTTAAGGCCCTCCAATATCTGTTTGGTGTAGAAACCGATAGTTGGTTCATTGTTTTTGAGAGGACCCCACTTTGACCTGAGCAATGCTGACAGACTGCCTGTGATTCAAAAGAATTTTTTTTTTTTGCATTTAGAATAATACTGAAGAATGCTGAGATGCCTACAGATGTGGACGTACACTATAAAGGTCTAACATGTGTGTCTCACCTCCAGGCACCTGCTCCATGAAGATCTTGATGAAGCCGTTCTCGCTGATGGAGCCGAGGTACTGCACGATGTTCTTGTGCTTCAGGTGTTTATGCAGGGCGATTTCTTCATGCAGAGGCTGTGAATATCTATCAACACAGAGCCCTTACCACGTGCTGTTAGATAAACCTATGCTGCAATTGTATGCATTGTTCATGTTTCTGTTTACTTAATCACATCCTTCTAAGAACACATGAATATTGCGTATTCATTTATATTATTTATGAACTGCATATACCCTCAGATTAAATGAATGATGCTCTACCGACTGAGCTTTTCTGGCTTTTTTACAGATAACAGCATAATAGCAAACAGATTAAATCCCAGCCAGCATACACATACACATGCTCCAACACTAGAAATGATGCCTGACAACAGTAACAAGTAATCAGACTTTTTTTTACAATGGATGTATGTCATAATGAAGATAGGTGTGCATTAGTATATAATGATACCGGTTATACTCAGAACTAGCGTGATTTTCGACTTCAACCCTGTCATTCTCTGCCCAATAATTTTGTGCTTCTCTGCAATTTCTTGTGAAATTCCCTATTATGTCATTCTCATTGTAACATCAATATCAAACAGCGCATTGCTGTTGCCTCTCTGTGCATCTCTCAGAAATCAGAGCTTGGCAAGAGTAATATCAACTAAAATAATACATCGTGCTTAAAGATTTATGCGTGTTCAGACGAGTACGAAAAGTTTGTTGTAAAAGCTCTCTACTTGTATGATCAATTTGTTTTTAGAAATTAATTTTATACATTAGAACACTGAATAAGGCAAATAGTCGAAGCACAAATATTTTTCCATACTCTGTTCTCATTTTTTCCATACTTTTTTAGACCTGAAAATGACTTAAATAGGGAAATAGCTACTATGCGCAGGAACTGGTGAGCCAAAGGAAATCATGTTGATTTACATAAACCTCTAATATTACAATGTGTGGCAAGTGTGTAAAGTAAATGAGTGTAGATTTTATAAATTAAATAAGCGCAAATGAAATAGCGTTGCACTTACCTTTTTTCCATGCATTTCCTGGAAATTACTTAAATCGATTTTCATATTTCTAAACTGCATAGGAACCTTTACTGTTTTAATTAGAAGATATTTAAATATTTATGGATCATTAAAGGTCCCCAAAATGGGACTCGAACTCGCGTTTGAAACTTTGTTTATACAAGGGTATCCGCTTCGACTTTTAGAAGATATTTATATAAATGTTATAATCATATATATATTTTTTTTTTATTTAAACATCGCATATTTGTTCAGTGATAAGTATGAAAAAAAAAAGTCTCTAAAACCATAACGTTTTTAGCAACTATAACTGTACGAAGTTCTGGTTCAAGCTCCGCCTACTTCCTGTTTTATCCGAATACAGATACAGATACGAATAATTTTGTTACAGACACAAATACAGATACAAATACTGGCTTCACTGCACACCCCTAGTGCATATACTTTATTAATTCAATATGGAATACTTTTTTTTTTTAAATATATATATATATATATATATATATATATATATATATATATATATATATATATATATATATATATATATATATATATATATAGGACTATGCTGAATTCGATTAAACTTTATTTGTCAGTTTTGTTATAATTTTAACTTTGAAACGTTTTAAATCAACCTAGCGTCCAACCGCACAACACTGGTATAAAAATTATGAAATTGTGGCAAGTCTACATTCAGGTTTACCAGGCTGTGTAATGAGAAAAGTAACTTTTGTTATAGTATTCAATGGAGGTCAAAAATGACAAAAAAATAAATAAAAATAAAATAAAATAAAAAACAATCACTGCAATGAAAGAATTTCCTATCCAAAAGAATTAGATTTGAAAGTGCTATTAAACTTCTTTTGAGAATAAAAAGAGAGAAGTGTGGCTCACCTACTGTCCCGTTCAGGAATCTCTTTGATGGCTAAGCGCACCTGGTTACTGAGGTCACGACCAGCATAGACTACCCCGAACGTGCCCTTACCCAGAACCACCCTCTCTCCATGCTCATCGCATTCATAATCATACTGCAGGCACACAAGAACACACAGATCACTCACGGTCTTACCTCCCTGTTGTTCAGTACTATACATAATGTATATAACAATCAGTATTTTACCTCTAAAGCCTCCGATTCACACTCAGGCTCTTCTGAGCCTTTCCAGGCCTCCTCAGTGAGAGAGTTTACCAGATCACAGAACCTACACAACACACAGACCATCATCATCAGACATGTAACACATACACTGACATTAACATCAAGTCAAATTAAATAAATGTTGGTGCACATGCTTTAAATATACAAATATGCATATTGCGATTAACTTTTAGACCTTCTTAGTATAGTATGCCCTGCACACAGTATGAAAGAGATGTTTGATGATGTTGTTATTTTTTGTAACTGTCTGACATCTGTTTTTCTTTCGATTTCTGTGCTTAAATTGTCCCTGGCACTGTAAGGAATAATGAATGAAATGGTGGGGGGGGGAAAGGCATTAGCAAAAACACACACAACATACCTTTTGCTGTGCATCTCTGTGCAGAAATAGATTTGGAAGTCTTCAGAGTTGTTCACCACATACAGGAAACAGCTGCGCTCATCAAATTTGGAGATGCTGAATGCAAAAAGAAAGAAAGAAGGTTAAAAATGCTATATCCTATGTGATAATTTATATTATATGCCAAGGCAAGTTCGGTCCTAGAGAGTTCTGCAGAGTTCAGCTTCAACCCTAATCCAACACACCTGAACCATCAATGTCTTCAGGATTCCTAAGGCTACAGGCAGGTGAGGGTTTTTTTCAGGGTTGGAGATGAACTATACTTTAAATATATATATATATATATATATATATATATATATATATATATACACACATTATACTGTACATATCAATGTTATCTTCTACCTTAACTTCTTCTAAAAAATAAAGTGTGTTACTGCTTAAAGGTTATTATACAAGTCAGCATTTACCTCACACCTCGTACTGATGCTGCACTGAAATTCCACTCGTGGATCCCTACACTCTACAACAGAGAGAGAGAGGGAGAGAGAGAGAGAGGGAGAGAGAGAGAGAGAGAGAGAGAGAGAGAGAGAGAGAGAGGGAGAAGGAGAGAGAGAGAGAGAGAGAGAGGGAGAGAGAGAGAGAGAGAGAGAGAGAGAGAGAGAGAGAGAGAGGGAGAAGGAGAGAGAGAGAGAGAGAAAGGGGGAGAGATTGTTTTCATCCAGATATGCAAAATTCAGCAGGACTGATAGCATAGAAAACATCATAACATTTGCATTTGTCTGTAAGATAACACTATATTTAATTGTTGAATATGGCTGATATTCAGGGTGCGTCTAAAATCTTAGGCAGCTGACTTGCTTCTTCACTGCCCTGTCAGGAAATGACTTTGAAAGCCTCTTAAAAACTTATTTCGGACAGGTTTCTGAGGCAGCATAATGTTCTAATGATGCACAAGAAAATATAAAGAAAGCTGGTGATACAAAGCAAATATTTCATTAGTACAATGCTAATTTCTCTCTAGAAATAAAATTAAAACTAAAAAAGTCATTTATATGCATCACAATCACTGGATTCAGAAAAATCTCATTGCATTCTTACCTCTTCTTTAATCACTATTAACTAAGAGTTCTCCCTCAATAAACTCCTAAATTGTTGGTGGTTAATAATTAGAGAGCTAGTTGTTAAGTTTAGGTATTGGGTTAAGGGATCTAGAACATGGTCATGCAGAACAAGCCATTAATGTGTGCATAAGAAGTACTAACAAACAGCCAAAATGCTAGTAATATGCATGCTAATAAGCAACTAGTTATTAGTGAGAACTGGAACTTAAAATAAAGGGTTTCTGCTGAATTGGGACAATGTTATAAGTTTACAGTTATAATTGTAACAAGAGTATGGTACTCTGTTTTAAGTTTACGGTTCAAATTCAGATGTAAACCTGGGACTGAAATGTTTTAGGTTTACAGTTCTATGTACATCTATGTGTAGGCATTATTAGATTAGCCAAAAATGTTTATTAAATGAGCACACAAGAGCCGAGAGGGGTCTAAAACAGACGAATCTGCCCAAACTTTTCTGTACCGGCCCGTAATTTAGAAGCCCCAGTTGAATGTATTTTTGTTGGTTATAAAAACAGTATATATTAATAATTAGTATACTAAAAGGGTTAGATACAGAGTATCTGCCAAGTTTTAAGACCTCACATAAAATGAATAGATTATGTCCATACTGAAGAAACGTATATAATCTCAAAATAAATCCTGTAGAGTTTGGATCAGTTTCATGGTTTTACTTAGAAATATGCAGCACTCAATACGGTAATGATCAGATTTGTATGGATTTAGAGAATTAAAAAGGAACATCTGCATTTAAGAACGAATGGATAAATAGTAAGTTATTTATTACTCTGCCGTCAGGGGTCACGTGCCAAATGGATAGCGTATTCTCTTCCACATCATTGTTGATTGAGAGGTAAGATGGCTGGTACACTTTAGTGGGCTCCAGTATCAATACCTGCAACAAAAACACAGTAGTCAATGATTTACATGCCATTAATGCCCAATAATCTTAAAGTATCGTCTACAACTCATACTCTTATTGGCACAAAAAAATGCCAATGTTTGAGTGACTATGTTTAAATACACATTAGAAAAAAAGTGCATTGCAAGGTTTTATGCATGCAAACAGAGGGCATTTCAATGTGAATGCCACTTTCGTGTCTTAAATGGCTTTCTCACAGAACCTGTTGTAATGTGGCAATGTAGTGTAACAGAGGGTTCATACAGGAAAACGGACAGATGTCACATCCTTTTTGGTAGCTTCCACCATGAAGTCCATCCAGAAGTCCACAAGCTCTTGTTTAGGGGCCTGTGGATCAGTGGTTGGTTTTGTAAAGTGCTTATAGATGAGGATGGTCTCAACCAGCGACCGTAAATACCTGAAACACACATAAAACACAAATACTTTAATGAATGAACAATAGGCTACTCTAAAATATTACAAGTGTGACAAGCTTTTAACAGACAACTAAATTCTTACGTTTTCTGAAGTGCTTGCCTCTTCAAAATTCATTACTATAATGCTTGTTGGAAGTTTGCTTACCAGTAAAAGTCCAAGAAATCCACCCCAAAGATGGTATATTGTAGATATGGCTTAGAATTTGTCCTATAATTCTCCTATTCAATGTTACGTTTACTTGCATACCTGCCCATTTAATCATTTGCGAGAAAAAATTAATGAATAATTGTTTAAAGAAAAGTCTCTACCACAAGCTGCATTAATAAAATGTAGAACTTGGGATGCCTCGCACACTTACTTGAGCAATTAATGATCTTTCCATTACATTTCCATGATGATTCTTCTAGTTTTTTGTTATTACTGGATAATTTTAAATCATTTTATAAAGATTGCAATCACAAGAAGCAATTCTTTTAGAGATGAGCAACTAGGAAAATCTATAGGCAGGGTACTATGTGACTAACAGTGCACTAGGCAAGAGATGATATTCACCATATTTAGTTTATTTCCTTGACTTTTTTCATTACTTACTGGAAATCACAATTAAAAAATTCCCAAAACACTGTTTTTGTTCAAACTCAAAGTATGAGCAATAGAAACAATGATAGTAATGTCTTAGCAAACACTAATAATTAATAGCGTTTTTTTTTTTTTACTATTATAAATAATTTATTATTAATATACACAAATTATTTTAAGCAAATGATGCATGTGAAATGTGAATGTGTGCACATACCAAACAGGAGCTTTAATTTTGAAGAGTTTCTCGGAGGCCTGGATGACTCGGGTGCTGTCGCAGGCTAGAATACTAGCCCCAAGAAAGAAACCCACATCCCAGTAACTCTGCAATCTATCCAAACTGCCCTTCTTCCCCAGGAGACTGCTCAACTTCACACCTACAAGAGACACAGACACAGAGATTAAGTGCATATATTATATTAGGTGGCATGTTAATATATGGAAGACTTAATAAGATATGTATGATATGTTGGTTACTCTCTCACTGTAAATGAGAATGAAATGGAATGCCCACTTCTCACCTTCCGAACATTGAATAATCTTAAAACAATGTCGGTGTTGCTGAATATTTTATTTCACTTGTTTTAAATGCATCACATTACTGAAATAAAACAGGTAGTAAAAGTATTTAATGTTAAGGAAAGTACTTTCTGACACTATAAAATAAATGTTGATCTTGCACAAATTATATACTCACCTAAAGGATTATTAGGAACACCATACTAATACTGTGTTTGACCCCCTTTCGCCTTCAGAACTGCCTTAATTCTACGTGTTATTGATTCAACAAGGTGCTGAAAGCATTCTTTAGAGATGTTGGCCCATATTGATAGGATAGCATCTTGCAGTTGGTGGAGATTTGTGGGATGCACATCCAGGGCACGAAGCTCCCGTTCCACCACATCCCAAAGATGCTCTATTGGGTTGAGATCTGGTGACTGTGGGGCTATTTTAGTACAGTGAACTCATTGTCATGTTCAAGAAACCAATTTGAAATGATTCAAGCTTTGTGACATGGTGCATTATCCTGCTGGAAGTAGCCATCAGAGAATGGGTACATGATGGTCATAAAGGGATGGACATGGTCAGAAACAATGCTCAGGTAGACCGTGGCATTCAAACGATGCCCAGGTGGCACTAAGGGGCCTAAAGTGTGCCAAGAAAACATCCCCCACACTATTACACCACCACCAGCAGCCTGCACAGTGGTAACAAGGCATGATGGATCCATGTTCTCATTCTGTTTACGCCAAATTCTGTCTCAAAAGAAATTCAGACCAGGCAACATTTTTCCATTCTTCAACTGTCCAATTTTGGTGAGCTCGTGCAAATTGTAGCCTCATTTTCCTATTTGTAGTGGAGATGAGTGGTACCCGGTGGGGTTTTCTGCTGTTGTAGCCCATCCGCCCATCATGTAACGAGTGGTTATTTCAGTCAAAGTTGCTCTTCTGTCAGCTTGAATCAGTCGGCCCATTCTCCTCTGACCTCTAGCATCAACAAGGCATTTTCACCCACAGGACTTCTGCATACTGGATGTTTTCCCCTTTTCACACCATTCTTTGTAAACCCTAGAAATAGTTGTGTGTGAAAATCCCAGCAGTTGAGCAGATTGTGAAATACTCAGACCGGCCCGTCTGGGATCAACAACCATGCCATGCTCAGAATAGCTTAAATCACCTTTCTTTCCCATTCTGACATTCAGTTTGGAGTTCAGGAGTTTGTCTTGACCAGGACCACACGCCTAAATGCATTGAAGCAACTGCCATGTGATTGGTTGATTAGATAATTGCATTAATGAGAAATTGAACAGGTGTTCCTAATAATCCTTTAGGTTAATGTGTATAATGTCACATTTCAATTAAAAAACTATCATGTCACTTTTCTTTTGACATCAGACAGTAAAAAAAAAAGTTGTTTAAATAAATAAATAAATAACGGTTGCCCCACCACTATTATAGGAGTGGTTGAATGGATGAGGCTCAACCCAATATTATCCAAACTGTCAATCAAACGCACCTACTTTACGCAGCTCAAAGGAGGAGTCAAACTGATGTCCTTCAGCCATTAGCAACACTGCATAGTTTATACCAGAGTGCAGCGTGGGCTCTGATTCAAAACCTTTTCTAAACCTGTAGATGGAGAGAGAGACAGCACAATGCCACTGCACCGGTTACAATGGCAACTGTATTTGTGAATCTCGCAAAAGCTGTCAAAAATGTCAAATTGCAAAAAAATGTAATGGTCCTACAGATAAACTTAATGTATTGCTTACGCAATATAATTTGGATTTTTGAGTGAAATTTGACCTGAGCGTTTTCGTGAGATTCACCCTCAAGTCCTCACCAGTGTATGCCTTGATCCCTGCTATCCGTGTCAGTGAAATGAGAGTCCAGGAACATATCCTTATAGATTCGGCCTACCAGGCAATAAATATCAGACGCCACCTGCTCGTCTGAGTTCACCAATGGCAACATAATGTCCAGAGCCTTCTGTCTGTCTCCTGGTAGGTTTCTCCTGCAGAAAAGGACCAGAAAGAGACTGTGAAAATCAGAAATATACAAAAAAAAAAGTATTCTTGAAAAACATATGTATAAAAACATAGATGTATGCAAGTTTAATAGTTTTATATGCACAGTCAAACAACTATATGCAAATTTATAGGTTACTTTCATTAAAATAACATTTACATTACATTTATTCATTTAGCAGATGCTTTTATCCAAAGTGACTTACAGATGAAGACAGTGGAAGCAATCAAAAACAACAAAAAGAGCAATGATATATAAGTGCTATAACAAGTCTCAGTTAGGTTAACACAGTACACGTAGCATGGGATTTTAAATCATATAATAAATAAAAAGAAAACAGAATAAAAAAAATAAAAGAATAGAGCAAGCTAGTTAGAGGTCTTTACACATACACACATACATATACAATTGCATAATAAATAAAAAGAAAACAGAATAAAAAAAATAAAAGAATAGAGCAAGCTAGTTAGAGGTCTTTACACATACACACACACATATACAATTGCATAATAAATGAAAAGAAAATAGAATACAAAAAGATTAGAAAGGTAGTTAGATTTTTTAAAGAATATAATCAGAATAGTGAGTGTTAAAGTTAGAGGGTCAAATAAAGATGGAAGAGATGTGTTTTAAGACGATTCTTGAAGATGGCTAAGGACTCAGCTGCTGGGATTGAGTTGGGGAGTTCATTCCACCAGAAGGGAACATTTCATTTAAAAGTCCGTAAAAGTGACTTTGTGCTTCTTTGGGATGGCACAATCAAGCGACGTTCAATTGCAGAACGCAAGCTTCTAGAGGGCACATAAGTCTGAAGTAACGAATTTAGTTAAATGGGTGCAGAGCCAGTGGTAGTTTTGTAGGCAAACATCAATGCCTTGAATTTTATGCGAGCAGCTATTGGAAGCCAGTGCAAATTGATAAACAGAGGTGTGACGTGTATTCTTTTTGGCTCATTAAAAATTAATCTTGCTGCCGCGTTCTGAATTAATTGTAAAGGTTTGATAGAATTGGCTGGAAGACCTGCCAAGAGGGAATTGCAATAGTCCAGCCTGGACAGAACAAGAGCTTGAACAAGGAGTTGTGCAGCATGATCCCAAAGAAAGGGCTTGATCTTCTTGATGTTGAATAAAGCAAATCTGCAGGATCGGACAGTTTTAGCAATGTGGTCTGAGAAAGTCAGCTGATCATCAATCATAACTCCAAGGCTTCTAGCTGTTTTTGAAGGAGTTATGGTTGATGTGCCTAACTTGATGGTGAAATTGTGATGGAACGATGGGTTTGCTGGAATCACAAGCAGTTCTGTCTTGGCCTGGTTGAGTTGAAGGTGATGGTCCATCATCCAGGAAGAAATGTCAGTTAGACAAGCTGAGATGCGAATAGCTACCGTCGGATCATCAGGATGGAATGAGAGTAGAGTTGAGTGTCATCAGCATAGCAGTGGTATGAAAAGCCATGTTTCTGAATGACAGAACCTAATGATGCCATGTAGACAGAGAAGAGAAGTGGTCCAAGAACTGAGCCCTGAGGCACCCCAGTAGTTAGATGCTGAGACTTGGACACCTCACCTCTCCAAGATACTTTGAAGGACCTATCTGATAGGTAAGACTCAAACCATTGAAGTGTTGTTCCTGAGATGCCTTTCGCCAGTAGGGTTGATATGAGGATGTGGTGGTTAACCGTGTCAAAAGCAGCGGACAGATCCAGCAGGATAAGTACTGAAGATTTGGATTCCGCTCTTGCCAGTATTAGAGATTCAACAACTGAGAGCAAGGCCGTCTCAGTTGAATGTCCACTTCTGAAGCCAGATTGGTTGCTGTCAAGGAGATTGTTGAATCTAACAATCTAAATTTTAACACTCTAATTTTAATCTAAATGACAATAATAAATTAATAATATGTAAAAATTGATAGCCTGAATGCACTGTAAGTCGCTTTGGATAAAAGCGTCTGCTAAATGCATAAATTTAAATTAAATTAAATTAAATTAAATTAAATTAAATTAAATTAAATTAAATTAAATTAAAAACATGTAAACACTGTGACCCAGTGCTGTTTGTTGGATTAGCCGATACAGCAGAACTGACTGAACCAATGATTGAGTTTGGGACAGGACTGTTTACATCACATTTCTTATCAATAGATTTTAAGATTCAAATCACACCAGATTTTGCTCATATAGTATTCCTATAGTAATGTACTAGCAGGACTTCTAAGTAGTTCAGTTTGCATTAAAATCTCTTTGTTACACGTCTGTATACACTATTGTTCAAAAGTTTGGGGATTAAAAAAAATAATAATAATTTTAATAATAATTTTATTCAGCAAGGACACACTCAATTGATCAGAAGTGACAGACAGACAGTTGTTCCTTTGAATGATTTCCGAAGGATCATGTGAGACACTGAAGAATGGAATACATTTTACAATATATTCCATAGAAATCAGCTATTTTAAACTGTTAAAATATTTCACAATATTACTGGTCTTACTGTAATTTAAATCAAATAACTGCACTCTTGGGAGCATAAAGGCCAAAAAAAAATTTTTAATCAACTTTTCATCATAGTTAAACATCAGACATTCTGAATATTATTTAAGACACAGTAAGCTGTTCAGTGTCACCTGTTGAGGGCAAAGGCGTAGTGGAACTTTATGTGAGGATGAGCCACTGGGTCAAAGGTCGGCAGCTTTTCCAGGGTTTCAACTAACTTCACAATGGATTCATAATCCTACAAACATATAACCACAAAACAAAAAAGAAACCATTTACAGGAAATGTATATTTATTATGCAATATTATAAAATGTGAGGATTCCTGTATGATTCCCACTTCTAAACACAAGCCTGCTGTATTATATTATGCTCATATTTACAAAAAAAATTTTTTTTTTTAATGATTATAAAGGAAAATCTTTATGAATGATTCTGCCATTAAAGTACATTCAGTTGTTGTTGTTGTTTTAATACTTTATTTCTACAGTATTTCTGCATTCTAATCCTATTGGTAAATAATAACAAAAGTAACAATGTTCAAACACAATGCTTCTTGAATGTAAAATGTATTTGCTTCATTCTTTATTCATATAAAAGCACTAAAATATTCATGACAGCCTCTTTAAATGAGAGCTAGAGTTTGAACTGACTGCACATTATATCAATAACCATAAAAACACTTTCACTTTCAGCTTTCTTTCACTTTGAAGCTTTGAAATAAAGTTCAGTGTACTACATTACTCTAAAATTATCACAACGCAGTCCATAAGATCATTCATTAAAAGTAATGAATCATAATTTAATGTAAGTAATTGAAAACAATAATGTCTGATTCATAAATGAATAGTCCTTTGTATCCATTTATGTTAGCAAATTAGACTGAACAATTTGTGAGTCAGTCTTTTGTTTGTGGCCAATTATTAAAATCTAAGTAATGACAATATGAAATAAAAGAACCAATGAAGTTGATACTAGAATTATTGATTTTTTTTTTTTTTTTTAACAAACTGAATCGCCCAAATAAGTCAAACTTCTAAATACTAAAACAATATGATTTTGACATTACAATTTTTTCATCAACACCTACTGAGTTCTGTAACATGACCCAACAATGATAAACAATGCTGAGGCTTTGAGAAAAGGTGGAAATTGGTGATGAAATTAAATTATGAGTGTTTTACTGCCAAGGTGTGTGTCAGTGTTACAGCAGAGCATTTATGACTTCCTGTTCTCCTCTTATTCATTTTTAATTGTACACAACTTTGACATCCAAAACCAACAGTCCTTTTATTTTTCTCTATTTTTTTCTAGGCTAACTGATTTATACCAATGTCGTCTTTACAAAATTGTCTGCCACCATTCAGTAGCAGCTCCATCAAACATAAAGTGAAGGTGGCTAGTAGTATAAAGCAGAGTCAAGCTTAGGGACACACCAAGCTTTTACAGCACAGTCAAACTCAAGCTCTACACCTCACCTTGGTGTCTCCAGGGGAAATCTATAGGTAGCTAGAGGAGCTTATTCTTTCCTTGGGAACTATTTTTCTTGGTTGTTACAAAGTGCAAATGCCAAAACTAACATTATTTGCCATTTATAATATTTAATGGGCTACTTTAATCAGAGTAAATCATGCTAACATTTTTGGTAATGGAACTTAGCTATCACGTTCATGGACTAATAAGAAATTCCAGGTTCAATACAGGTTAAGCGTATTCCATAGCATGTTGTGCAATTTGGATGGGTTAAATGCAGAGCATGAATTCTGATTATGGGTCACCATACTTGGCTGTATGTCACTTCACTGATGTATTACTGATGCAATTCCTGAGGGTGGAGTATACTCCAAGTAAACAGTGTTTTATTGACATATCTTTGCACATGTTATGCATCATTTACAAGGTGAACCATCTTTACATGGTCATGACAGGTGTTGAAAAATAACATGTACATTCGTACAAAGTAAATAACTTTAGCACACTAGTCTAATGTTAACACGGCAGAGAGAGAGCTGCTGGAGAGAGACCCTGCTGGTAAAGGAATGCTTAATGAGAACTAGCAGGTGTTATCACTTTTGCAATGAGGTGAAAGAGCAAAACAAAACACTACTGCAGGGAGATGGAATGAGGGAGATCCAGACAGAAGAACATGCTGGCCATGTGTGTACATGGACCTGCCTACCAGTAGTTCACCACACTTGAAAGCCCTTGTCCTGGATTTTGTATATGTTTCAGTTATTGTTAAGAAAGCACATGTTTACCAGCTTCTCTGCAACCTAGACATTTTCTCCCCTCATCTATCCACCTTTTTCCAAGCGAGTCTACTGTGTTTTTTTTTAGTATGGGTGGCACTTATGGTTTATGGAACTTTCACCCAAAGGCCTGAAACAAATCATATTCAAATAATAAGGTTGCGCTGCCAATAAACCTTATCAGTCCGGGAACTGTATTCAGTCATGCTCTATTTTTTTACATCAGGAAAATCAAATAACACTTAGCATTTTAATGTGACCTTGGTATCATGAAAATATTTGAAAAAAATCTCTTTTTAGTCCACTAGCTTTGTTCTGTTCCTTCTGATTATTTTATTTTTTCGTAGTATTTTGATGTATTACTATGAAAAAGACAACAGACACTGTGCAGTTGTGGTCTGTTCTCCTGCTTTTATCTCCAAATTCTCATTCTAGGGCATAATTGTCTCACCCTTTTTACTTCTAATCCATATCAGAAGCATTTACTGGAATATTTCTAAAAGACAGCAAACCAGCTCAAAGTATTTTGACTTTAGAAATTTAAGTTTGCTTTTGATGTTTGGCGGTTGAGGAGTGAAGAGAATAAAGTGGTTCTTAGTGATTTCATGAGAGCTACACATTCCAAAAAAGTTGGGACAGGTAGCAATAAGAGACCAGAAAGGTTATGTACATAAGGAACAGCTGGAGGACCAATTTGCAACTTATTAGGTCAATTGGGAACATGATTGGGTATAAAAAGAGCCTCTCACAGTGACAGTGTCTCTCAGAAGTCAAGATGGGCAGAGGATCACCAATTCCCCCAATGCTGCGGTGAAAAATAGTGGAGCAATATCAGAAAGGAGTTTCTCAGAGACAAATTGCAAAGAGTTTGAAGTTATCATCATCTACAGTGCATAATATCATCCAAAGGCTCAGAGAATCTGGAACAATCTCTGTGTGTAAGGGTCAATGCCTGAAAACCATACTGGATGTAACTGACACATTCTTCACAGGCTGTTATACTGATTATTTCCCTGGTTAAAACCACTTATAGGCACAGAAATTATACGTGATTGTTAGTTGTGCTCAGTAGCGTACCATGGGGTTTCACTCAGGGCCTTCAGTAAGCAACTGTAAACAGTCTGTAAACATCTGTAACAGCTATTCTCATATTATGCCACACAGACTCTCAACTACAATGACAGCTGATCAACAATTTCAACAGTATAATCTTTGAAATGGTGCACAAAACCAGTGTTAGGCAATTCAGGTTAAGTTGTTTATCCTTCAGTTGTTCCTCTTTTGTTTGCAAAAGTATGCCTTGAAAAAGGCAGATCGGCAACAAGATCTGGTGTAGAGGCACCGGTGACAGCGGCTTGGATATTGCCAACTAAATGATGGACTGTGTTGCCAAATTGGGCTACTTTAACAATGTTGCCGCGGATTGTTTTTCATGTCTGCTGGTTGAAGCACCCTCAGTGATGTGATATTTAGCCCTGGAATGTGAATTTTACCAGGAGATTCCCGTCAAAAATGTGTATTTTACTCCTGGAACGAGATTTTTAAGGGGGGACAGCTCGAAATGCGATTGGGTGTTTTTTTGTCGAGAAAACCTGGCAATCCTGGCTGGGGGAAGCACTGGACACGTAGCTGGTCCCAGAGGGTCGTGCTGTCATGGAACATCAAAATTTTAAGTTGGAAAAACGCCATCACACTGAAATCCAGTCGGCAGCAACTTCCAGTTCAAACAGACTTTAAAGTAAATATGTCAGAAAAATGCACTCTTTCAAGGATGTGGCCAAAGCAAGGACATAATCTAAGTGTTTAAAACATGCAAAGTATAGTTGCCAACTGTTCCTGTATTAAATTCCATATTAATCTCTCTCTCTCTCTCTCTCTCTCTCTCTCTCTCTCTCTCTATATATATATATAAATAAAACACACAAGCTAAATAACTGTACAAATATTTTAATTGTCCCTTATACTGTGCTGCTTATACTTTATTATAAGTATAATTATTAGGGCCGGGACTCGATTAAAAAAATTAATCTAATTAATTAGAGGCTTTGTAATTAATTAATCTAAATTAATCGCATTTTAATCGCATATAAATATTTGAACTGAGAACAGTGAGAAGTAATTTTTTTCACATGGATTTATAGTATACCATTGAATAATGACTGAATACATAAGCTTATGCAACAAAATATTGTTTATTTTTGTTCAACCAAGTCTAGCAGACCAGTGCAATTTTTGCCATGAAGTGTAGCAATAGCATATTTAGAAACAATTTAGAAACAGTACATTTCAGAAATTCAGGAAGCTTATAGGTGCTTGAACCTTCTGTAAAGTATTTTTAAGTAAAACACAATACTGTCAATTACATTCAGAACATTGGAAACACTGACTATTAGAAAACATCTCTCTGTTGCTTCAGAGGCCATAACATACTAAGTCCAACTCTCAATAACCTTGGCCAAAACAATAAAGAGTTCAACATAAACTGCCAGTTGCACCAACAAAATAATACATAGTTCACGTCCACGCTAGCTGCTATATGTTTTGCGTTGAGATGATACTTGAGGCTTGTCCATAGACAGTAAAAGTCTCGTCGATGTGCTGCGGTGATATGCGAACGCTAGTTGGTGCTTCAGTATAATCGGTCCGCCGAAACGCATCCAGTGAGAAACGTTCCGCGGTGCAAAAATAAGTTATTAAAAATGCGGGAATTTTTTTTTTCTGTAATTAATTAATCTTAGTTAACGCGTTATTTTTTGTGTAATTAATTAATCTCAATTAACGCGTTAAAGTCCCGGCCCTAATAATTATAATTATATAATTATGAAAATATTAAATATTTTTGGGCAGTTTATAATGTAATACATTTCTCATAATGTAATAATTGTTATATTTAAATAACAGCAGTTGTAAGTTGTTGATCACAGCACAATGTTTTGCCATATAGACTTCCATTGTAAGAGCATTACTGAACACGCGATTTTGTTTAGTTATGCAAATTGAGAAAAATGTAAGATGGATGTAAGAAAGAGCATTCAGGTGAAGGCAGAAAACAGAATTGCAAAATTTTTTTGAATCTGAAACATCCTGTTAAAGTGTGACCTCAGTAACATTCTCCCTTTACTTGTTTCACCACCAAAAGAAAACCTTTACAGCTAAACAGAATTGGGATGAATAATATTACAAATATTTGGCAGTCACTGTGAATAACAACAAAAAGTTTATGTAAAGCAGTCACCTGGATATCTCTGTATGAAAGAAGGAGGTTGATGACGACATCAGCTGAAAGACACTCAACGTTATCAAACCGCCGCTGGATCCGTCTGAGTTCAGCCGCTAGTTCTACTCCGTTGTAAAGCTCACGTGCTTTACGAATCTCATTCAGAACTATCTCATGGAAGTACTGGCTAAAAAAAGCATACAAAAGAGACAAAGAAAAGTTACTGAACTATGGAAGAATGGAAATACAAATAGCAGAAAAGCACATTTCACAGAAGTTATTATCATACACTAAAAACATATTTAAAACTAAAATAAATTTAGAAACATTATTTCATCATGAAAATTCATTAGTTTGGGCAGCTAACCACTAATACAGTATATGCTGTAAATACAATATCTGAGCCCACAAAGCATGATGGACAATCAGTAAATCCAATATATGATGACCCTAAATTTCAGTATAATTTGGGGAATGTTTTCCCTCAAATTAGCACGACTGCAAATGTGATACTGATTTAATAACAGTTTAATAACAGTTAATAGTTAATACTGCAAGTTACATTTAAGAAACAATATTTTCAGTAATGGGACTGATGAATTCTGAACAAATCTTTACGAGCATACACATACACTGGCTATTCAAAATCTTGCCATGACACAGTACCACTCACATATTTTTTTATTAAGTTAAATTAATTTTTTTTTGTAATACAGCTCACACCTTTTCTTTACATTTCCACTATTTTTTTCCAAACACCAAATATGAATAGATGACTGCATGGTAGGGATGTCAACAATTAATCGATGATAGATTAATTGTCGATAAGAGATGCAATCGATTAAGGCTGTTGATGGTCGGTTAACCAATTTAATGTTGGGCTGCGTGCAGCTCATGCGCAAAACACGTGCGAGCGGCTGTGAGTGACGGTTGTAGGCCACTCGCAGGTGCAGGTGAAGTTCAAAATGCTACTCGGAAAATCTAAATAACCACACCCGTTGTAATTGCCATCGTTAATGCAATATTGCTTTGGCAACTGTTATAGACTCTGTATTGACTGCAACAATCAAGCTTGCATACATTTCTCACCGGGAGAATTTACACACAGTCGCTGATAATACTTGTTTCCTCCCATGAATCCCATCTACCAGGAGAAGAGCTTACAGTTTTTCAGCAGTATGTTTGTCCGCTGTCTGAGCATCAGTGGATGGCTTTTCAGTCTCATGAAAACATCTACAGAGATTTTCTGAACTTCAAACGCCAGCATGAGAAGAACTTTGTTTCCTCTGGTGATCCAGAAAAGTGCACTGCTAAATGGGATATTCTTCAGAAGCCCCAACGGTAAGACGTTTGGATTACAACTCCTGAAACATGTGGCGAGAGTTCGGAGGAAGTTCCCGGCGATACAACCATATCCTGAAGATTTAACATCGGCTCTAATAGTTGACTGGATCCTCGAACAGCTGCGCTATCTGCGGGACACTGTACTGCCGTCTCTGTGGACACGAGCGACTTACGGCCAGCGGGACAGAAAAGTGAGCAGGAACAAACTAGCATATTTGTGGCAGCATTAAAGATCTAAAGCGATCCAAATCATCTTAAACAACAGTGAATACCCTGACCCTCCTTTCTGTCCGAGTGACATTACAGTTATTCAAATTTATTATGATGATAAATGCTTAAATCAGGAGCCTAACGAGTCTTCCTCTCCCACCATGGTATGTGAACGTGCCACCACCGAAGCCAGCTATTTTTCCTGAAACAACACATTTTACATATAAAGAGGTAGAAACTGTGTTGAATAACCTCCTAAATAACAAAGCAAGTGGTAAAGACGGCAAGACAGGAGTCTTTTAAAACAATGCAATCGTGTCAGATTTTGACAACAGTTTTTAATGTATGTTTGGAAAATAAGAGAGCACCAGATTCATGGAAAGGTTCAATAATTCATCGTATTCCAAAAAAAGACAACATCCCTGATGATCCATCGACATCGAGAGATATTTCCCTCCTTCCTACCATCTACAAGGCATACTGTCCAGAGTTCTTACTTGGCTGACGGAGGCTGATATCTTATTCACCAAGCAGAAGGCATACATCAAAAGGGAAGGTGAACATGTATTTAGCCATAAAACAGGGATAGATGACTTTAAGCATGAGTCCTGCAGACTGTACTCAGTCTTCCTAGACTTTAAAAATGCATTTGGAACTGTATCTCATGAAGTCATGATCAGATCCCTGGAGGAAAAACAGCTGCCTTGGCTGTTCATTGATATAGTGAAAATGTACATAGAGGCTCATTTATCGAAGTAATCTGTGGAGAACGGCTCACTCGCCCAACACCACTTCAGATTTCTTCACTTCAGGTATTAAAACTGGATGCCCTTGGAGTGCAGTTAACTTCATAATTGCCATCAACCAGTGGTTAAAGTGGATGTGTCAGTGTGCCCCACCTGGTGTGATGTCCCCGATCCCAGTACAGGGCTATGCAGACGATGTCCAGATTGCCTCCAGAGAAGAGAGCATAATTAAAAACAGACTAGCCAGAAAAGATTATTTTCTGAAATGGTCAGGCCTGGAGATTAAGGACTCAAAATTTTCTGTTTTGTATGAGAGGAGGAGTGGAGGGAACAGGTGGTACCGCTCGAAATCTGATAGATGTCCAGTGTTTACAGTAGCACCAAAACCTATTCGTGTATATTCTCTTAATAAGACATACACTTACCTTGGCCATACAATTAATATTGCAGGAGAATGGAAAGTAAGCAAGTAAACATCATCTTGTCAGAGTTCACATGCAGGTTGGACCTGGTTGATAAATGCCCACTGCCACTGACCATGAAGCTGGAGGCTGTTAGACAGGTGGCACTATCTAAAGTACAACATCTGTTCTCCAACGTTTATATCCAGCAGAAGTCCTTAGCCAAATGAATAACAAAACAGTGAGCTTAGTGGGAAAGAGGTTTGGACTGAATACACACAGCACTTGTGACATTATTTTTCATCCGAAAAACGTAATATGGGTTTATAGCAGCATGCAGATTTCCCACCTTATGAACATGCTGAACAAATGATGACAGAGACGTTAGGGAGTTGGCTCGATCCTCTCTGTTCCTGGACCTCAGGAGACGCAGGGTGCCATTAGCCATGGACTTACAGCCCCACTTCCTTGGCTTCAAAAGAAAACCCAGCGGTAAACTGGACACTCACTGGTTTTGGTGTCTGGTCAGACTGGCCAGATCTGAATGAGCTCTGTGTAAGAACTGGAGTATCTCTGGAGTGGGCTCGGTCTGACTCTGTGACGGTGAGGGTCTCAGAGGATATCCTCACTGACCCCCTAATCTATGTCAGAGCACCAGCTGCGTTCAGGGGATCTAGCCCCCTGCTAACATCTACAGGTGCCCGGCAAACTCTCATGGATTTACATCAGTATCACCAAAAACTACACCGGACTAGACTGAACCTTCAGGGAAAACTTGCTTGTCTTCCCCCGGCTGATCACTCTGTTTCTCACTCATTTCTCAAGAATACTGCACTCAGCTCAGGTTCCTTACTGTCTGCATCACACTACAGAACAGATTACAGAAACACTGCCACATATTCTGTCAACGGCTTTCATGCTTACAAGGGAAAGTACACAGCACGCCACGGCAGAACAGTGGACTTGATAGTGAAAGAAATATCAAACTATTTACCATCTTTAGTAAGAATATTCACAAATTCTTGTGTAAATTCATCCATGTTTCAGTATCTGAACAGTAACTCTGAAATCTTTTCTCATACGTCTGCTAACACACCAGATGTCATTGTGATTAATGAGGAGTGTAAAGAGGCGTTTGTTTTGGAGGTTGCATGCACCTTTGACTCTAGTATGGAGGAAGCTTTCATGACTAAAATCATTAAATATCAATCACTCCTAAATACCATTTCAGAAATAGGTTATCGAGTCCGATTACTTATTTTTAGATTTGGTAGCTTAGGACACACACACAGGTTGGTTGTAAGAGGGGTTCAACAGCTTGGGATGCCCAAAACGAGGGCTAAACGCTTGGCAAAGTATTGTACACTGTCTGCTATTATAGGCAGCTGTCATATATGGAAGAGACGCTGTTATTTATACCCATAAGAACTGAGTGTTATGCATAATATTATAAATACCTGCTGTATGTCACTGGTCCATGATCTTGTACATGTGTTTCACTGTATCTATAATAGTAATGTCCTTGTAAGTTACTTCTTTTAAGTGGACTTAAATAAATTGTTAAAATGTGTGCGGCTTTTGCACATCCTGTCATGCCGGTGACTGCGTGCCTGCAATAGACACATTTTTCAGCATTATGGTTAACGATTAATTGATCGTTAATTTAAATGACAATTGATTATGGAAATAACCAATATTTTACATCCCTACTGCATGGTGATTAGATTCACTGATCGGTGTCCTGAACTTGAGAACACGAGTACAGAAAGACACTCCCCATGTCCGATATGATAATGTGGTGCTTCTCATCTAGTGCGCAAGTGGGATTGTCAATTCTAAATGGTTGTTAGATTATCCTACAGTATTAGACACTGTACACGTGTCAATCGCTTTGCGATCACATGACCTTTGGCTTGCACACCAGGGAACTGCAGATAAATGTATCAGGGCATGATATTGAAACAACTTACTGATGAAATTACTTAATGTAATTTTAAGATAATAAGGTTTCTTAAACCATATCATGTGTCTTTCTATTTATGGCAGGGATACACCTCACCTAATAGTGTCACTGACATGACTTGACCAACTAATACTGACATTTACAGTATGAAAAGACCAACGAAACATTGTCAATGTTCTCTCAGCCACACATCTTACGTCACGACCGCACAGAATAAGTTTACAGGTTTCATAGATGATGGTGGCACATCAACAGGCAGTGGCTTCTCTCTCTCCCGTCAAGAGTGGTGTTTTCGTGTTTTTTGTCTTGTGAGTCGCAGTGTTTTTGTACGTCTTCATCGCTTCTACGTGTCTTTAAGCACGAATACATTTGTGAGTTTCTGCTCAATGACGGACCACGCAGACAAAGAATGTGTTCCCAAAAATACACCAACACATTAAATTTCCAAAACAATGTAAAAACATTTTGGATTTTGTTTACACCACCCAGAAAGGAGCTTACAGAATAGCACCACTACACAGAAGACTCCACCTCCTCCCGGCGACCAGTTGATGATGCTGTCCCCTGACAGCATGAGGACATCTCACAGCAGGATCAATGCATGCAAAGCTACGGGTCCTAACAACATTCCTGGGCATGTACTGAGAGACACATCATGTGCATCTTCTGCAGAGGCACCATTAAAAGCATCCTGACTAGTTGCATCACTGTCTGGTATGGCGCCTGCAACGCGTCCTGCCAGAAGACTCTTCAACGGATAGTCAGAGCAGCTGAGAAGATCGTTGGTGTCTCTCTCTCCTCCCTCCAGGACATTTACGGAACCCGTCTCACCCGTAAAGCCCTCTGCATCGGAGGTGATTCCACTCAACCGTCACACCGCTTCTTCAGTCTGTTGTCATCAGGTCATGACCAGCAGATTGAAGGACAGCTTCATTCATCAGACTGTCAGAAGGCTAAACTCCCACCTGATCTTGCCCCCCTCCCCTCTTTTTCCCCATGTACCACTGAACTCTGAACCTCAGGCCCCCCCCCCCCCCCTCCCAGGCCCCACTAACACACTGGGACCTGCACCAGACACTTTGTACAGCATTGGTCGGCTCACTACCTCATTCAGCAGTTAACTGACCTCATTCAACTACCTCTTTTATCAGTTTAAATAAACTGCTCTCTGAGATTTTTGACACTTTAATCAGACTGAATAAGCTCTTTTGCACTACAATCATTATATATGCACTGTTTACTTCACTGGTTTGCACTCTGCCTCCAGCTCCACCGCAGATCTCCGGATCTCCACCTCCGCCTCGGTCACCAGAGCCCTCAGCTCCACACTGGCCCCCCACATCCTCGGCAACCCCCTGGCTCGTTAGCTCTCTGACTTCGCCTCGTGCTCCTCCTCCACCTGCTCCGCTGCCTTTGGTCGGCGCCCATGGAGTTGGCAGCCATCCCTCCTCCATGGCTCCACCCTCCGTGGGCCGCTGTTAGGGGACCAGCTGGACTCCTCCTGCTGTACTCCTCCTGCTCCAAGACCCTCCTGTCTCCTCCCTGGTCTCCATCATCCTCCTACTGGAATTCCGTCCTCATCCAAAGCCTCCTCCCATGTTTTCACCTATGCCTTCCTCTGTTGTTACAGTGTGAGGACGCACCTTCTGGGACGGGACGATATGTCACACTTTTGTACCGTTTTTGCCCCTGTTGTCCTTCCTGTGTCTCCTTATTTGGTTATGTTCCTGTCCTTGTTTAGTTTAATTAGTAATCCATTGAAAAAATTATAAATATTTTGTATTGAATTTCTTGGTAACAGCACTGTAAAAATATTCTCAGGTAAGCTAAAAATTGCATAATTTAGTAACATCAAGGGTCAAACCAAATATCAATGGCATATTAAAGGTAAAAGTTACACCCTTTTTTTGTACGTGTGCACGCTGTAAAAGTCTTGTATAAAAATTGCTCTGGTGGCCGAAATGTCCACCCCACAGAGAAAAGATTTGCCAAGCATGAAAAAAAAAAAAACAATAGAGGGAACATTGCTCATGATATACAGTATTCAGACATAAAGATTGCAACTGTATTACTGCCCTAAATGACTTTCAAACTGTAAGATGAAAATGAGAAGCGAGGAGATAAAGGAGCTAGTGAGTTCCCACCAGGTGTTGGTCTTGCAGCTGGTGAGCATTTGAGTGAGTCTCTCCAGCAGTGGTATACAGATGGGCCCCAGCAGGGCCTCAAAGCTGGGCTGCATCAGTTCACTCAAACCCTTCATCAGACTGCTCTCACAGCAGTACACCTTATTCTGAGGTGTCACCATGTATGGAGTGAATGTGTAGTTAGCGGCACATGTCTGGAAAAAGAGCAAATAGGAGGAAAACATAGAAACAGAGAAATACTACTAATGCCCACAGTGAAAATGGACACTGATGAATAAATCAGCAGTAAGCAGGTATGTCATGCCCCCAAAATGGCTAAAATATATTTTCCTGGTTGTGGACAGCAGGAGAAAAAAATATTTATACATTTTATTTAATTTCATTTGACAGTTTTCTAGGTTACTGCACCTCCTGTACAGTATATTTCAATATCAGTACATTTAAAATATCAGAAATATTCTAAGGTTCACTCAAACCACTTTGGGAAATCGCTGGCTGAAACTTTTTTTTTTGGTACCCAATTATAAAATTCTACAATAAAACTTGTTGCAAAAATCCCATACACCAAAATCAATAATGTCTGTCAAATAGCTTATCTCCTACCACATGATGTAACCAAACTTAAAAATGAAAGTTTTCAGGTTTGCAATGTCTTCTTTCTGTTCGAAATATTAAGATGAAGGAAGGGAGTAAGTGAAGATTAAGACACTTACCATATTCTTCTGACATACCACCTCCTGCATGAGAGAAAGACCAGGCACAAATAAATTCAGGTGGTATAAATGACCAGTTCTTTTTTTATGACTGAAATCTAATCACAAACAGATCTGAAGATTCTAAATAACCGTGTGTGTGTATGTGTGTGTGTGTGTGTGAGTGAGAAAGAGAGATAGAGAGAGAAAGAGACAGCGAGAGCGAGAACATTTTCAGAACAATATACTGGTTTTACTAGTTCTGTAGTATTTTCTGTTTCTGTTGAGTATGCATGGTGCAATTTGCTAAATTTGGCCATCCATTTCCAGACAACTACATCAGAAGTGATAAAGATAACTTGGAATACCTTCTTCTTGCCAGATTAGGTTACTGAACTGTTAAAAGCAATGTGCCACTTTTGATTTAAAAATATATTATTCTATTCCAGTTTATTTCGCAGAAAAAATAAATAAATAAATAAGTTAGCCCCTGCTTGGTTGACATCCTGGCGTTTTCAAATGAATGCTCATTCTGCATTTCTGTTTGTAGCTGCTTTTTATTTAAGATGAACTGGACGGACTGAATTAAACATGCACTGTAATAACATCACCCTATTACAACAATGTTTATTTTATTTTACCTTTATTTTTCCAGGAAGGTCCCATTGAGATCAAAATAAATATTTTCTTCCAGGGAGTCCTGGCCAAGATGGCCGTATTAAAGTTTCACATAATTACAAAACAATAAAAAAATTCTAAACAGACAAGGTAAATACAAAAAAATAAATCAAATGTCACCAAATTAATTAAAACAGCCACACACTTCAATCATTTTACATCACAATATATTTTTTAATCACATTCAAAGAAGGAATTCTTTCTAGTTGAGAAATAATTTGAAATTCATTCCACAGCCAAGAAGCAGAGTAAGAGAAAGCCCAATCTTGGTTTTAATCTTTTTACTAAGTAATCAATATGAACATCAAATGCCAACTTCTCATCTATCCATATTCCCAGATATTTGTAGGTTGTTACACTCTCTATATGCACGTCATCAACAGTAAGAATAGACGGGGCAGTGATCATGGAACGACTACGTGAAAAAACAATGTACTTAGTTTTATTCTCATTTAAAATGTGAATTTAAAGTGTTCCTGTAGCTCAATTGGCTATCAAGCGCAAGGTTGGGGGTTCGATTCTCCGGGAACACATAATAGGTAAAAAATTGATAGCCTGAATGCACTCTAAGTCGCTTTGGATAAAAGCGTCTGCTAAATTCTCAGAAATTTGGTTCTCTCTTCATCAGCTTTCCCCTACTCTGCTCCTTGACTTCCAAGATGGCGCCAGTGTACCTGTCGGCATGCCGTCTCTCACAGTCTGATGCACCTGCTCGTCTGGCATCGGTGCTGTTCTTATTTTCCATGGTGGCGCACTGGTGTCATGTAGACTCAGTGTTGACCTATGATCGCCAAAGTTTTGCTCAACATCAAAAACTTTATGGGATTTCGTCCATTTTGTCCTGCTCTGCATTCTCGCTTTCAATCCTCGCTCGTCAGTCTGCTCAGCCTCTCCGCGATCACGGATTCGCCACAGAGGAATAAACTGTTCAAATCTTCGCCAACTAGATTTTGTTCAAATGAATCAGCCCTCATTACCTGAATCTCATCTGAATATGGCTCTAGTAAATGCTAGGTCTGTGTGCAACAAAACTTTTATTTTAAACGACTTTTCTACCAGTCATGATTTGGAAATAAACATTTAAAATATATCAGTTTGTGTGTAATGAATGAATATAATATACAAGTTTCACTTTTTGAATGGAATTAGTGAAATAAATCTACTTTTTGATGATATTCTAATTACCAGCACCTGTGTATCTTATAATATGCAGTTTACTCCCCACTCACCTGGCATAATTCAATTTAGTAATGTAAAGTAATAATAGAGGTGTATGAGTATCTCCATGTTAATGATGCCTGTATACAATTAACTGTGTTAATAAAAACCTACAGTTGGATGTTTAAGCTATGTACTGAAAATAATGTGAGTTGTTCCTGGCTCTTATTCAGTCCAAATGTTTTTGGACTTGGCTACACTTATCGGCATGGATGCATAAAGTTTGTTTATAATCGCTGTCACCTCACACCAAAGCCATTTGTTTTTCTTCTGTTTTGCTTTTTAAGTTTTTCCTTTCTCATACACATCATACACACATACACAATGGACATTCTTGGATCAATATCAACAGTTTTGTGTTGTTGGTTGGCTCTTGCTGTTTTATGCTTTATGTAGAATAAAACAGCTTTTCCTGTAAGACTGATATGTGTAGAGCTACAAAATTTGACTTGTATCATTTCTCCTCAACAATTTACAAAAGCATAGGAAGCATCTGGGATGAGATTAGTGTATCTGTACTTTTGGAATGTTGTTTCTGATCCAGGAAAATGTCCTCCTTGGCCAAACCATGGTAACATGATGCAGTGATCAGTCAAAGGTTTGGACACACTTAACACAACTTATATTTTTCATTATATTAGTAACCTTTTGATATAAAAGGCATTTAAAGGTTTACATTTAGTTTTGTCGACAAATATAAATAATGTCTACACATGACTTTGCAAAACTATATCTTACTTATATTTTTTAAATAAAAAAAACTTGTTAAAAAATGCTGATCGTAAGGGAACACATCAGCAGGTGTTGAGCATACATTTGAACAGAATGCAGCTCAAGAAGAGAATCTGAAGAATCAATACTGGATTTTAACAATTTTGGTGATCATTAGGACTGGGCGATAAACTATCATATTGAGATTGTGATTGAATTTATGTGGACAAAGATGATAAGCTCTGCATTCAAACAGCCTATCACACATCAGGAATAAAAATGACAACAACCATTCAGTGCATATGGCTAGTAAGTCTGCATGTTCTTCATGTCTTTGTGTGAATGACAAAAGTTAGTTTTGTCTATAACACAAACCCAGACACATGTGACATTCACAAAGTTTTTAACATCTGTGCCCCAATAGATGAGGAGATGATCACATGAACTTTAACTCCAGATCTGCTCTGAGAGACACTTTACCAGCTTTTCATAAACTATGATCATTCACACAGAGACTCTGTAGGTCTTCCCTACAGCCAAAAGTTTGGATTAACTTGAAATTATGATACATGAAATATATCATCACTGTGTACTACAATGTACTTCTCACTGTGATAATGATAATAATAATAATACGTTTTGTAGTAAATTATTATATTTTCATTTAATTACATTTTAAAAGATTGATCAAATTGTTAAAACTTTATTAACTCATTTCATTAGACACCATACTTGATGATAAATTAGTTTTTAATCACAAAACTGTTAACAATTCTTAAGAGAATTAAGAAAAAATAGAAAACGGAATTGGGGTGTGGGGGGATTTCAGGGGTCCCTAAATTAAAAAGTTTCTCATTCTGTGGAGTTAAAGGGTGTATTCACACCAGGAAAGTCAGCTAGTTCACTTGCTTTGGTCCGGACCCAGGTGCGTCAGACTGGGGGTAAAACCAGTACTAATTACCAGGGCCCCCCAAAAAAAGAGAGGGCCATTAAAAAGTCTGGAATATATTTTATTTTACCTGGATATTTACATTTCCTAATTAAATGTCATAATGAATTTCAGATGAATCATACATTTTGTGTATTGGCTGAATAACTTGGTTGATTGATTGACTGTCTCATGATCCCACCCCCCTTGCTAATGTGCCAAATGGTTTAGTCCATCTGCACGCAGTTTATGTTAATTGAGCATCTGGTGGAGCGCTGTAGAAATGTATTTCTCAAAGAAACCCAAATCAAGCCACCAAAAAGAAAGGAAAGACAGCAGACGGAAGGAAAATAAAATGAGGGGAAACAATTAGTTACTGACTTCTTTTCAAAGAAAGGTGCGGACACAAACTAGAACATGAAATTTATAGTGCTAAACTGCTTGAATATCCCTGCGAATCCGCGATCGTTAGTGCTAAAAATTAACTGAAACAATCTATTGAAAGAGCAGAACATACACTTTCAGATGGAAATTCGATTATACATGTAATATCAGGTAAAGGCTAAATAAATAAACTTTAATTTTAAATTAATAGGCTATAATATCTAAAATTAGCAATAGTAGGCTAATCAGTGTCATAGGAAACTTGTTAGCTCACCGGTAGCTACAGGTGAAACTCGAACAATTAGAATATTGTGCAAAAGTTCATTTATTTCAGTAATTCTAATATATAATATAGTTAATATGTTAATATATTGGTATAATGGTATAACTAATATATTATATAGACTCATTACATGCAAAGTGAGATATTTCAAGCCAATATTTGTTTTAATGTTGATGATTATTTATGGCTTACAAGACATGCCCATCATGGGATCTTGTGCAATGCCCCTGTCCGGAGCAAATACAATGTAGATTTTTTTTGTTTGTTTGGTGCGGTTCACTGTCACACTGCCTTTTTTGCAAGTGAACCAGAAATTGTAAGCAAAACCATACGTGTGTTAAGGTCATCTGGTCATTGGACAGAAATTCTCAAGCAGGTAAAAGGCATCATGGCATCATGGCAGTAGCACTGCGCAGTAGACGGATTAGGTATAAAGAAAGTGAAAGTGAACCTTTCAAAAAACAGCGAGCATAGGAAAGCGATTGCAGGCTTTCGCCAGTGTCAGCTAACTGTGCGATCAGCCATAAACACCTCTTCAGCTGGGTCTTAGTTCAGTTGTTTGGTGCGCACCAGAGTGCGATTGCTGTATTCTCACCTGCCAAAAAGATCTGCACCATAAAGGGAAACGAACCAGAGTTTGTTTCAATCAAACCAAACAAGACAGGTGCGAATACACCCTAATTGTGAACAAAACAAGTTCTGTTTACATTCATTCTCAAGGTCTTTGTGGAAAGCTAAATGAAATGTGAAAGCACATCCTTCCCCTTCAAAGGTATAGTGCTAAATAATGATATAGTACCACAAAATTGTATTGTGATAATATTTTGGCCATATTTTGGTCTCTAAGCTTCAGAATGGAAGATCATGAAGATGCAAAAAAAAAAAAAAAAAAAAAAAAAAACGTTTATTTTAATTTTGACTAATCTGACTCTGGAGACTCTGAGACAAAAGACTTCCTGACCTGAAGGGAGTGCAGCGAGTCGGAGTTGTGATCACAGTAAAGAATGATGTTGTTGGCCATGCTGAAACTCTCTCTCACACCCAAGTGATAGAAGAGAGATGGCTGTCGGAATGCATCCGTCATTTCAACCACTGCAATATCTGTGAACAGAGAGAGGTAGTGTTTAATTATTATTATTTTAAACCATTTTCCCCAGACCAGACCACGGACAGTTTGTTGAATGTTTGTGTGTGGGGGTTATTTTCAATCGGGCCTGTCCCTATAGTTGAGTTCAACACCCTAAACACCACATTTAAATATCAGCAGGAAGTCAGTTCCTGTTTGCATGCATCTGTGCCAGAGCTGTTGTTTCAGTTAACCCAAAGGAAACAGACATGACGAGAAAATGATAAAAGCAGCATACATTAAATTCAATTCAAGTTTATTTATATAGCGCTTTTTACAATATAAATCATTACAAAGCAACTTTACAGAAAATTACGTTTCTACAATATTTAGTAGTAGCTTATAAGTGGTGACTGTCAGTTTGTGCACGTTTGACAGGATTTTTAAAAAAAATTAATACAAGATGCAGTCAGCCAGACGATGAACATTATTAACAGCAGTTATTGTATGATGCAGTCACACTTGAAGCAATATTTGTTAGTTCTGTTTGTTGATTCAGGGTTAGCATTATCTCTTCTCAGGTGTTCTTGATCATGACTGGAGCTGATGTAAATCCCATGGCAAAATGTAGAAACAAATAGAGACATCATTAGCATAGCTGCTGATCCAACAAAGTAAAATTAATTAGTTTAACCCAAGCTAAAGAATAAGAATGCGCATTTGATCCGATGCAACTTCAGTCACAATTTAAGAGATACATTATTTGAATGCTTGGCGAAAGAGATGGGTTTTTAATCTAGATTTAAACAGAGAGAGTGTGTCTGAACCCCGAAAATTATCAGGAAGGCTATTCCAGAGTTTGGGAGCCAAATGTGAAAAAGCTCTACCTCCATTAGTGGACATTGCTATCTTAGGAACTACCAAAAGTCCAGCGTTTTGTGACCTTAGGGTGCGTGATGGGTTGTAGTGTGGTAGAAGGCTAGTTAAGTACGCAGGAGCTAAACCATTAAGGTCCTTAGATTACATTCCTCAGCAAAAATACATGTAAAGTATATTTCATCCTGAGTTTTTGTGTCTTCTCGTTCAAATAAATCGGTAACTCTTTATTTTAGGTTGTCTTAACTAGTTTCTTATTAACATGCATATTACTGGAATATTAGCTATTTATTAGTACTAATTACGCATGTATTAATGCCTTATTCTACATAACCTTATCCCACATCCCTGATCCTACCCAATACCTAAACTTAACAACCACCTGCTAAAACAGTAAAGGTATCATGTTTCATGGTTATGGCTTATACTAGCTAAACTTGAGGATAAATATCATACATATTTAAATATTAATATCCTGTCTTTATCATTCTTATCAACTGTGCACAAATTCGCTGGATTCAAATGTCACATCATCTTATAAAGGTGCACACAAAAACTGAATTCAGTGGCCTCCATGTTTAGTAGCTAGATATCCACAAGCAGAACTGTATATTGTGTAATTGTGTAATATGTATGTGAAAAATTCTCTAAAAAAAAAAAACACTATAAAATATGCCAACTGTAAAATATGTCCATAACAAAGCAAGTGGTCAATTTGTCATAGTTGTACCACTGGAAGTAGTGGTTGACCGATATGGGTTTTTCAGTGGCTAATGCAAATACTGACATTCAGAAAGCAGAGGTCTAAGGGTGATGCAATGCCAATCAATATATTACAACTCGTTACAAATGAATGCAAAATTATTATACAAAGTATTTACTAAAATACTTAAATATTACTTCTATATTACAGTCCACTGACAAAGTTGGCAAAAGATTTAAAAAATGAACAAAGTGGACTGGCAGACACTTCTGTTAATCGATATGGTGGTCAGAGGTGGACAGAGTACACAGCTTCATTACTTGAGTAAAAGTACAGATACCCCTTGCTAAATTTTACTCAAGTACAAGTAAAAGTACTACAGTCAGTTGTCTACTTAAGTATAAGTACTGAAATACAAGAGTACAAGAGCACATTTTCTAAATATTGCATTACTACTGCCACAGTGCTTACATTTATGTACAGAAACTTTCTACATGGAGTTAGGAAAAATGTTAATGTTAATACCTTGGAGAATGTAAAAGGAATTGAAAATAAAAAGTTCATCTTTTTACCATGTTGCCTTATTTAACATTTCTCACTTGCCCACAAGGCAATAGCACAATGGCAATACTGAGAGAGAGTCTGCTAGAGTTTTAATGGATTTTTTGCACCCACATTTGAACCTGACTGTGTTAAACACAACGCATACTCAAGAACATCAAAGCAAATGCTCAGCTTACATTAATGTGTAATATCAGAAAATACAGCTAACAATTGTGTGTACATGTGAGTTTCTCTGTTTTTTCATCAATCAAATCAATAAACCTAAACCAGCAAAGAAGGCAATATAGCAGCATAGAAGAGAAAATAATAATGATTCAAGAAAATCAGCTAATCAGCTGTGTTTAGGTCAGCGTACAAAGAAGGAAAAATAAAATTCAGCTCATTTGAGTGAAAGTATTAAGCCCCTCTCTCACATTGACATACAGGCAAGGCAGGAGAAAACACTTTCAGCTGAATAACACCATTCTCACACACACAATCTATGGTTCCTATCATACACCCGGCACAATGCGATGCAAGGCGCAGCTCAAGTGTGTTTGCTAGTTTTAGTCCGGTGTTCTGTCCTACGCTGTCAGATTTTCCTACCTTCCACTAAAACAGTGGGTAGTACAATTCGACAACGAAAAATGCTACTGTAAAGTTATGATTTACACCTACCACAACCCTAAACCTACCCTTACAGTACTGCAAATACAGTAATTATGTGTTATATTCACGGTTGTAGCTAGAAGGGATACAGCTCACTGCGCATAAAAATGGACTGTGGAAAAGATTTACTTCAAAACTTCAGCTTGGGAGGGAAGACGATTAGATCATCGATATACATTTCTATTCCACTTATGTTTCCCACATCACTACAGCCTTTATTAAATGAATATTATCACAAATTGTTAAATTGAAGACCCTTTGTTGAATAAATGCTTTGAAATGGGAATGTTTAAGCATCGATTGCGGGCGATGACCACCCTCACCTGAGACAGGCAGCAGAGATTTCTTACTTTATGAAGTTTTCATATTGATTAACCTTTTTTTTTTTATCAGTGCAAATTATTTGCCCTTCTCGTCTTCTGCGTCTTCATAAAGATATGGAAATGATGTTCACTAACCTTTCACATGGTTCATGCTTAACTCACATGCCATAATTAACATCACAACACAATCATGCATATCTCGCATTCGCCCTTTATTAAAGCAGCAATTAACTTGTATTTTAATCAAATAAAAAGGTACTCATCTTTCATATTCTTTGAAATAATTTTTTCTTGCAGTTAAAATAAATAAACAGTTCACTTTTGATCAGTTAAATGTACATTTTCACCGATAAAATCAAGTTATGAGCGCTGTACGGAACACCATTATAAGCCTGTAGGGAAAACCGTTAGCCCCTATCATCTTCCATACATTGGTGGAGGTGGTACTTTTCACCACTTTTCTAAAAAACTATTGGTCCTAAAGACATCAATCAAAGTGTATACTGTATATTAGGTATTCCCCCGGAGAATGAGCACACAAGCATGCTTGTCTGTCTTTCAACAATGGAGGAGTGGTCGCTGGCATGTGTAGTTTTACATGTGGATTATAATTTTCGGGAACCAAACACAAACGCAACTCTTCGTCTTCTCCGTCGGAGTGTAACCAGACCACGCCCCCTTTTTGTGTATTCCTGTGGGCGGAGGTTAGTCGATTCTAGTGATGTCATTACTGCAGGAAGTAAAGGGATGTAGTCCAAACTGATTGTTCGATGTAGGCGAATTCTGTTAAATAAAATATTTAGCTTGGCATTGAACTTTGAGCTTTAGGATTTTACAGATATTATTTATACTCTAACAACAACAACATTACACACTAATTGAAGTTTGAAACATGGGATCACGAAGAACGGGACCTTTAAATATTGTTGTTTAGCATGAGAAAAAGGATGCGATACTGATGTGCACATGCGCAGTAAACCCGGGTAGGAAAATCTGACGGGTAGGATAAAATGTCAGGACACCGGCGCTGTTCACATTTTCCCATCCAGCGCCACGTCGTTTAATTAGCAAATGCATTTGCGCCCATTTGTGCACCCATGGGCATGCTGGTCTAAAAAAGACATGTTTTCAGACATATTGCTGGCGCAATGCTATTTTAAGGAGCTGAAAATATACTGCGCCATAGACCAACTATTAAGTGTAAAGTCAAGTCAAGTGTAAAGTTATTTAAAGAGCGCGTTGGTAGAAAATGCACCTCTGGGCAGGTCTACAGTGTGTATTGACTTTGCTTATTACACACAGGTATGCACATCACACAAACATGCCAAATATTAAAAACAAAAGGATTACAGTGTAAAAGAATGTTATTGTGTAGGCTACATAAATATAAAAATGTAATGATGGATAGTCATTGCGTGTATTAGAATTAGGCTAACTTTTTGCAATTCAAACTATTACTACTTAAAATGATAAATGAAATTGGCTAATTAATTTAACAATATGGCTAATACAGACACATATACATTAACTGACTCATCGCGCGAAGCTATTTGAAACCATGAACTGCTACTTCATCCCATGCCTTCTTCATCTCGGGAAGCTTTGGTGGATTCCTGCTTGTCCCATAGATGATCTTCTCACACGCTTTATCTTCACGCACAAGCAGATCGGTTTCTTTGCTTAAGAAGCATTCAGCTTTTCCGCCAACATATTCCGCCATGTAAATAGCTATCCGCCATGGTGTGAGCGCATCTTGCTTTTAAAGGGAATGGGAGATGAACGTTACGCCCATTACTTATTAAGAGAATAGGGATAACCCATTCCAAAAATGCGCCCCAGCATGATTTTGGACACACCCTGAGTGCACCTGCGCCATGTGCTTTACACTTTGCGTTTAGATCATTAAAATAGGGCCCTCTGTGTGTGTGTGTGTGTGTGTGTGTGGGTACTGTACTTCAATTTAATCAAATGTCATGAAGTCTTTGGCGGAAAGTCCCAATCATTGGCGCACGCACAATCTAATCACGTTTGAGAGGGAAACAACAAATTGTGGGTTTCTGAGATTTTTTTGTTGTTTTTTTAGAAGAAGTAATGGGTACTTACGGTAATGGATAGAAATGTAGTGGGGTAAAGACTACAATATTTGCCTCTCAAATGTACTTGAGTAAAGTCATGAGTACTCCCATAAAATGATACTCGAGTAAATTACAGATCCCTCAAAACTGTATTTAAGTACTGTACTTAAGTAAATGTACTACTCCGTTACGGTCAAGCTCTGATGGTGGTTATGCATCTCATAATTTGTAACTGCAGTTGTATATGATCAAATGCACATTCTTATTCTTTAGCTTGGGTTAAACTAATTAATTTTACTTTGTTGGAACAGCAGCTACGCTAATGATGTCACTATTTGTTTCTCTGGTTTGCCATGTGATGTAACTAGGATTTACACAACCTCCAGTCTGGATCCAGAACATCTGAAAAGAGATGAAACAACATACAAAACTAACAAATATTGCTACTGTACTTACTATGCAATCACATTATAATTGCTGTTAATAGTGTTCATCGTTTGGTTGACTATGTCTTGTATACATTTTTCTGAAACTTCCTGTCATTTGCACATGAACTGATCACCACTTATAAGCTACTACTAAATATTGTAGAAAATTAATTTTCTGTAGTTTCTTGGCAATGATTTGTATTGTAAAAAGCGCTATACAAATAAACTTGAATTGAATTTAAAAGTTATCAGACAATGATAATCATCTCAAGATGTAGTGGATATAAGTAGATCATCTATTATTCTTAAGTTACCAAATTTTTCAGTGCTGCATTTCAATAATAAAGTGATGTGTACAACAGAGCTTATAGTCAACTAATGTAAACCTAATGATTCACGTTCAAAAGGGTTGCTTTATGCAAATTAGTTGAATACAATATCTAAAATAACATACAGGTTGTGTAAAAGTGACGCAACTGCATTTAATTATATGCAGCCACTTGTATAACAGAAACAACTAACAGGATTTTGTCAGGTCACTGGTTGTATATTTGTACAGTTTTGTCTTCATCTATATTTTGTTTCCAATTTTAAGAAAAAAAAAAAAAATCAATCTACTCACCCACATTATTCCAAACCTGTATGACTTTCTTCCATGCCACACAAAATAGGTATGACAGCATTAGTTCATCATCCATTTGCAATTTATGGAAAACGGGTGCAATGAAAGTGAAAGGTTTTAGAGGTTGCGTTTTCCCTAACAATTTGCAAAACTGAATATCACCATTTATGTTCCACGGAAAAAGAAAGTCATACAGGTCTGGAACCTACTAACATGACAATGATACTTTCCAGCTGTGAATACATGATTCTAGCAGTCTAATTCATAAATTAGACTGCTAATTAATTCTGTATCATATTTCACACATGAAAATGTAGTTTAGTATTCTCCTACAAAGGTCTGTTACAGTTCTGTGGATGTACAGCTACTGCAATTACATTACTTTATTAAATAATGCAAAGTGCACAAATCACATCATTGGGAGATTTCATGTGAGGTAAGGTTGAGCTAGTATTGATAACTAGTCATTCAACAAATGACTTGTTGATTAGTGAATTCAATATTTTACTGGCAATCTCACAATGGGATTCACAACTTTAGCACATATATTGTACGGCATATTTTGTGCTGTTGTGTATTGGACCCTGTGGCGAGGGGGGCGTGGTTTAGCGGAATCTGCAACGGGAGAGAGACGGGGGGAGCAGAGCGAGGCGTAAGTAGGTCAAGTGCAAATAACGAACACGTGTGTTTGATTGCAGTAATTGGCGTGGAGAGACCGGATATAAGCCGAGTCACCGCAGAGAGAGAGAGAGAGACACGCTGGGACCTCGTACTGCACTGGGAAGCCTCAATAGTGAAATTGAAGTTATTGACTGTGTTTGAGCAATATTTTGCTGATTATGCCAAGATGGCATCGTGATTTCTTTTATTGGTTAAATAAACGAGCGTCCCAGCAACAAGCCGACCCCTGCCTTCTTCCTTCCTATTAAGACTGTGTCGAACCTTGTTACACTGGTGCCAAAACCCGGGAAGGAAGAAGAGCATCGCCGCCATGCAATCTCCGTCAGGTACGCCATTTGCGGACTTCATCCAGTCGCTCGCCGGTCTTCATCAGGAACAACACCAACACATGCTGGCGATCAAGTAGGAGCAGGACAAACGCTTTGAGGCGCTCCTCCGGGCCCAGCATGAAGACTGCGAGCTGTTCCGGAGCTGGGTAGACCGGGAGGTCCGGGCCACCCCCTCGTTCAAAGACAATACATCTCCTCTGCCGCTCAACAAGATGGGGCCTCAAGATGATCCGGAGGCCTTCCTGGACCTGTTCGAGAAGTCGGCAGAGGCTCGAGGGTTGTCCCCGCAGACTGGCCCCTGCGGCTCATTCTCCTGCTGTCCGGGGAGGCGCAGGTAGCCGCTCACCAACTGCCAGTCCAAAACCTACTGGCCTACCAGGACCTCAAGCGTACCATAATTTTGGGTACGAATTGGCCCGCGTTTAATAAATTATTGGGGTATTTGTGTTCGGATGTCTCTTGGGGGAAACAAGAGAGGGCTAGAGAAGCGGTTGCGCAGGCGCGAGAGGCTGAACCGGAACCTCCGGAGCCTGTTGCAGGGGAACCGAGTGCTCTCGAGCGGAACATCCTCCCTGAGCGCGATGATTTTCCCCTGGAACAGTCCCGCGATGAAACGCTGAAAAATGCTTTTGACCAGGTTCGTTCGATCGACGGGCAGCTTCTCCACCCTGACCAACCGCTCTCTTATCCTTATTTTTCAATTTTAAAAGATAGGCTGACCTAGAAGCTGTAGGGAAATGCTTTTCCAGGCGGCTCATTGTAATCCAATGGCCGGGCATTTAGGGCAAGCGGCTACACTAAACCGTCTCATGGCCCGCTTCTTCTGGCCGGGCATTCACGAGAATGTGCGCAGGTGGTGCGCGGCTTGTCGTGAATGTCAGTTGGTGATTCCACCGGCCACCCCAAAAGCACCATTGTGCCCCCTTCCATTAATGCAGGTCCCCAACATGTTTATAACAATAATAATAATAATAATAATAATAATAAACATTTTATTTCATGGCGTCTTTCAGAACCCCCAAGGTCACCTTACAAGCAATATACAGGTCTTGAACACTGAGGGTAAGAGAGTTCCATAGGCGGGGGGCAACATAACTAAAAGATCTGGCACCCATAGTAGTAAGTCAAATCCGAGGTACCACAAGAGAAATTGAAGATGTCTCCATGTAATCCTGGAGAAGTTGAGTAAGGTATTGTGCAATTGCTGGAGAACCGGAGGAATGTCGTCAGTATAAGGTGTTCTAGAGAGAACATGAGCTGCAGAATTCTGAACCAGTTGAAGCTTATGCAGCAATTTGGAGGGGATACCTGTGAGAAGAGCATTGTAGTAGTCTATACATGAGGTGACTAGTGCGTGGATGAGAACTGCAGTATTATTATTTATTATTATTATATTTATTATTATTATTACAACTATCTACGAGAAGTAGAGAAAATCTTGTTTCAGAAGACAAAAAAAAAATAAAAAACTGCTATAATATGTCAAATAAGGTCAGTTCCAATTCTGTAATGCAATTGACAGTATCCTGTATTATTGCATACCAAGTTCAAATTCAATTGTTTGGTAGTTGAACTTTTCTAGTGCTTAGATAGCAAGAAAATTCTGAAACTATTGTTATAGTAAAAAATATATATATATTTGCTTTTAGTAATGGACCAAACACCAAGCAATTTAAAGTAGGCTACAACTTTACAATTTTCTATAATTACTAAATAAAATGCTGTTAAATGAATGAGGTTGAATTTTTCTTATATTATTACAACGGTGATTGTGAAAAATCTCAGTCATTCGGTACACTTAAGCCTGGCTAACACTACAGGAGTTTTAAAATCTTGCAGATTAACTTCCCTCAAATATTAGACATACACACACTACAAAATTTGAACATCATGACACATCACACACTGCAAGATATCATTAAGATTATGATGCCAGAGGGAGCGCCTCACGCAATCTCATGCAGCAGATCATCACTTATTTATGTATTAAATGTTTATTATTATTATTATTTTTTTAGCGTGCTAGCACTTTGTGCACTCACCCGGTGCATTCAAAACTGAGGTGATTTCACTCCAGCGTTTTCTTTTTCTCCTTACACTTGTGATGCGATTACGAAACATTACAGACAGTTGTGTTACTAAAAAAATGTCATGAAACAGTTTCCTCTATCTCCACTATCCAACCAAACCCTACATCAGCTGTTTTGCAGTTTTGCTATATATATATATATATATATATATATATATATATATATATATATATATATATGTATATATATATATTTTTTTTTTTTTTTTTTTTTTTTTTTTTTTTTTTTTTTTTTTTAATCGATACTGAAACAGGCATGAACTACAAAGCCTATTTTACCTCATGAATAATAGTTAAGCTTCAAATGGGCAACATCACGAATTTGGAAACGGATTTCTCCCGAGTGAGAGAATGAGAAAGCCCAACCTTACCTTATGCTTAGCTTTAAATTATTATTATTTTTAGTTTTTTTTTTATAGCATTCAAGTTTAAAATAGGTTTTAACTGCTTAAATTATTTCTATATGAATTACTAATATGTTATCATGTTTATTCTTGTAGAAAATAAGTGTTTATACTTTAAGAAAATAAGGGAAAAAATAAGGGACGATCCAAATATTTGTTTTACTTTACCTATTTATGTAGGCTACAATTATTCAAAAAGAAAGAAATAAATAATAAAATGTCATTAAAAAATACCATTGGCCCGAGTAAATTTGACCATTATAGAATTGTGACTTTAAAGGTTAGTGATTTAGGAGGTGAAAATACTGTGAAATCAAAAATTGCATTGGATTTTAGAGTATAACAACTGAAGGTTTATGAAACGTTAGCCAATAAAGCATTTTTTTTAATGGAATTTAAAGTTGTGAACTAAAATATTATTTCAACCATACAACATGTGAAAAAATAAAATGCATACTTTTCATAACATTTCATTATTCATAAAATTTGGATTTGTACTTCAATATAATGAGCTCCAAGTTTAAGAATAGCCCTAGACTAGTCTCTCTCTCTCTCTCTTTAACAGCATTAGCTCAATGAAATACGTCTTCCTTAAATTAGAATGAATGTTTTCCTGCCTTGCTAAATGTTGGGCTCGTGATCAATAAGTTGTATTCGACTCAATCTGATTCAGTTAAGTCAAACCGCAGACAGTGAAGCCTCGGAGACCCGCACGCGTTCCTCTGAGCCAAAACACAGACCGAATTTTGTTCAGCTGGAGGGGGTTGGGTTTTTGGGGGTAGTTATGTAAGACTTGTAGGGGTTGAGATAAAGGTGTGAATCTCTTGCTCTTTCATATGGACAGTGTCTTATGAGGCTTTAACTTGCTGAACTGGTTTATATAGGACTGTTGTTTTGGTTTTAGACTAAAAAATGATCTGCCCCCACGTAAGATTTTTCTAATTCTAGTCGTTCACTTGTTATATTCAACTATATTAAATTTACATAATCAAGTCTTAATATATTCCGCGCTTAAGCACATGCATTAAGTTTGCCACAAAGCACATGCAGAAGTAACCTAATAATTGTGAAAAATTAGACATTTTAATTTTAATTTTAATTATTAATAAACAAATGTTTTCTTGTCGGCTGCAAGATGAAATTCACAGTGCTGGCTCTCTCCGACGAGAGAAATGCAACATTCACAGATTGTTGAATGTTGAATATTAATGCACCCTGTCATTAATGCGCAATAATAATTTTTGCACAAACACTTGAATATGAATATTAATTCACATTTTACCTATGCAATTTCATGAATTCATGTTAAACAAACAAATGTAATCTTACAGTGCTACTGCATTATCAGTAGGCTGAGTTGAAATCTTGAAGAAATTCATCGATCTGTTTAGATAAAATAACTGACAAAAATGTACTGTTATTTTCCTAGCAAACAAAATTTTCACAGCAGAAAGCAGCAATTAAAGATTTTATGCTTACAATGTTATAAGTTTGGCATGTGATAGGGAAAAAAGTTTACACACAATAGCCTAAGCCACTTTGAAACTCTCCTATTATTGTTATTTTTTTTTATTATTATTATTTTTTTATAGGCTATGATCATAACATTTCAAACATACTGAAATAATATACTGAAAGGCGGAGCGTGTTTCTAGTATCAGTGCGCGTGGAGCTGATGCTCTGAGCACGGAAGGAAGTTGTTGCTGCTCTAGCTACTCTCACAGACTCTGCTGCCGTAAATAATACGATGATATGACCATGCAGTCAATACAGATATTTAATAAAAACATTAAAAACAAGCAGGGCTGTATCATAACCCATTGAAAAATGCACGCCAGGTCTATACCGGACACAAGTGGCGTGACTGTGTTCGGATGATTTGACACTATAGTGTGATGTCATTAAGTTTAGACACACTTTTAGTGCAGTGGGGCACGAATGACAACTCTCTCGTCCGATGTAGATACAGACAGTGACTGCTCTATTTACAAATAAGTTATATAAGAAATAAAAAACCTAAACCAGTGGCATAACGAGATGGAAATATAGACTAAAAAATAGATTTCCACTTGCTCTGTCCTCCGTCCGTGGCACTGACTCACTGCGGAGCTGCCAGTTTGAATCTGAACAGCTCTTAACGCTGAGTGGATGGTTAGATGCATGATGGGCTAGTATTGACAAATAATAATTAAAAAATAATAATAATAAAATAAAGGTCTTTCCAGCATTAAGGCAATAACATTACAGTTTTTTTTATCATCTTGTCTCAGTTATAAATTTATAACTATATTAAAACTTGTTTTGAAATATTTCTTTGTCATTTGAATATTGATTTTAAAGATTGATCAAAGATTTAGCTAAATCGTGCAGGTTTAATTTATTCTTTTCTTGTTTTAGGCTAATTAGGCATAAATAATGTGAACGAAATTATAAAGTGCTTCACGTTTAAACATGCAACAATTTCTTAATCAGTTTACAGACAAATGTCTTTTTCCCAAGGAGTTATCTTTCAAAATAAAGGACTTGTAACAAATAAAAAATGCATGTTGTTTTATTAAAGGGATTTTAAAATATAAATTATAATATAGGCATAATATATGAAAATATTGACATTGCATATTAATCCATGTAGCCTATCACCCTAAAATAGATAAATCAAATATTTTGAATAATATAACACATAATTCATATAATATAAATAATACTGCACACCTTTTAAATGTATAAAATATTAAATATGGTTTAATACCATGTAGCTTAGAGAAAATATAAGCACAGGCTAAGGCACAAGATTGACATTTATCCTGCTTGAATTCATTCTAAGAAATGCACATAACTTCATAAGTACCAAACGTTCATCTGTGAATATTACATATTAAATATATTAAATATTTTAACTATAGTGTTTTTCTTTAATTTTCCGTGACTGAAGCAGTCAAATGTAACACATCAGCGAGGCAATACTGACGTGAAAATTTGTGAAAATGTGCTTTGATGCGCTTGTTTGATAACTTGTGGTTAAAGCACCACTCAGTGGTCAAAAGCTGCAAATGCACTTTACAGACGGCGGTACGTGCGGCCGTAAAAAGGGCCTTTAGGCTGTCCACCTACTGTATGTGCCATTTACTGAGTTCAGCAGAGTGCAAGAAATCAGAATGACAGCTGAAACAAAATCTCTCTACAGCTACTTAGCATCTTGATAACATATTTATAATAACTAGTTTACAAATATAGTCCCTTTTGATTGTTTGGATGAAGAGGTAGTTCCTGTTATACTACCTTTTATATAGGCTAGTTCCTATAGTGCAGTTAATCCAACGAATTGTTAAAGCCTACCTATAGTTGACTTTTCACACCAAGCAGTGATGAATATATAAAAACAACACAGCTCACTTGTAAGGCATAGCCATGTCTAATTTTCACATGAAAAATATTTTTTTTTCAGGCATTTTTTTTTGTTCAATGGAAAAACAATTACCTTTTAACAAAGGTAAAAAACATACTGTACATTGAGTAGGTACTGTTAAAAAGTGTGTTCTACACAGCATACAGATAATCTGGATGAACAATATTATCATGTTGTTATTGTCATTATGATAATAAGCCAATCAGGCCTGCAAATTGCAAAAAGGCCAGTGTTTCATCTAACGCTTGACATTATTTTGAGATCGTCACATGGCATGAGCTTTTGTCACATTTTCTTTTGTCAATTTTTTTTAAAATTCAAAAATCACAAAAAAGTATACAGTACATTATACAGCAAAGAACAGATGCATCAAGTCACTGTGATTGACAACTCCTCTCCTGTGGCCTCATGGGATAGTAAAGTGACTTCATCGGTTTTACAAATATTATTGAATTTAGACATGCTACTCTCTCTCTCTCTCTCTCTCTCTCTCTCTCTTTTAACCACTGATACTTTGCTGACTATGTGTCCTCATATACTCTGTTGATGGTACAGTACAACACAAAACTGTTCAACTATCACAAAATCAGACATACTCTATCACAGCACAACTTTTTAACCAAAAATAAAAATAAATAAAAGGAGACTTCTATCTGATGACCAGCCCATGCAGCGATAAGCATAATGCACAAGAGGAATGAATGCTTTCTTGTAATCAGAGAAAGAAAAAAAAAAAACTTTGATAAGATTATGTTCCACTACAAACCACTATTTCTTTAAAAACTCAAAGAGTACAAGTACCCTCCTACGCATCCACGGTTAAAACATGTTTAAGCCTTTTAAAAATGCTACAAGTATGTAAAACATGCTACCTTTGATCATAGATAAAACATGCAGGCTCAAATTATGTACTGTGTGTGGACTGTATGCACTCATCAAAACAGTCAAATGTGTAAAATAAAAATAAAGATATGTCTATAGACCAAAAAAACAAGCATCTTAAAGTATGCAAATGACAATGATTAATCTATGATCGATTAATTGTCGATAAGAGATGCAATCGATTAAGGCTGACGATGGTCTGTAAACCAATTTAATGTTGGGCCCCGTGCGGCTCATGCGCAAAACACGTGCGAACGGCTGTGAGTGACAGTGATCGTATAATGCATCATCATTATTTCAAAATGTACTAATTAAGCTTTTAATGTGATTTAAACTTTAAAAGTACATTAAAATAGAAACAACAAAAAAGTTATTCAACATGAAAAGCAATAGAAATGTAGTAACTAAGTCATTTCATCAGATAACTGTGCTTTCCAGGGCTGCAGATATATCTGTTCATACCTACAACTTGTTAATTTGTTCCTATGACTTATTAATTTGTGGCAATTGTCCATGTTTCATTAATTTTGTTCCCTAAATAACCCCAAAGTTTAACTGAAATAAGGGAACAAATGAATAAATTGAACAAATTCTTAATTCATGAAATCTTTAATTTCCCTTCCCATGTTTACCACACACAGTAAGAGATGAGATAAAAAGTGAAAGATAATAAAATAAACCTGCAAAATTAGAAGGTTAGACTGTCAAGATTGAAGAAAAGTAACCGGCAAACCAGAAAGCCACATAAATGAAGGCTATATCTCGAACGGCATCCAAAGGCATGGTCACGATCTAACTTTTTCCTAAACCTATAAAAGCACAAATCATCTGTTTTTATAGTGTGTGTGCACAAATGAAAGTAAACACTTTTGTGAAAAAAAGGTTTTAATTATTATTATTTTTTTGTCTCAGCTGTCGATCGCGCCGGTGCCTGGCACGCACGTATATTCTAGCGATTCAAACTTACATTGCAGTCTGTTCATTATCAAAATAAAATACAGTCAACTTAACATCTAAAAGGTTACACTAGTCAGTTTAAATAGACTGGCATATCAACAGAGTGAACTGGTAGACAGATGATGTTTTTGCTCATATGAAGACCCAGCCGGCATTTCAACGTTGATTCAACGTTGAAACAACGTCAGGTAACAGGGTTGAATCAACGTTGAATCACCTTTCGATTTTGCAAATTGGATCAACGTTGAAATCGCGACATTGATTCACCATTAAAATCGCAATGCGGTTTCACCGTCTTACCTTCATCACGGGTTAAATTACAGTCGTTCTGGAGACCTTGGATTAACGTTGAAAGAGGTGTTGATTTTAAAAAGTGAATCGACGTTCATAACATAGCGTTGTTTCACCGTCATACCATGCACAATGTATAAATACACAATTGTACGTTCAATTAGATCCTAGTTTGCATTTAGATCAACACTGTACATGATAAAGGCTAAAAATCAAATGACTGGCAGCAATGGCTTTACAATCAACTTCAATAAACTACCACATGCTCAAAATTGTAAAACAGTTTTATTTTGAAAACATACTGTACAAAACAGATAAAAATAATCCCAAACTTTATTTTGCAGAGTATGCATGGATGTATAGTTAAAACATGTAGAATAACAATTCAAATTCAATAATATTTAAAGGTTTTTGTCAAATAATTTGGAATATTTTTTGCATATAAATGCGTATTTGTTGCAGCACTTGCAAGAGAAACCCTTGTACCTTTATGACTGAAACCAGTTGATCTTTTATTTTGGTAATGTGTCTCATTACAAGAGATGTGTACAGTGGTGTAGTGAAAATTTGCTGAACAGTTTGATAAAGGAACCTTCAACCAGGGACGCTGTAACAGGAGGGAAGATTAGGACAATTCCCAGAGCCCAACGTTTAAACTGTGTGGAATGCAGAATGTGAATTCCACGGAAGGGGACTCTAAAGTGTTAGACCCAACAGCCTTGTGCATATAGTGTGGTTGTGCTTCGGGTGATCTTTGAAAGAGTCCCAGCACAAGGTCCTTTCTGACGCCATCCCTTCCACTCTCTCCCACTTATGCGCTTTCTGAAACTAAAACACAAAAAATAAATCCTTATAAAATATCAACTTTGATATATTCAAATACATTTAACTGAAAACAAAATAAATCACACAATATTTTCACTTTTCAGTTCAATAACGGGGGTTGGAAACAAAGTGCACAACACTACTCATTAAACACTTATTTAATGAATTCAGATGAAAGTTTACAATATTAACAAATTATTCAAAAGTAGTGTTTTCAGAGTCCCCTTCCGTGGAATTCACATTCTGCATTCCACACAGTTTAAACGTTGGACTCTGGGAATTGTCCTAATCTTCCCTCCTGTTATAGCATCCCTGGTTGAAGGTTCCTTTATCAAACTGTTCAGCAAATTTCCGCTGCACCAATGTACACATTTCTTGTAATGAGACACATTACCAAAATAAAAGATCAACTGGTTTCAGTCATAAAGGTACAAGGGTTTCTCTTGCAAGTGCTGCAACAAATACGCATTTATATGCAAAAATATTCCAAATTATTTGACAAAAACCTTTAAATATTATTGAATTTGAATTGTTATTCTACATGTTTTAACTATATGTCCGTGCATACTCTGCAAAATAAAGTTTGGGATTATTTTTATCTGTTTTGTACAGTATGTTTCCAAAATAAAACTGCTGTTTTACAATTTTGAGCATGTGGTAGTTTATTGAAGTTGATTGTAAAGCCATTGCTGCCAGTCATTTGATTTTTAGCCTTTATCATGTACAGTGTTGATCTAAATGCAAACTAGGATCTAATTGATCATACAATTGTGTATTTATACATTGTGCATGGTATGACGGTGAAACAATGTTGAGTTATGAACGTCGATAAACTTTTTAAAATCAACACCTCATTCAACGTTAATCCAAGCGATTTCAGCGGTGAATCATGTCGTGATTTCAACATTGATCCAATTTGCAAAATCAAAAGTTAATTCAACGTTGATTCAACCATGGTACCTGACGTTGTTTCAACGTTGAAATGCTGGCTGGGACGACAAACTCTCTTCATTTTATCAAATGATCATAATCACATCTATTCATTTTATAATCCTGCTACTAGCATATTATTCAGACTAAAACCCCATTAATTCAAGTGGAAAAGCGTTGTGTGTGTGTTTCTATATGTGTGTGTGGCTTTTGCACATCCTGTCATGCTGGTGACTGGGTGCATGCAATAGACACATTTTGCAGCATTATGGTTAACGATTAATCGATTAATTGATCGTTAATTTAAACAATGATCTATCATGAAAAAAAATCTATATTTTACATCCCTACAACAAACTCGTTTACAGCATGCTTTTTCTTCACTTTGTCTGTTTTAACTTGGGAATTCCATAAAAAAAAAAAAAAAATCGAGAAGTCTAACACTAGAAGTTAAACAGCAGGGTGGCTGATGAACAGAATAAGTTTGATATAGTGTAGCATATAAAAAGCAAATTAAATATGACAAATAAGACAATGACCAGCTCACGCGATAATCTCAAAATTATGTAAAACATTGTATAAAAAATTAAACTGCCACTTCATAAGTTTGCATTTTGCCAGCCTGATAAGCTAATTATTTGGATTTCACCTTTGTGAACCACTGAATCTTACTCAATTGCTGTTGTATGGCTTCAGAAAACCTGGGTGTATAAGAAGAGTTGTATGAAAAAATGTACTTCTTTTAAGGTGAATTTCTGTCCTATCAGAGCTTTACAACCCCCGGTCACAACATACTGTCTTTGTATAGACAAATTTGTCAAAATTTTTCATGCGTTTCACAGAAGGAAAAAAGTCGAAACGAAGTTGAAGTCAATTAAGTGCAGGTTTGGTAAGCTCAAAAAGCTTAGTGAAGTGCACAAAACTGGATAAGGTTCTATCAGGATTTCTAAAGGAATCATTAGTACACAACTACAGACATAGTACAAGTTTCTGAAACTTGTACATGCTACAAAACCATGGCTCCAGCTAAGTATTGATGACATGATAACATCTCAGCATCCAAAATAACACAGCGACTTAGCAAGAGCTGTGTGAGGTTACCACACAGGAAATAACCGTTTTCACGTTTTAAACCTAAAGACCACATGGCTGAAACAGCATTCTATGATGAATAGGACAAAACTATGGTGAAACATATAGAATTATGTGCAGAGAAAGCAAAGCACACCTCAAACCCTTATCACAAATGATGGAGGAAGAACAGTGCTGTGGGCCAAACTCCAGGCAGTAACAAAAAAAGTCTCTTTCAGAGAGTCTGTCTTTGATATAACTTCCAAAAGGAACTACAGCTGCATCTCCCTAAATTTGAATGGCATGGAAAAGTTAATTTATTTCAGTAATTCAATTTGAATTGTAAAACTTGTGTATTAAATAAGACAATCATTGACTCCATTCACAAGGAGGGTAAGCCACAAACATTCATTGTCAAAGAAGCTGGCTGTTCACAGAGTGCTGTATCCAAGCATGTTCATTGGAAAAAGTGTGGAAGAAAAAGAAGATGCACAAGCAACCGAGAGAACTGCTAACTTATGAGGATTGTCAAGCAAAATCAATTCAAGAATTTGAGTGATCTTCACAAGCAATGGACTGAGGCTGGGGTCAAGGCATCAAGAGCCACCACACACAGATGGGTCAAGGAATTAGGCTACAGTTGTCGTATTCCTCTTGTTAAGCCACTCCTGAACCACAGACAACACCAGAGGCATCTTTCCTGGGCTAAGGAAAAGAAGAACTGGACTGCTACCCAGTGGTCCAAAGTCCTCTTTTCAGATGAGAGCAAGTTTTGGATCTCATTTGGAAACCAAGGTCCTAAGAGTCTGGAGGAAGGGCGGAGAAGCTCATAGCCCAAGTTGCTTGAAGTCCAGTGTTAAGTTTCCACAGTCTGTGATGATTTGTGGAGCAATATCATCTGCTGGTGTTGGTTGTGTTTTTTAAAAACCAAAGTCACTGCACCCGTTTACCAAGCACTACATGCTTCCTTCTGCTGACCAGCTTTTTGAAGACGCTGATTTCATTTTCCAGCAGGATTTGGCACCTGCCCACACTGCCAAAAGCACCAAGAGTTGGTTATAAGACCATGGAGTTGATGTGCTTGATTGACCAGCAAACTCACTATTGCTATTGTCAAGAAGAAAATCAAAATCAAGAGACCAAGAAAAGAATATGAGCTGAAGGCCACTGTCAAAGAAACCTGAGCTTCCATACCACCTCAGCAGTGCCCCAAACTGAACACCTCCATGCCCCGCCAAACTGAGGCAGTAATTAAAGCTAAAGGTGCCCCTACCAAGTATTGAGTACATGTACAGTAAATGAACATACTTTCCAGAAGGCCAACAATTCAGTATATATATATATATATATATATATATATATATATATATATATATATTTTTTTTTTTTTTTTTTTTTTTTTGTCTTATGAAGTATATACTAATTTGTTGAATTGCTGTTTTTTTGTTGTTGTTGTCATTGTTGTTGTTAAATGTGAGCCAAAATCATTACAATTAAAAGAACCAAATTCTTAAAAATACTTAATAGTCTGTGTGCATTTAATTTATTTATTACACAATTTGAGTTGAATTACTAAAATAAATGAACTTTTCCACAACATTCTAATTTATTGAGATTCACCTGTAGATCACGTAACATGCCATTCGCCCAAATCACAATGTTAAATCTTTAGGAGAAAAGGTGTAAAGAAAAGAAATTCTTCTTTTTAGAGACAAGACAGTTAAACTCCAAACTTTAAACTTTGTTGCTATGACACAATTAGTATTGGGTTAAGGACAATACAAATAAAGGTGAATTGACTCCAAATCTTAAAAGTAATAATAAATAAATCTTCATACATAAAAGGCCCTCAGCCTAAAGTTAAAGTCCACTGGTGTAAATATAACCACAAAGTGTAGATGTAGGCACAGTAGCGCTTATATGGCAAAATTCATCAACGTGCAAGTACTGATATGGCAAGACACTGAGTGATTGCATACTCATTAAAAGTAAACTACCAAATTTATCTTTTTTTTATCATTCTATTTTACATTCAATTATACAGCAGTTATGGTTGTTATTTGGTCATTTCAGGGATTCTCACTAGCTGTGAAATGATTCAGTCAAATTACCCCAAATTGAGTGTTTTGTCACTGCATGTTATGACCTCATGGAAGAGGACAGTTTTGCAATGAAAAATAAACAGGTGTTCAGGTAAGGAAATTTGCTATTACACTTTGTAAGGAAATGCGTAGAGCTCTGATTATACTGACACAGTTAATTTTTGAAACATCTGAACAAGACTGTGCCTCTCTGGTTTTGCTGCTGCTCAACAGTTTACATTCATTTTCCAGCTAGCACACAAAACTTCATTTCCATTCAAGTTTGAATGCCTCTAAATGCTAGTCATTTCTAGTGGAAATGAGGTTAAAGACACTGCACTCCACCCTGGGTTGTGTGCATGTGATATTGATGGTATCAATCTCCCACTCCATTCTAAAAACTTTCTTGGAAAAAAGAAACCAGATAAAAAAAAAACCAAACAGACCTAATAGACAATAAAAGGATGTGCCTACTGAGCATGTGAGTTGTCAACAAATTTTTCACAGCAATATTTGTGCCAATTCAGCAAATTACATTCACATTTATTGGCAGGACATTCCCAAAATTCTGTCAGTAGACTTACCTGCATTGTAAAAATGATCAAGAACTGAGGTTTCACCAAAGTCCAACTTCCCAAAGGGGATTATATCTAGTTTAAACCCCACAATGTCACAAGCATCCTTCAGACACTGTAAAGCCATGTTCTCTGGACTGAGAGGTTGGCTTGTCTCAGAGTTCCTCACGTAGGCCACTCGCACAGCTCGGTCCTTACATTTACCCATGGTCAACAAGTTCCCACTGTCTGAGGGCAAACTGATCACCCGAGGGTTGGCACTCTTGCAGCTGGAGGGGTCCTGCCAGAAGGTCCCAGCACCAGGATTCACACGGCCACTGGATTCTCCAGTGATGCTCTCTCCCATAATTTCTCGGGGTTGGCAGAGAGAGGGTACGGAAAGAGAAATGGCCTCCAGATCTGAATACATTTTTCATCTGTTTGTTAAATGACCCCAACCCAAATAGTACAGCTTCTCAACCGGCACACTCCATAGCTGCCATTCCTGGTAGCTATACTAGTGGCACCAAACGAGCAAATAATAGTGATGTGGTGTCATCAGCACCGGTAACCTACAATAAAGATGATTATCTTTTCATTTTTATATGAGAATGTAAAAATCCACTTAGCAGCATATAGGTTTGGACCAAAAAAAAAAAAAAAAGAATGTTATAACTGCATAGATCAAGGACTGATCACACACACGCTCGTCACGACTCGAAGAAAGGATATCACATTCCCGAAAATTAATCGATGTCCAAAAAAAAAAGCGTTTCCGAAGAACTTACGCTCATTTATCGGAGCGTATAGTAGTTTCTGAAGTAGCGCAGTTCTGTTGATCTTTAAGCTCCGTGTGCATCGTATCAAGCCGTTTCACTACGAGACATCAAACGCGTTTCTTCAGTCCTGTCGTTCTTGTTTATGTCATTAAATTGCGAAACTGATAAATTGCTCTCGGTTGAAGCACGTTTGTCTGCTGGACCCTGCCCTATTTCTATTATTATCTTCCACATAACTCACGCTCTGAGGGTGGAGTACCACTCCAAACTTACAGGAAGTGAATCGACGAAACCTACTATGGATAAGGCTCAAGTCATGAATATTAATAAGAAACGTAGATCTCACTGTCACTGTAAAGCAGACCTTGTTTCTCTCAGTAATTAAGGTATTTGGGTTATTTAAGTTATTCATTTATTGACAACTACACATAAAAAAGCGCAATAATAATAACAACAACAACTACTACTACTGGAACCGTTAGAAAATGAACCATGATTCAACTACAAAAAAAAAAAAAAACGGTTACTAGTTAAACCATGGTTACCACAATTTAACCATGGTTTTAATGATAGTTTAACTATGGTATTTGTAGAAAAACTGTGGTTGTACAAAAGATTATCAGTATGCCAAAAAAAAAAAAAAACTTCCTACACTTACAATAAAACCGTTGTTAATTTTCTTAAGGGAATAATAATGATACATGACCATCTCTCAGAAGGGGTGCCTGTCCTGATAGCTTTTTGTCCTCATTTGTAAGTTGCTTTAGATAAAAGCATCTGCTAAATAACCAAATTTAAATATAATGTAAATGTAATAAACAAAACTAAATTGAAATAATTTTAAGTGATTAATGAAAAAAAAAATCATTTTGGGGAAGAGTATTTTGATGCTATGTGAGTTCCAGAATATGATGAATGATGGGATATACTTTTAGCCTCAAAAGAAGTGATATTAAAGATAGCATGGATTTAGTGTGTTTTAGACAGGTACAGAGCTATGGCATTTTTCAGGCTTGAGACAGTCTTGCACACTTCCTTCCTGTTGCATGCGTGCACCGTCTAATGTCCGAGACTGCATACTGTGGGGAATGGGACAGGCCCCTTGGTAAATGTTTGTAGTTGAGTAACTACCCAGTTCATAATTATCAATTATAAAAGCCGGGGCCTTTATTTACCTGAACTGCAGAAGGTAACAGGCTTTTATTTGGAGCAGGTTTTTATTAGAGGTAGGCCTTTATTTCTAATTCCATCTGTTTGATAAGTTATTGTTTTAAATAACCCATTTCAAATTAAAAGCGATAGCGTTCCAGTGGACAGAGATCGTAACATTGCACAGAATCAGTTCAGAATCAATCATCAAAAGAATCAGTTCGGTTCAGACGCTGTGTGTCATTCTGCTTCATTCTGCATTCCGGCCACTCTAAGAGGCCTGGCCTCTTATTTATTTGAGGAATTACGATACATTAGGTTGGATGCTAATTAACATTTCAGGGTAGTTGCTAAGCAGTGTTATTAGTCCTGATTAACTTGTTGCTTACAGGCAATAGATATTTTGCCTCTGCATCAAAGCAGGAGTTTCAAAGCAAATGTCTGATTTGGTGACCCCCCCCCCCCCCCCCCAAAAAAAATAGCCCATGATTTACCAACTTAAGCGTATCTGACATTTCTTTTTCAGATAAAAACAATAGCAGTTATATCTAAAATTGGCAGGGTTCGAACCTGCACCCCAATGGAGTTCATGTCCATCGCCCTAACCTCTTGGGAGAAAATAGGGCAAAAGGGACTGCCATGGGTGGGGGGGATAATAAAGAATAAGAAAAAGAAAAAAAAGAAAAAAGAAAAATACACAAATGTAAATATAAATAAAAAAAACTGAAAAACAAATTGAAATATAGCTGCAAGCAGCGATGGCGGGCTCAAGCCGTCAGTGCAACGCCACCCCGGTGGCATCGGGAAAACTGTGCCCAGCGGGCATAAGCATTTACAGTAACCCTCTGGCAATCAAGTTTTAAGGGATACGGCAGTTAAAGGGTTAATCCGACCCATCTAGACTTTGAAATCACATACACAGAACAATATATATAACTTTAGTAACACTTTATTTTAATATATACAAAAAATGTATAAGGTGTGCATTGTAGCTGACACCTAAATTAACACATTAAAATTGTTTTATGACTGCAAGTCTTTCTCCTCAAATGCTATTGAGCTTCAAATTTGCTTTTGAGTCCATGTGAAAAAGTAGCATAATTTACATATGACTTACAGTTTGTTTTAATAAACATCAAACATTTAATTTTATTGTGCATTATAGCTGTCACGTAGATGAACAATTACAGTTGTTTTTATGACTGTAAGTCATACTCTTCAAATGCTACTGATGTTAGAAAAGTGTATAACAAGATCACATATAACTTTAGAGACGGTCCCTAAATTTGAGACTCTCGAATGTCCAATGTCAAGCCAAATTTATGCCTGTTTTTTTTTTTTTTTTTTTTTTTTTTACTTTCTCTAATTTTCTTTTCTCTGTGCCTGATTGCTTATGTCCTTTACCCAGGCTGATGTCCATCCAAAATTCAAAAATTGAGCCGCAAACATGAGGTGCGAATGGGAGAATGGTGAATGTTTTTTTTTTTTTTTGCAACTGGGATGGTGTCCCCTCTGGAAGTTGGTGCCCTATGAAGACTGCATACTCTGCATATAGGGAGTCGCGGTACTATCTGGAAGATATATTCCTCAAACCGTCGTTCAAGAGGAGGGGATGCTAGTCCTTCAAGAATCACTCAAAATATTCCGTTCATAAAGCCAATATATAAATTCTTAATATATAGTATTCCACAGTACATCATGTTATTCTAATTAAGTCCTTTTTTTGGGGATCTTTTACATCTCTCAGAACCTGACACATTGTAATTCTGAGAGTCCAGGAAAGTTGCAGTTCTGGAAAATGGTGGCACTCTAGACTAAATGCTCCATTATAGTGTCACACCTAATTCTTAACTTTAATTCTTTTGCAATTTAGGTGTTTCTGTTCTTCTCCATCTGTTTTTTTTTCTTTCTGACCCTTCTGACCCAGTAAGCATTTTGCTGTCCAGTGGTCATGTCTTTACTTTGTAATTACTGTAGTGATCTAATTTTGAATATTTCTCATGAGGATCTAATAATTTTGTTTTTTTTTTTCAGTCTGAGTGAAATGTCTTTTTTGGCTCATTTTATCAGTAAAGGAAAAGTTCCTTCATAGTTATTTTTTTCTCTTCCAGTCTTCATGGTCAACTACGTGTATATCACACTCGTTGCCTTTTTTTAGTGCAGCTCAACCAATTCACATCCCATTCGTCAATATTTGTGATATCACAAATCCCGGAAAATGCTTGTTGTAGTCCAAACAAATTTTTTGTTGTAGTTTTTAAAAAGTGATTTTTGTATAATTGTGCATGTTCAAATTTCATATATATATATATATATATATATATATATATATATATATATATATATATATATATATAATTAAACATAACCACAGCACCACCAAGTGGACAAAACCTTTACCATCCCCAACGTGTCTCCCACTATATATATATATATATATATATATATATATATATATATATATATTTCAAGTGTACAGTTTACTTTTATTGCATATTGAAATAAATATGTGCTTATAAATCAAGAACAAGCTATTTATAGCTGTATTTATAAACTGCTTAGTATTGACTATTAATGTTAAAACAAGGCTTTATAAAGCATAAACTGACTATTTACTAATGAGTGCAGTTATTATAAAGTGTTACCAATGCATTTACTAATGTTAACAAATTAGACATTATTTTACAGTGTTATCAAATCCTTAAATGATTTATAAGTTTTTTTAATAATGATTTTATTGACCTATAAGCATTTGTGAAAGTTCTGCTTGCATTACAGCTTAGTCTTGATCTGTGAGCTGAACAGATTTACTGTTACATCCATGAGATTATGTAAATTCAAATAAATATCATGTCACAGGATGTCATAGGTCAGTATCAAATGATTTTGAAATTATTATTTGCAGCACAAATAAGGTTTTTTAGGATTTTTAAAAATCCCTAAAACTGTCAGAAAAGGATAAGGCCTAAGATATTTCTATGTAAGTGGCTAAATGTATTTATGTTTTTATAATTATAATACATAAACTATGAAATTATACAAAATGTATAAAAAAGTAAATAAATAAATAAATACGCACAGACATTTAAAAAAAGCAGCCAAGACGAATGAGTTTCCTTTTTTATATATATAGATTAAAATTGAAGACAGAAGCAGGTAAATGCGGTCACTTAATATTCAAACCGAGTAGATCCACTTCAGATTTATTTCTCAAAAGTTTATGTTCACGTGGCTGTTTTCGTTTATATTAGCCAAGCTATTATGTATTTTGAAATAATCTTGTCCGTGATGTGTTCGTTCGTACGACGAAAGGCAGAACCCTGCAGCTCGAGAGATATATGTTATTCTGCCAGTCGCGCTTTCAAATAGTCTTGCACACATAAACGGGTCACAAACACCTGCATTTAGCTTGCTGTGTTATAATGGGTGTATTGTGTGCATTTATGGCAATATTTTATTTGAAAAAGCTCTTAAACAAGAACAAATTAGTTTGTTTTGAACTAGTGACACTGTACACGCTGGTCGGAGGCGGTGATTTCAGATAGGCAGCCGCGAATATTTCGTTTTCACACAAACAGTTCAAAAACATCTGAATTTAGCTCTTGGTGTGTTCTAATTGGTGAATTGTGTGATATCGCTGCAATACTTTATTTTTAATAGCTATAAAACAAGAATAAACTCGTTTTTTCTGAGCTCATCATTCCACATGCTCCTGCTCAGAGCGGTGATTCATCTCTCGTGTTTCTCACGTATCACTGACCACACATCAATTATTAATGAGCCCTGACATGGTAATAATCATATATGTTGGTTTAGCTTGTCAGTGTGAATTAAATCCAAGTATTTATTTGTATTTTAACCGATTTAAAAGTGAAAATAAAAGAGAGTCTCCTCCCTTTTTTTTGCGGGAATTGCACCTGTAGGGGCGCTATTTCTCTCAGCCAATGGTAGTCTAAGCACACACACTCAAACAGGGGGATAGAGTGAGATCAGATGTCTGACAGTTTTTTAATTTTCTGTTATCCATACAGTGTTGTAAAGTCATGAAACTATGCATATTTCCTCAGAATGACTTTTTTTCTGTATGAAAAAAGGTTTTGAAGTGTTTGGAATTTAAAAATGCAGGAAAATTAATAATTCCATTTTTACTGTCATTTAAAAAAATCACCACCACTAAACCATCCAAGCTATCCAAAACCCATTCACAATTTAAGTTCCTCAATGTTTTTTCAACATGTAGACAAAGTTTGGTGTGTATAGTGTTACTCTCCTCTGAGCAGTATGCATTAATTCACAGCTAAATGTAAAAAAATCCACATTCAAATAAAAATAGCCAACTTCCTGTTGGTCGTAGCTGATGACTGTGAATTAGAAAGTTGTCCGTCTTAAAAAGAACAATTTTTGTACTGAGTTTGGTGTTTGTAGCTAAAACTAACCCCCCCACTTTTGACAAAAGGTGGCGCTATAGAGTGCCTCTTCCACACCCTCTTATGAACTTTTGCCAGTGTCTAGCTGTCACTAATACTGATATGTGTTCTGAGTTTGATGAAATTCTAAGCATGTTATATGCGTCAAAATCACCTGAGAAGTATTCCAGTTTGACATGTTGCCACGGCAACAATATTTTTAGATATCAATATCCCCCCAGTAGATTTATATCGGCTGTGTTTTAACATTATTCTGATGAAGTTTGAAGCAAATCGAGTAAAAATAAGATGCTGAATTCCAAGCATTTTGAAAATGACACACTTCCTGCTGCCAGTTGGTGGCGCTATAACTTTGACTCCTAATAGTCACATATATGTGATCGACATCATACAATGAATAATCTGATGAAGTTTGATTGAAATCAGGAAATGTATGTGGATGGTATTAGACACTTCCTGTTTCTCAATTCTCGCCATAATTTCAATGCCTCGCCACGAGCAAACCGTTCGAGATATCAAAAATCCCCTGGCAATTTTTCATCCCCAATGTCTTGAGATCATGTTGACCGAGTTTGGTGGTAAACGAGTAAAAAACCTATGACAAGTATATCAAATTCCAGAGCATGCGCTTTTTACATAACTCTAAATAGCTGACTTCCTGTTGGGCGGAGCCCAATGACATGCAATTCGAAAATTGTTTGGCACAATGAGATCTATATGTGTACTGAGTTTCATATGAATATGTGCAAGTATGTGTGAGCTATACATCAACATTTATGACTGTGTTCCAGGGGGCGCCGTAGAGCCCCTGTGCCACGCCCGGGTCCCAGCCTCTGCAGGCTCCTAAAGGGCACAGATTCCAAAGTGTGTGCAAATTTTCAAGAGTTTTTGAGTATGTTAGGGACCCCAAAAGCCCCCACAACTTTGACCAAAAATATGAATAATAAACCCTAAATAGCCAACTTCCTGTTGGGCGGAGCCTATGACATGCAGTACGAAAGTTGTTTGGTTTAATGAGATCTACATGTGTACCGAGTTTCATGTGTCTACGTGCAAGTATGTGTGATATATGGCCCTCAGTATTCCAGGGGGCGCTGTAGAGCCCCTGTGCCACGCCCGTGTATCAGTCTCTGCCCGACCCTGATGGCCGCAGGTTCCAATCTGTGTGCCAATTTTCAAGAGTTTTCGAGCATGTTAAGGACCCCAAAAGCCCCCGTAACGTTAGAAAAAAATAATAATAATAATAATAATAAAAAAATATAGCTGCAAGCAGCGATGGCGGGCTCAAGCCACCAATGCCATCGCCACCCCCGGTGGCATCAGGTAAACTGTGCCCAGCGGGCACATGCATTCACAATATCCCTCTGGCAGTGAGGTTTTAAAGGATATGGCGGTTATAGGGTTAATCCGAATCATCTAGACTTTAAAATCACATTCACAGAACAATAAATATATATATATATATATATATATATATATATATATATATATATATATATATATATATATATATATATTTAGTAACACTTTACAATAAGATTTCATTTATAAACATTATGTTAACATGAACAATATTTATATAGCATTCATTCATGTCAGTTGATATTCCAAACTTAAACATTAAAACATTGTTTTATTGTGATTTTTTTTCCAAGCACATTTTACCAATTCCAAGCCATATCAATCTTAATAACTACCATTATTTTTTATTTAATCATTTATGAGTGCTATACAATATTCCAGGAAAGCTGGAAGAGAAAAACTCCTTATATTCATGTGCAGAATTATTAGGCATGTTTTCTTTTACAGATGAAATGCGCTAAAAAAGAGTTTTAACTCAAACTGTTTTAACTCAAAGTCGAAAATTATGAAATACCCATGAGAAATATCAAACACAAATGCAATACAGAAAGAGATAAGTTAAGACGTGACCATTGTACAAAAATGCTGACTGGGTCATGAGGTCAGAAAAGAAGAAGAAGAAAAAACAGGTCAAGAAGAACTGACAAAAATAATTGCAAAATAATTAGGAATTAATGTGAAGATTAATTTTTAGTCAATTCTGCAAGACAGACTTTCAGGAAAGGAGGTGGAATAAAAATGAGCTCCTAAATCTTAATCCCGGATTCTGGAAGATATATTCCTCAAACCATCGGACAAGAGGAGGTGGTGCTGGTCCTTCACGAGTCACTCCAATCTGTTCATAAAGCCTATATATAAAGTCTTAATATATAGTATTTTACAATACTTCATGGTATTCTAATTAAATCATTTTTTGGAATCTTAGGTCTCTCAGAACCTGACACATTGTAATTCTGAGACTCCAGGAAAGTGGCAGTTCTGTAAAATGTTGGCACTGGAGACTAAATGCTCCCTGATAGTTTCACACCTAATTCACTTAACACACACACACACACACACACACACACACACACACATACACACACATTACCCACAGTGACAGAGGGACAGAGTGACATCAGATGTATGATAGTTTTTTAATTTTCTATCATCCATATAGTGTTGTATAGTCATGAAACTATGCATATTTCCTCAGAATGACTTGTCTTCTATGTGTACATTTTTTTGAAGCGTTTATAAGCTGCACTTTAAAAAAATAAAATACATTTACTGGTTACTTTTTTACTGTTATTTTTAAAAAAAATCACCACGACAAACCATTCAAGCTATCCAAAATTCATTCGCACCTCTTCTGTAAGATAAATTCTTTAAACAGTGGTAAAAGAGGATGTGGTGCTGATCCTTCAAGAGTCTCTGAAAACGTATCTGTCCATAAAGCCTATAAAGAAATATTCTTAATATACGGTTCACAATACTTCAGCTTGTTTTTATAATTAAGTGAGGGTCATTTTATCAGTAAAATACATAAAATTCATATTATTTTTCTTTGAAAGATTTCTATAAATGATTTAAATCATACTTGTTTCTACAATAATTATTTAAAAGTAATCCTATAGCTCCATCTGGTGGCCATTATTGGTACTAAGAATTGCCAGCTTGATTTATAAGTTATGATAGTTTTAATTTTATGCTGGCTCTTGAAAATGATAAAGCTATGAAACTTACTGTGCTTCCTTCAAATGATGACTTCTACGTATATAAAAAATTATGAATAGTTGGAATTAAACATTTTAAAGATATAGTAAAATAACTATTGTATTTTTTTATGTTACTTTACTAAATCTCTATGGCCACACCATTTAAGGTATCCTAAACCCATTTGAAATTTAACATCTTCAGTATATGGCTTCATGTTAAAACAGTTTGGTGTGAACTACTTGTGTCTTCTTGGAGGAGAATTAATTCATTTACAGGCTGAGTTTATCATAAATCCACAATAACATTTCTGAGTTCTGTATCAATCTGTGTTGTTGTTTGTTTATTTTTATTTTATTTATTTTTCATAGGAAGATAACTGACCCTTTACTCTCCTTTTTAATAAATGTGCTTATAAACCAAGAACAATCTATTTATAGCTGTATTTATAAACTGCTTACTACTGACTATTAATATTGGGACAAGGCTTTATAAAGAATGAACTGACTATTTACTAATGAGTGCAGTTATTATAAAGTGTTATCAATGCATTTGCTAATGTTAACAAATTAGACATTATTTTACAGTGTTATCAAATCCCTTAAATGATTTGTAACTGTTATGTAATGATTTTATTGACCTACAAGCATTTGTGAAAGTTCTGCTTGCATTACAGCTTAGTCTTGATCTGGGAGCTGAACAGATTTACTGTTACATCCATGAAATTATGTAAATTCAAATAAATATCATGTCACAGGATGTCAGAGGTCAGTATCAAATTAATTTGAAATTATTATTTGCAGCACAAATAAGGTTTTTTAGGATTTTTAAAAATCCCTAAAACTGTCAAAAAAGGATAAGGCCTAAGATTTCTATGTGAGTGGCTAAATTTATTTGTTTTTATAACTATAATGCATAAACTATAAAATTATACAAAATGTATAAAAAAGTACAACAGTTATTCTTTTCCAATGTTTTTTATTTATTTAAACTTTTTTTTTTTTTTTTTTTTTGGATTTACATTTAAAAAAATTAGCCTACTGCATTCATTCTAAACAGCTTGAATAAAACCTGTTAATATTTATTATAGACCACTGTAACTGTGTATAATCTAACAAACAAGTTTATTATGAAAATAAAAGTGTACACCAGATAAATTGGACGATAAAGAAATTGCTAACAATAGTATAATAGAGCATGTTTTAGGTTTTTAGGCGTTTAGATGCAGAAATGGACAAATCAAATGTAAAATAAAATGTAATTGATTTAATTAAATATAGATTAAGTCTTGTTAGAGCAAAATAATAAATAAATACGTACACATATTAAAAAAGCAGCCAAGATGAATGAGTTTAATTTTTTATATAGATTAAAATTGAAGACAGAAGCAGCTGGTATATGCGGTCACTTAATATTCAAATCCAGTAGATCCACTTCAGATTTATTTCTTAACAGTTTATGTCCACGTGGCTGTTTTCGTTTATATTCGCCAAGCTATTATGTGTTTTGAAATAATCTTGTCCTTGATGTGATCGTTCGTACGACGAAAGGCAGAATCCTGCAGCTCGAGAGATATATGTTATTCTGCCAGTCGCGTTTTCAAGTAGTCTTGCACACTTAAACGGGTCACAAACACCTGTATTTAGCTCTTGTGTTATAATGGGTGTATTGTGTGCATTTATGGCAATATTTTATTTGAAAAAGCTCTTAAACAAGAATAAATTCGTTTGTTTTGAACTTGTGACACTGTAAGCGCTGATCGGAGGCGGTGATTTCAGATAGGCAGCCGCGAATATTTCATTTTCACACAAACAGTTCAAAAACATCTGAATTTAGCTCTTGGTGTGTTCTAATTGGTGAATTGTGTGATATCGCTTTAATATTTTATTTGTTAAAGCAATAAAACAAAAATAAACTCGTTTTTCTGAGCTCGTCATTCCACACGCTCATGCTCAGAGCGGTGATTCATCTCTCGTGTTTCTCACGTATCACTGACCACACATCAATTATTAATGAGCCCTGACCCGGTAATAATCATATATGTTGGTTTAGCTTGTCAGTGTGAATTAAATCCAAGTATTATTTTGTATTTTAACCGATTTAAAAATGAAACTAAAAGAGAGTCTCCTCCCTTTCAGTCGAATTTCCCTTTAAGGAATTGAACCTGTAGGGGTGCATTTTCTCTCAGACAATGTAAGTCTCAGCACATAATACTCAAACAGAGGGACAGAGTGAGATGAGATGTCTGACAGTTTTTTAATTTTCTGTTATCCATACAGTGTTGTAAAGTCGTGAAACTATCCATATTTACTCAGAATGACTTTTTTTCTGTACGAAAAAAGGTTTTGAAGTGTTTGGAATTTAAAAATGCAGGAAAATTAATAATTCCATTTTTACTGTCATTTAAAAAAATCACCACGACAAAACCGTTTAAGCTATCCAAAATCCATTGGCAATTTAAGTTGTTTAAAATGTTTTGGCATCATGTAGACAAAGTTTGGTGTGTATAGTGTTACTCTCCTCTGAGCAGTATGCATTAATTCACAGCTAAATGTAAAAAAAAATCCACATTCAAATCAAAATAGCTGACTTCCTGTTGATCGTAGCTGATGACTGTGAATTAGAAAGTTGTCCGTCTTGATAAGAAAAATTTTTGTACCGAGTTTGGTGTCTGTAGCTAAAACTAACCCCGCCACTTTTGACAAAAGGTGGCGCTATAGAGTGCCTCTTCCACGCCCTCTTATGAACTTTTGCCAGTGTCTAGTTATCATAAATACTGATATGTGTTCTGAGTTTGATGAAATTCTAAGCATGTTATATGCCTCAAAATCACCTGAGAAGTATTCCAGTTTAACATGTTGCCACGGCAACAATATTTTTAGATATCAATATCCCCCCAGCAGATTTATATCGGCTGTGTTTTAACATTATTCTGATGAAGTTTGAAGCAAATCGAGTAAAAATAAGATGCTGAATTCAAATCATTTTGAAAATGACACACTTCCTGCTGCCAGTTGGTGGTGCTATAACTTTGACTCCTAATAGTCACATATATGCGATCGACATCATACAACGAATAATCTGATGCAGTTTGATTAAAATCAGGAAATGTATGTGGATGGTATTAGACACTTCCTGTTTCTCATTTCTCGCCATAATTTCAACACCTCGCCACGAGCAAACCGTTCGAGATATCAAAAATCCCCTGGCAATTTTTCATCCCCAATGTCTTGAGATCATGTTGACCGAATTTGGTGGCAATCGGCAAAAAAACCTATGACAAGTATTTCAAATTCCAGAGCATGCGCTTTTTACATAACTCTAAATAGCTGACTTCCTGTTGGGCGGAGCCGAATGACATGCAGTACGAAAGTTGTTCAGCACGATGAGATCTATATGTGTACTGAGTTTCATATTAATACGAGCAAGTATGTGTGAGCTATACATCAACATTTATGACTGTGTTCCAGGGGGCGCCATAGAGCCCCTGTGCCACGCCCGGGTCCCAGCCTCTGCAGGCTCCTAAAGGCCACAGATTCCAAAGTGTGCGCAAATTTTCAAGAGTTTTTGAGTATGTTAAGGACCCCAAAAGCCCCCACAACTTTGACGAAAAATATGAATACTAAACCCTAAATATCCAACTTCCTGTTGGGCGGAGCCTATGACATGCAGTACAAAAGTTGTTTGGTTTGATGAGATCTACATGTGTACCGAGTTTCGTGTGTCTACGTGCAAGTATGTATGATATATGGCCCTCAGTATTCCAGGGGGCGCTGTAGAGCCCCTGTGCCACGCCCGTGTATCAGTCTCTGCCCGGCCCTAATGGCCGCAGGTTCCAATGTGTGAGCCAATTTTCAAGACTTTTTAAGCATGTTAAGGGCCCCAAAAGCCCCCGAAACCTTGAAGAAAAATAATAATAATAACAAATAATCCTAAGGAAAACAATAGGGCTCTCGCCCTCCAGGCTTGAGCCCTAATAATCCTAAGGAAAACAATAGGGCTCTCGCCCTCCAGGCTTGAGCCCTAAATATAAAATATATTGTAGGTACAGTTGTGATATAGATAGAATAGGAATGGAAAAGAATGAGATTTAGGGACAGCAGTAGTCCCACTAAGAAGAAATCAGGCTGCCATGTCTCATCCTATGTAATGGGGTTTTTCAGTACTGCCCCTGGGGACCGACAGCACTGTACAATTGGGAGGCCTGTCTTATTCTACTCACTCTGTGAGCGCGCTTTCCTAATGAGCTGACCATCAGAATCAGGTGTGCCGAACGAGGGAGATCCCCTGGAGCAGGAAGGAACACTGCTCCAGTACAGAGTCACCAGAAGAGATGGACCATAGTGATTGCAAGTTGAGGCCGCCAAAAATAGACAGACCTTCGCCCAAAAAGGGACTTGAAACCTGGACCCACAGATTAAAAGTCTGATGCTCTACCGACTGAGCTATCCGGGCTCTTGTGAAGCACTGGCTTCTCACCTTTTATATAACAGCAGTTTTACAACAAGCTGCCCAGAAGAGACGCAGGGGTCACGGGATGAAAGCTAGAAGCAGTTTTGGCACAGAGAGCGAAGGGCAAAGGACCATATAAGGCACAATTACCGTCACAGAAAGCTAAAGCAATACTGCAAAGCCCTCCCGTAGTCGGCAGGGTTCAAACCTGCACGGGGTGACCCCAATGGATTTCGAGTCCATCGCCTTTACCTCTCGGCCACGACTACACCTAATGGTAGACTTCAAGCCCCCTTGTCTGGTGGCGCCCCTGAACAGGCCAAGCTTCAGAAACAAAATCAAGCAGAAAGATGAGGTGGTAAAAAAATGTTCAACCTTCCCGTATACTCAACACCAAAGGGTTGCCGTGACACGGATTCAAACCAGGGTTGCTGCGGCCACAACGCAGAATACTAACCACTATACAATCACGGCGTGCCACTGGCTCACCAAACACAACCCCTGGAGCCCGGATACAAGAAGCACTAGCGCCGTGTTTGTCCATCAAAGAGGGACTGGACATTTCGCAAATCAGTGCGAGGACCGTGAAACATGCATGGATGCTTATCCTCATGGCCTTCAGCAAACAGCATAGTCGGCAGGATTCGAACCTGCGCAGGGAGACCCCAATGGATTTCTATTTCATCGCCTTAACCACTCCGCCACAACTACGGAAGTAGACTAACTTCTGCTCAGTTTCTGTGCAACACTTCTGTCTGACCTGTTTGCAACCAACCCAGCTCAGTCAGCAAGCGGAGATTGCAAGCTAGCTCTGCAAGTGGGTAAAACAGCGGTCGCACTGAGGAGAAATCAGGCTGCCATGTCTCATCCTATGTAATAGGGCTTTTCAGTACTGCCCCTGGGGACTGACAGCACTGTACAATTGGGAGGCCTGTCTTATTCTACTCACTTTCCTAAAGGGCTGACCGTCAGAATCAGGTGTGCCGAGCAAGGGAGATGCACTGATCCCCGGGAACAGGAAGGAACATTGCTCTAGTACAGAGTCAGCAGAAGAGATGGACCGTAGTGATACCAAGCTGAGGCCTCCAAAAAGAAGACTGACCTTCGCCCAAACAGGGACTTGAATTAAGCAGACCACCTTCTGCCCTGTTGTGTGTAACACTGATGCCTGACCTACTTGCAACCTAGCTAGCGGAGATTTTAAGCTAGCCCTTGAAGCGGGTAAAACAGCAGTCCCACTGAGGAGAAATCAGGCTACCGTGTGTCATCCTATGTAATGAGGTTTTTCAGTGCTGGGCCTGGGGACCAACATCACTGCACAATTTGGAGGTCTGTCTTATTCTACTCACTCTGTGAGCGCGATTTTCTAACGAGCTGACCATCAGAATCAGGTGTGCCGAACAAGGGAGATCCCCTGGAGCAGGAAGGAACACCGCTCCAGTACAGAGTCACCAGAAGAGATGGACCATAGTGATTGAGGCCGCCAAAAGCAGACAGACCTTCACCCGAACAGGGACTTGAGCCCTGGACCCTCAGATTAAAAGTCTGATGCTCTACCGATTGAGCTATCCAGGCTCTTGTGAAGCACTGGCTTCTCACCTTTTATATAACAGCAGTTTTACAACAAGTGTGGAAGATTTTTATTAGTAAGGTTTTAATTAATCATGTATATAATCAATGTGAATCTAGCCATTTTTGCTGCTAGTTATTATTCTATTAAAATCTTATAGGTCTGAAATCTAATAAAAAGTTGCTTAGGCCCTGGAATGTACAAAACTTATGAGAAACACATGGTCAGACATACATACAGGGCCTTTCTTTAGAATAAATCAAGCAGGGGGCCTCTCCTCTCTAGGGATGTATGAAAAGTGTAGTCGAAAGGAAAAGTTTGACTATGTGGAACCGCCCCATATAGTGGAGATACCAAATAACATTCGAGAGATCTCCTTGCAAGGAACTCTCGGCTTTGTTTTGCTTAAAATAAAGTCTTTTCTTCTGAGAGAAAAATCCCTGACTGAGTGTGATTCTTCTGAGAACCATCAAAAGACACCACAGATTTGGCACCCCAAATGGGACTGGACAAGAGTAGCAGAGTGGACAACCGCTTTTGAGATGACCGATGATCAACACAACCGGGTGTTGTTACTGAAACACTCCAATTGATTATGTCATATACACACTGTTATTCAAAACCTAAAGCTCTTCTTTTAAAAGCTCACATGTACATGATTGAATGTAATTGAGAGAGAGCTGTTGAATATATAATATATACAAACAAAAGCAAAATTGAAACCAAACTTTTTATGTTTTTATTTTTTTGCTCTTTGCATCCAAAAAGTAAACGTAGTATTAGTGTACACATTTTGAAAAGAATAGAAAAAAACACATCAAAAATATGTAATGTTATAGCATGTAGTGTTACGTAAACCAAACGTAATGTGTGTGCTTGCATGTGGAGATGGTTGGGTGTATCTAGGCTCCATCTCTCCTCCGGGCTGGGTCTGGCCACAATACTTCATCCACGTCACATGATATATTCTCTCTTGATACCTTACCAAACTGTGACCAATGCAATGCATTGTGGTAAATGAATGCAAGGGTACTACAGTAAAATATATTTATTATAGTATAGGCCTATTGTTTGTTATGGTAAAAAAGCCATTATGTGTACATTAGAACATGACATTACATTAGATTGTTACATACCGGTTCTCATTTCTAAAGGTTCGAATTACACCTGCCACAGTAAATCAACTCAAATTAAGCTGGACTCTCAGTCCAGCCTCTCTCATTGTTAAATCATGGTTTATCACATGTTTGACTACTGTAGCTATAATCTCATTCGAGACCACTCTTCTTGTTCCTTGTCCTCCTCCATTTCGGACTCGTCCTCTTCCTCCCCTTGCTCCCCTTCCAACTCTTCTTAGTAGAACTCGTCCTCTGGCTCTCCCTCCAACTCCTCTTCCTCTGTCTGCATTGTTTGCATCCATTGTCCAAAACCTATTACTTGACCTTTGACCTATTTATAGGCCACTACTAAAGTTATGATTGGTTGTTGTTAAGTAAAGCAACAAGTGTTTGCACATGTGCAGAGTTATTGTGAGGCACTGATGAATTAGTGTGCCATTTTGATTGGTTGTGTTTATAAAAGGAAATCAAGAAACTTCCTGTCAGATTTTTGTGTGTTGCATAGGAAATTGTGTGTTGTGTTTTGCAAAAAGTGTTTAACGAAATTGAAAACTGAGTATAAGGCCAAAAATGTGTGTATGGTTTTGCAGATTTAGTGTGTGGTTCTGGTGTTTGAGTCTCAGGTTTTAGAAATTGTCCTACAATAATTTTGTGTGTAAGCAGTTGGTAGGGCAGGGGTATTAATAGGAACTACTAGTTACTGTAACACTCCAATTATGCCTGTAATCAAATCAGACAAAAATAGATGGCGACTTGTTCATGATTTACGAACAATAAATGAAATAACGGAAGATATGCCAGCTGAGGTACCAAACCCGCACACTTTACAGACAAATGTCCCTCCTGATGCCAAATACTTTACTGTAATTGATCTTTGCTCTGCCTACTTCAGTGCAGAAGAGAGTAGACATTTATTTGCATTTACACATGCAAATAAGCAATATACATATTCTAGAATTCCTCAGGGATATAAACATTCACCACACATATTCAACAAGATTCTTAAGGCTGATTTAGAAGACCTCGTAATAGACGGTACACTATTACAATACATGGATGATTTAATTATCTGTTCTACCTCACTAGAACAATGTCACAAAGACTCAATTAAGGTGTTGACAAAATTAGCACAAGGAGGAAACAAGGCGTCTAAAAACAAATTGCAGTATTGCCAGCCTCAAGTGGAATACTTGGGAAGATTAATTGCATTTGGTACACGAGCTATAGCTCCAGCTCAGTTAGAAGGTATAAGTAAAACACCGTTACCTCAGACAGTAGGACGAATGATGACTTTTCTAGGAATGACTGGCTTTAGTGCCGACTGGATAGAAGACTATGCAGTAAAGACAGGGCCTTTGAGAGAAATGATGAAACAAGCAGGATTACAACATTTAAGCAATCCATTAAAATGGAACACAGATGCCTTACTAGCATTTGAAACAATAAAAATGAATTACAACAGGCCCCTGCCCTGGGAATGGCAGAATATGATAAAATGTTTAGTCTATATGTGGCAAATAAGAGATGATGGTTATGCATCAACTGTATTAATGCAAGAGACCTGTAGTGGGAGGAACAAACAGCCTATAGCATACTACAGAACAAAGTTAGACAATGTAGCCCAGGCAGTGCTTTAAGTGGGCCGGTACGCACCGCCACTTCCAAATATAGCTCTTGAGCGTACCGCCACCTCTCCGTACGCCCAGAACGTGCTTTTAGCGTACCGGTACGCTCATTTGGACATCTGTTTTAATAGAGGACTTAATCTTTTACCTGCACTGCCGATTTAATGCAAGCTTCATAAATCATCCCACTGAGAGCAGAAAGTACAATACTCAATTACCCATTCACCCTCAAGTTATCCAGGAGAATAGCGCATGTGTCGCTTTTCCCACTGTTAAGTGTCAACAACTCAACGTGGCCGGAGAAAGTGTTTGAAACTCGCTGACTGACACCTCACCAAGTCTGAATGATATCACTGCAGGTCAGACTCAAGCTAATGAAGTAATGCAGCTCTTTCAGGTAGGGTGACCAGACGTCCCGAAAAATTCGGGACAGCCCCGAAATCTAAACTGTTGTCCCGACTCCCGAATCTGGCCCTAATTGTCCCGAAAATTATACTAAAGCAAAATCTTGAGTATTTATTGTCTGATAAACATTAAAAACTGTCCACGGAGGTTGAGTCGTCCAGCAGCCAGCCCCCGCTGGCTGCAGCATCTTTTTTCTAAGTTCTAAAAAAATACCGTAGGCGGCTAGGCACAAATTTTGATATTCATTTATCTAATTAATCTATAGCCTATGCACAAAGACAATATGATGTTTTTGTCCCCTTTTTGTTTTAAAGCTTGATGAAGAGAGTGCAAGTTGCTGCAGCTGTGAGGAGGACAGTGATGCACTCGTACAGGAGTGATTGACAGTTCGCGGCACTGTGTACAAAAAATACTCCGCTACACAATTATTTCGTTATTTTCGTTTAAGCTTATTAACGTTAAGTGTTACAGAAAGGTCTGATTTACGCACTGTTACAACAGTCATTGTTTTTTTTTTTTACAATGCCATTTGAGTTCATGATTTTAATGTTGCTGTTTCTTGTTCCAGACTAAAGAGTAATGACAGACGGTTGATCTTTGAATAAAAATGTGTTTTGTTAAGATTTGAAATTCATTATCTTTTATTATAGTGTGACGGCTGGTGAAAGACAGTCCGGAAACAAATGCGAGTTAACAGGATTTAATGAGATGAAGACAAGTAGAACAATGACACACAAAGACGATGGGACGATAACACTCCAGGGAGACGGTGGTTGGTGAGAAATCCAGCCTGTAGTGGAGTGTAGGTGGGAAGTCCGGGTCTTGGTGGCGTGAGGCAGCAGGAGAGAGTGGCACAGGAACTGCGGGGAATAGAGCCGAAGGTAAGTGTCCATGGCTGAGTGATCGTGCGGAGAGTGGATGAGGTTCTAGGGAAAAACACAGACATCCAAACGCAAACTAACACTAAAGCCAGACGGGGGTAACACAACGACATGAAACAACGATCTCACAAACACAAGACGTGAGACAAGCCATATATAGGAGATGAGTAATGAGTGGCAGCTGTTGCTGATACAATTAACGGAGACGCCCACAACTAATCAGTGCAGACGCAGAACACACAGAATTCACCACAATGTGTAAACAACCCGAGATCACGGTTTACCAACCGTGACATATAGGCTACGAAGTCTAATATCATAAGCCCCCCCATCCCGTCACACAAGACCACAGACCCCCGCCCATCCCCCGTTAATAAAATAGGCTATAATAGAGTACCGGCACCTCTTTTGGCCCACTTAAAGCACTGAGCCCAGGGATACCCACCATGTTACCAACAGGGTTTAGCTGCAGTGTATTATGCTTATGAAAAAGCATCCACAATAACTATGGGGTATCCAGTAACAATATATACCCATCACAAAGTTGTGGAATTAATTGAACAAGAGAAATTTGTTCTGACACAAGCTCGAATTCTAGCCTATTCCTCATTACTCACATATCCAGATGTTACCGTTAAAAGATGCCATACAGTTATTCCAGCTGAATTAATTCCTTTGGCTTTTGAAGGAGAACCTCATGAGTGTGTGAATGAGTCCTTGGCATTTACTAGATTACGACCAGATCTAGAATCAACACCTATTACTGAAGCAGAAGTAACTTACTTTGTAGATGGTTCTAGCTTTAGGGATCACGAAGGAAATCATACAGGATATTCAGTAGTGAAGACAAACAAAAAAGAATTTGAATCTGTGATATCACAACATTGTGTACAGCCTTGCTCTGCTCAATTAGCAGAATTAAAAGCTCTCACAACTGCATGTCAGTTAGCAAAAGGACAAACTGCTAACATTTTTACAGATTCAGCGTATGCTCATGGTATATGTCATTCTATTCGGAGCAGTGTGGAAACAAAGAGGTTTCAAAAAGAGTGATGGGACTCCCATCCAACATAGTGAACAAATAGGGCAATTGATTTCTGCTACGATGCTATCAAAACTACTAGCAATAATCAAATGTCAAGCACAAAAAAAGTGAAATGACTATGTCACAAGGAAATAATGCAGCAGATTAAGATAGCTAAAAAAGCTTCAGGGTGTCAAGTAGCAGTATTAGCACCTGTTGTACTTATCGAACCTCATCCTCAATTGGATCACATTATTCGAATTCAACAACAAGCAGGCCCCTATGAACAATCAATGTGGCAACAAAGGGGAGCTAAAAAAGACTCATACACATGAGTCTGGCATACACATGAAGGACACATTGTTGCACCTACTTCACTGTTGAATATTCTTATTACAGATGCACATGGTTTTGACCATTGTGCAAAGGGAGAAGTAGTAAGAAAAATTAAACAGCAAGGATATTGGTCTCCTTATTTATATGCAATGGTGGATGAATTTTTGTCCACATGTGAAGTATGTGCTAAATACAATGTAAGAAAAGGCATAGTGACACCAATAGGCCATATTCCAACACCTGAAGGACCCTTTAAACATCTTGTATGCGATTATGTGGATATGATAAAGCGTGTACAAGGCAAAAGATACATGCTTGTTATCATAGACAGGTTTAGCAGATGGGTGGAGGCGGTACCATCCGCAGATCTAGGAGCAGGAACAGTAATTAAATTTCTAACAAGAGAGGTAATTCCTAGATTTGGAATTCCATCAGAAATAAGTTCAGATAATGGGTCGGCATTCATACAAAAAACTGTGAAACGTGTTGCAACAATTAAGAATAAAACAGAGACTTGGATGCGTTTATAGACCTCAGTCACAAGGGTTAGTGGAGAGGGTTAATGGAGTTATCAAGGCCAAAATAAACAAAATATGTGAAAGTACTAACTTAATTGGATTGATGCATTACCGCTCGCACTAATGAGCTATCGCATGCAAACTAACAGGAACACGCACTTAACACCGCATGAAATGCTTACGGGTCGACCCATGCCTGTGCCATATTGTAGAGGTCCCTATAAAGGACCGCCTCTAGAACAATTACAAATGGAACTTCGCTCTTATATGAAGAAACTAACTGCCATACATAAAGCTATCTATTTACAGGAAAAAAGATAAGAGCCCAGTGAGGAATCGGAGACTGTTTGTCCAGTTGTTCCAGGGGGCCAAGTTTATCTGAGGGTATTCCGGAGAAAATGGAATGAGCCCAGGAGAGAAGGACCCTACACAGTGGTGAGAGCTACTCCAACAGCAGTCCAAGTGGAGGGAAGCACAACCTGGTATCATCTAAACCACTGTACTAGAGTTCCCACAGGAAAGGCAGAAAGAAAGGAAAGCAGACAACCAGACAATGCAGGAGAGAGCAATGATGAAGAATCAGAGACACATGATGAAGTGCAAACTGACGAGAGCTCTTTCCTCTTGTCAGACAAACTGGAGAGGACAGAGAATAAGTCTGACAACATGTCTGAAGACCATCCTATGCCTAATGCATCTCATAATGCAGACTCAAACTCAACCGATAGAAAGCAACCTGACTTCCCTTCAATAGACTTTACAACCTTTGAACAAAAGTGACAATGTGATCAACTCAACAGAACCAATGATAATCAAAAATCGTAGAGACATTGATTATGATGTCCAAAGACGTTAGTCAAATTGATGCATTATGGGATAGAGCCCAAAATAATGAATGGTATAAATGGGGAGCCTTTACAGCTAAAGAAACAGGAAAAGAAAATTGCTTGTTGTGCTCCAAATCTCCGTTAAACAAAGTAATAGCCATACCAAATCCATATGACTACCGAAAATGTGCCCAATTTGGGATAAACTTTTGTCATTTAACAGATTTTACCAGGCCATATTGTATTGCTGAATGCCTTGGATTTTTAGGAAATCCTAAATTAACAGATTATTTCTTTAGACCACTCTGGGGATCCTGGTGTCAATACTCAGATATCAGTCAAAATATAAAAATTGAAAAACAAAAGGTAGAGATTCCAAAATGGTATAGCATAGATTATAAACAAGAATATGAGTGTTTCCATAAACCAAAAGGAACCCAAGATGTGGGTAAATTCAAAGGAAGATGTGCTATTATTTGTTATATAGATAAGAAAAATTCTTGGAAATCAGGAGTTCCTTCTAGAGCTCCAGAACTTTTAGCATTCGGAACAACTAAAGGAAGTAAGATAGCACCTGAAAAATGTGAAAATCAAACTATAGCCTTACCTCCAATAGAAATTTATGAAGATCAATCATTAATAATAGCAGATTTATTTTGGATCTGTGGAGGTGACATGTTATTGCCTTCTTTACCAGTTGGATGGAAAGGTATATGTGTAATAGTACGGTTAATTCAAGAAGTTAGCATGGCACAATGGGGAACAGAACAGAGCACGAACAAGGAAGACAATAGAACTAAAAGAGGATACGAGCCAGACCCCAATGTATATTTAGACTCAATTGTACAGCCAAGAGGAATTCCTAATAAATTCAAGGCAAGAAATGAAATAAAAGGAGGTTTTGAGTCAATCCTGGTTTGGATCACACCAAAAAAAAATACAGAGTGGATTAATTATATCTATTATAATCAACAAAGATTCATTAATTATACTGATGAGGCATTAATGTTATTAGGCGACCAAGTGCATGCAACAAGTAGAATGACATGGCAAAACAGACAGGCTCTTAATTGGCTCTTGGCAGACAAGGGAGGAGTTTGTGTTATGTTTGGAGATCAATGTTGTACATTTATCCCAAATAACACCGCCCCTGGAGGAGCTTTCAGTGAAGTTATGACAAAAATAAAAAAATTAAGAAATGAAATTACAGCAAATGCCGGAAGAGACCAACATATTTGGGATTGGATTGATGTGAAATTTGGAGCATGGGGAGCATGGTTTGTTAAACTAGGAATGTTTTTAGGAGTTGCCATATTAAGAGGAGGATTATTATTTTGCTGTGTATTACCTTTATTAAGATCATTAATCGTCGATGCTACTTTTAAGCAAATGGAAGTGATAAAAGTCTCGAATAATCAACAAAGGATCACTGAAAGGAGTCTGGAGGAATATTATGAAGGGTGGCTAAACAAACTGAACTTAAATGAGCAAACTTTTGACGATAGTTCTATTGACTCTAACGAGGATGATGAAGATGTCTAAAGGTGAACCATACCCTGGATATAAGTGCCAGTTTAACTTTGGCCCAGGGAGGCTCTCTACGATACATAAGGTATCTGAGCTGAAGATCAACTTTTATAATCTTGTGATATTCAATTATTGATGTAATGTATGTATTTTATGTCTTTTATACATAACTGTGATAACCACAGGCAAGTGCTGAACCAATTGCACGCTCACGCTTATAACATTGTGTACTATTAAAAAAAGGAATTAGGGAGACTGGATCTTTTACTAGCTCCTAGTCAAAAAAGGAGAGAGATGTTTGGTCCAGTAATCCCTCAGAGTGGAAATTCATAATCTAGTCACTGGTGATAATACAATGTGACTTATTTAGTCACTAGGTAGTGTAACTAATATGACTGGATTATGGAGTAGCACTCTGGATAAGAATAATCAAATGTGAGACTTATTAAGTCTCAAAGGGGAGAATATGTGGAAACACATGGTCAGACATACATACAGGGCCTTTCTTTAGAATAAATCAAGCAGGGGGCCTCTCCTCTCTAGGGATGTATGAAAAGTGTAGTCGAAAGGAAAAGTTTGACAATGTGGAACAGCCCCATATAGTGTATATAAGGAGATACCAAATAACATTCGAGAGATCTCCTTGCAAGGAACTCTCGGCTTTGTTTTGCTTAAAATAAAGTATTTTCTTCTGAGAGAAAAATCCCTGACTGAGTGTGATTCTTCTGAGAACCGGCAAAAGACACCACACAACGGTGGATTCGAACCGGGGTTGCTGCGGCCACAACGCAGAGTACTAACCACTATACGATCACGGCGTGCCACTGGCTCACCAAACACAACCCCTGGAGCCCGGATACAAGAAGCACTAGCGCCGTGTTTGTCCATCGAAGAGGGACTGGACATTTCGCAAATCAGTGCGAGAACCGTGAAAAATGCATGAACGCTTGTCCTCATGGACATCAGCAAACAGCATAGTCGGCAGGATTCGAACCTGCGCGAGAGACCCCAATGGATTTCTAGTCCATCGCCCTAACCACTCGGCCACGACTACAGAAGTAGACCAATTTCTGCTCAGTTTGTGTGCAACACTTCTGTCTGACCTATTTGCAACCAACCCAGCTCATTTAGCAAGCAGAGATTGCAAGCTAGCCCTGCAAATGGGAAGAACAGCGGTCCCACTGAGGAGAAATCAGGCTGCCATGTCTCATCCTATGTAATAGGGTTTTTCAGTACTGCCCCTGGGGACCGACAGCACTGCACAATTGGGAGGCCTGTCTTATTCTACTCACTTTCCTAAAGGGCTGACCGTCAGAATCAGGTGTGCATTGGGGAGATGCACTGATCCCCGGGAGCAGGAAGGAACATCGCTCTAGAACAGAGTCAGCAGAAGAGATGGACCTTAGTGATAGAAAGCTGAGGCCTCCAAAAAGAAGACTGACTTTCGCCCAAACATGGACTTGAATTAAGCAGACCACCTTCTGCCCTGTTGTGTGTAACACTGATGCCTGACCTACTTGCAACCTAGCTAGCGGAGATTGTAAGCTAGTCCTTGAAGCGGGTAAAACAGCAGTCCCACTGAGGAGAAATCAGGCTGCCATGTGTCATCCTATGTAATGAGGTTTTTCAGTGCTGGGCCTGGGGACCGACAGCACTGCACAATTTGGAGGTCTGTCTTATTCTACTCACTCTGTGAGTGCGCTTTCCTAAAGAGCTGACCATCAGAATCAGGTGTGCCGAACAAGGGAGATCCCCTGGAGCAGGAAGGAACACCGCTCCAGTACAGAGTCACCAGAAGAGATGGACCATAGTGATTGCAAGTTGAGGCCACTAAAAGCGACAGACCTTCGCCCGAACAGGGACTTGAACCCTGGACCCTCAGATTAAAAGTCTGATGCTCTACCGACTGAGCTATCCGGGCTCTTGTGAAGCACTGGCTTCTCACCTTTTATATAACAGCAGTTTTACAACAAGCTGCCCAGAAGAGACGCAGGGGTCACGGGATGAAGGCTAGAAGCAGTTATGGCACAGAGAGCGAAGGAGGGCAAAGGACCATATAAGGCACAATTACCGTCACAGAAAGCTAAAGCAATACTGCGAAGCCCTCCCGTAGTCGGCAGGGTTCGAACCTGCGCGGGGTGACCCCAATGGATTTCGAGTCCATCGCCTTAACCTCTCGGCCACGACTACACCTAACGGTAGACTGCAAGCCCCCTTGTCTGGTGGTTCCCTGAACAGGCCAAGCTTCAGGAACAAAATCAAGCAGAAAGATGAGGTGGTAAAAAATGTTTAACCTTCCCGTATACTCAAAGGGTTGCCGTGACCCGGATTCGAACCGGGGTTGCTGCGGCCACAACGCAGAGTACTAACCACTATACGATCACGGCGTGCCACTGGCTCACCAAACACAACCCCTGGAGCCCGGATACAAGAAGCACTAGCGCCGTGTTTGTCCATCGAAGAGGGACTGGACATTTCGCAAATCAGTGCGAGGACCGTGAAAAATGCATGGACGCTTGTCCTCATGGACATCAGCAAACAGCGTAGTCGGCAGGATTCGAACCAGCGCGGGGAGACCCCAATGGATTTCTAGTCCATCGCCTTAACCACTCGGCCACGCCTACAGAAGTAGACCAATTTCTGCTCAGTTTGTGTGCAACACTTCTGTCTGACCTATTTGCAACCAACCCAGCTCATTTAGCAAGCAGAGATTGCAAGCTAGCCCTGCAAATGGGAAGAACAGCGCTCCCACTGAGGAGAAATCAGGCTGCCATGTCTCATCCTATGTAATAGGGTTTTTCAGTACTGCCCCTGGGGACCGACAGCACTGCACAATTGGGAGGCCTGTCTTATTCTACTCACTTTCCTAAAGGGCTGACCGTCATAATCAGGTGTGCATTGGGGAGATGCACTGATCCCCGGGAGCAGGAAGGAACATCGCTCTAGAACAGAGTCAGCAGAAGAGATGGACCTTAGTGATAGCAAGCTGAGGCCTCCAAAAAGAAGACTGACCTTCGCCCAAACATGGACTTGAATTAAGCAGACCACCTTCTGCCCTGTTGTGTGTAACACTGATGCCTGACCTACTTGCAACCTAGCTAGCGGAGATTGTAAGCTAGTCCTTGAAGCGGGTAAAACAGCAGTCCCACTGAGGAGAAATCAGGCTGCCATGTGTCATCCTATGTAATGAGGTTTTTCAGTGCTGGGCCTGGGGACCGACAGCACTGCACAATTTGGAGGTCTGTCTTATTCTACTCACTCTGTGAGTGCGCTTTCCTAAAGAGCTGACCATCAGAATCAGGTGTGCCGAACAAGGGAGATCCCCTGGAGCAGGAAGGAACACCGCTCCAGTACAGAGTCACCAGAAGAGATGGACCATAGTGATTGCAAGTTGAGGCCACTAAAAGCGACAGACCTTCGCCCGAACAGGGACTTGAACCCTGGACCCTCAGATTAAAAGTCTGATGCTCTACCGACTGAGCTATCCGGGCTCTTGTGAAGCACTGGCTTCTCACCTTTTATATAACAGCAGTTTTACAACAAGCTGCCCAGAAGAGACGCAGGGGTCACGGGATGAAGGCTAGAAGCAGTTATGGCACAGAGAGCGAAGGAGGGCAAAGGACCATATAAGGCACAATTACCGTCACAGAAAGCTAAAGCAATACTGTGAAGCCCTCCCGTAGTCGGCAGGGTTCGAATCTGCGCGGGGTGACCCCAATCGATTTCGAGTCCATCGCCTTAACCTCTCGGCCATGACTACACCTAACGGTAGACTGCAAGCCCTCTTGTCTGGTGGTTCCCTGAACAGGCCAAGCTTCAGAAACAAAATCAAGCAGAAAGATGAGGTGGTAAAAAATGTTTAACCTTCCCGTATACTCAAAGGGTTGCCGTGACCCGGATTCGAACCGGGGTTGCTGCGTGCCACTGGCTCACCAAACACAACCCCTGGAGCCCGGATACAAGAAGCACTAGCGCCGTGTTTGTCCATCGAAGAGGGACTGGACATTTCGCAAATCAGTGCGAGGACCGTGAAAAATGCATGGACGCTTGTCCTCACGGACATCAGCAAACAGCGTAGTCGGCAGGATTCGAACCTGCACGGGGAGACCCCAATGGATTTCTAGTCCATCGCCTTAACCACTCGGCCACGACTACAGAAGTAGACCAATTTCTGCACAGTTTGTGTGCAACCAACCCAGCTCATTTAGCAAGCAGAGATTGCAAGCTAGCCCTGCAAATGGGAAGAACAGCGGTCCCACTGAGGAGAAATCAGGCTGCCATGTCTCATCCTATGTAATAGGGTTTTTCAGTACTGCCCCTGGGGACCAACAGCACTGCACAATTGGGAGGCCTGTCTTATTCTACTCACTTTCCTAAAGGGCTGACCGTCAGAATCAGGTGTGCATTGGGGAGATGCACTGATCCCCGGGAGCAGGAAGGAACATCGCTCTAGAACAGAGTCAGCAGAAGAGATGGACCTTAGTGATAGCAAGCTGAGGCCTCCAAAAAGAAGACTGATTTTCGCCCAAACATGGACTTGAATTAAGCAGACCACCTTCTGCCCTGTTGTGTGTAACACTGATGCCTGACCTACTTGCAACCTAGCTAGCGGAGATTGTAAGCTAGTCCTTGAAGCGGGTAAAACAGCAGTCCCACTGAGGAGAAATCAGGCTATGTAATGAGGTTTTTCAGTGCTGGGCCTGGGGACCGACAGCACTGCACAATTTGGAGGTCTGTCTTATTCTACTCACTCTGTGAGCGCGCTTTCCTAAAGAGCTGACCATCAGAATCAGGTGTGCCGAACAAGGGAGATCCCCTGGAGCAGGAAGGAACACCGCTCCAGTACAGAGTCACCAGAAGAGATGGACCATAGTGATTGCAAGTTGAGGCCACTAAAAGCGACAGACCTTCACCCGAACTTGAACCCTGGACCCTCAGATTAAAAGTCTGATGCTCTACCGACTGAGCTATCCGGGCTCTTGTGAAGCACTGGCTTCTCACCTTTTATATAACAGCAGTTTTACAACAAGCTGCCCAGAAGAGACGCAGGGGTCACGGGATGAAGGCTAGAAGCAGTTATGGCACAGAGAGCGAAGGAGGGCAAAGGACCATATAAGGCACAATTACCGTCACAGAAAGCTAAAGCAATACTGCGAAGCACTCCCGTAGTCGGCAGGGTTCGAACCTGCGCGGGGTGACCTCAATCGATTTCGAGTCCATCGCCTTAACCTCTCGGCCACGACTACACCTAACGGTAGACTGCAAGCCCCCTTGTCTGGTGGTTCCCTGAACAGGCCAAGCTTCAGGAACAAAATCAAGCAGAAAGATGAGGTGGTAAAAAATGTTTAACCTTCCCGTATACTCAAAGGGTTGCCGTGACCCGGATTCGAACCGGGGTTGCTGCGGCCACAACGCAGAGTACTAACCACTATACGATCCCGGCGTGCCACTGGCTCACCAAACACAACCCCTGGAGCCCGGATACAAGAAGCACTAGCGCCGTGTTTGTCCATCGAAGAGGGACTGGACATTTCGCAAATCAGTGCGAGGACCGTGAAAAATGCATGGACGCTTGTCCTCATGGACATCAGCAAACAGCGTAGTCGGCAGGATTCGAACCTGCGCGGGGAGACCCCAATGGATTTCTAGTCCATCGCCTTAACCACTCGGCCACGACTACAGAAGTAGACCAATTTCTGCTCAGTTTGTGTGCAACACTTCTGTCTGACCTATTTGCAACCAACCCAGCTCATTTAGCAAGCAGAGATTGCAAGCTAGCCCTGCAAATGGGAAGAACAGCGCTCCCACTGAGGAGAAATCAGGCTGCCATGTCTCATCCTATGTAATAGGGTTTTTCAGTACTGCCCCTGGGGACCGACAGCACTGCACAATTGGGAGGCCTGTCTTATTCTACTCACTTTCCTAAAGGGCTGACCGTCATAATCAGGTGTACATTGGGGAGATGCACTGATCCCCGGGAGCAGGAAGGAACATCGCTCTAGAACAGAGTCAGCAGAAGAGATGGACCTTAGTGATAGCAAGCTGAGGCCTCCAAAAAGAAGACTGAACTTCGCCCAAACATGGACTTGAATTAAGCAGACCACCTTCTGCCCTGTTGTGTGTAACACTGATGCCTGACCTACTTGCAACCTAGCTAGCGGAGATTGTAAGCTAGTCCTTGAAGTGGGTAAAACAGCAGTCCCACTGAGGAGAAATCAGGCTGCCATGTGTCATCCTATGTAATGAGGTTTTTCAGTGCTGGGCCTGGGGACCGACAGCACTGCACAATTTGGAGGTCTGTCTTATTCTACTCACTCTGTGAGTGCGCTTTCCTAAAGAGCTGACCATCAGAATCAGGTGTGCCGAACAAGGGAGATCCCCTGGAGCAGGAAGGAACACCGCTCCAGTACAGAGTCACCAGAAGAGATGGACCATAGTGATTGCAAGTTGAGGCCACTAAAAGCGACAGACCTTCACCCGAACAGGGACTTGAACCCTGGACCCTCAGATTAAAAGTCTGATGCTCTACCGACTGAGCTATCCGGGCTCTTGTGAATCACTGGCTTCTCACCTTTTATATAACAGCAGTTTTACAACAAGCTGCCCAGAAGAGACGCAGGGGTCACGGGATGAAGGCTAGAAGCAGTTATGGCACAGAGAGCGAAGGAGGGCAAAGGACCATATAAGGCACAATTACCGTCACAGAAAGCTAAAGCAATACTGTGAAGCCCTCCCGTAGTCGGCAGGGTTCGAATCTGCGCGGGGTGACCCCAATCGATTTCGAGTCCATCGCCTTAACCTCTCGGCCACGACTACACCTAACGGTAGACTGCAAGCCCTCTTGTCTGGTGGTTCCCTGAACAGGCCAAGCTTCAGAAACAAAATCAAGCAGAAAGATGAGGTGGTAAAAAATGTTTAAGCTTCCCGTATACTCAAAGGGTTGCCGTGACCCGGATTCGAACCGGGGTTGCTGCGGCCACAACGCAGAGTACTAACCACTATACGATCCCGGCGTGCCACTGGCTCACCAAACACAACCCCTGGAGCCCGGATACAAGAAGCACTAGCGCCGTGTTTGTCCATCGAAGAGGGACTGGACATTTCGCAAATCAGTGCGAGGACCGTGAAAAATGCATGGACATCAGCAAACAGCGTAGTCGGCAGGATTCGAACCTGCGCGGGGAGACCCCAATGGATTTCGAGTCCATCGCCTTAACTCTCGGGCACGACTACACCTAACGGTAGACTGCAAGCCCTCTTGTCTGGTGGTTCCCTGAACAGGCCAAGCTTCAGAAACAAAATCAAGCAGAAAGATGAGGTGGTAAAATATGTTTAACCTTCCCGTATACTCAAAGGGTTGCCGTGACCCGGATACGAAACGGGGTTGCTGCGGCCACAACGCAGAGTACTAACCACTATACGATCCCGGCGTGCCACTGGCTCACCAAACACAACCCCTGGAGCCCGGATACAAGAAGCACTAGCGCCGTGTTTGTCCATCGAAGAGGGACTGGACATTTCGCAAATCAGTGCGAGGACCGTGAAAAATGCATGGACGCTTGTCCTCATGGACATCAGCAAACAGCGTAGTCGGCAGGATTCGAACATGCGCGGGGAGACCCCAATGGATTTCTAGTCCATCGCCTTAACCACTCGGCCACGACTACAGAAGTAGACCAATTTCTGCTCAGTTTGTGTGCAACACTTCTGTCTGACCTATTTGCAACCAACCCAGCTCATTTAGCAAGCAGAGATTGCAAGCTAGCCCTGCAAATGGGAAGAACAGCGCTCCCACTGAGGAGAAATCAGGCTGCCATGTCTCATCCTATGTAATAGGGTTTTTCAGTACTGCCCCTGGGGACCGACAGCACTGCACAATTGGGAGGCCTGTCTTATTCTACTCACTTTCCTAAAGGGCTGACCGTCATAATCAGGTGTGCATTGGGGAGATGCACTGATCCCCGGGAGCAGGAAGGAACATCGCTCTAGAACAGAGTCAGCAGAAGAGATGGACCTTAGTGATAGCAAGCTGAGGCCTCCAAAAAGAAGACTGACCTTCGCCCAAACATGGACTTGAATTAAGCAGACCACCTTCTGCCCTGTTGTGTGTAACACTGATGCCTGATCTACTTGCAACCTAGCTAGCGGAGATTGTAAGCTAGTCCTTGAAGCGGGTAAAACAGCAGTCCCACTGAGGAGAAATCAGGCTGCCATGTGTCATCCTATGTAATGAGGTTTTTCAGTGCTGGGCCTGGGGACCAACAGCACTGCACAATTTGGAGGTCTGTCTTATTCTACTCACTCTGTGAGTGCGCTTTCCTAAAGAGCTGACCATCAGAATCAGGTGTGCCGAACAAGGGAGATCCCCGGGAGCAGGAAGGAACAGCGCTCCAGTCACCAGAAGAGTCACCAGAAGAGATGGACCATAGTGATTGCAAGTTGAGGCCACTAAAAGCGACAGACCTTTGCCCAAACAGGGACTTGAAGCCTGGACCCTCAGATTAAAAGTCTGATGCTCTACCGCCTGAGCTATCCGGGCTCTTGTAAAGCACTGGCTTCTCACCTTTTATATAACAGCAGTTTTACAACAAGCTGCCCAGAAGAGACGCAGGGGTCACCGGATGAAGGCTAGAAGCAGTTATGGCACAAAGAGCGAAGGAGGGCAAAGGACCATATAAGGCACAATTACCGTCACAGAAAGCTAAAGCAATACTGCGAAGCCCACCCGTAGTCGGCAGGGTTCAAACCTGCGTGGGGTAACCCCAATCGATTTCGAGTCCATCGCCTTAACCTCTCGGCCACGACTACACCTAACGGTAGACTGCAAGCCCCCTTGTCTGGTGGTTCCCTGAACAGGCCAAGCTTCAGGAACAAAATCAAGCAGAAAGATGAGGTGGTAAAAAATGTTTAACCTTCCCGTATACTCAAAGGCCTGCCGTGACCCGGATTCGAACCGGGGTTGCTGCGGCCACAATGCAGAGTACTAACCACTATACGATCCCGGCGTGCCACTGGCTCACCAAGCACAACCCCTGGAGCCCGGATACAAGAAGCACTAGCGCCGTGTTTGTCCATCGAAGAAGGACTGGACATTTCGCAAATCAGTGCGAGGACCGTGAAAAATGCATGGACGCTTGTCCTCATGGACATCAGCAAACAGCGTAGTCGGCAGGATTCGAACCTGCGCGGGGAGACCCCAATGGATTTCTAGTCCATCGCCTTAACCACTCGGCCACGACTACAGAAGTAGACCAATATCTGCACAGTTTGTGTGCAACACTTCTGTCTGACCTATTTGCAACCAACCCAGCTCATTTAGCAAGCAGAGATTGCAAGCTAGCCATGCAAATGGGAAGAACAGCGCTCCCACTGATGAGAAATCAGGCTGCCATGTCTCATCCTATGTAATAGGGTTTTTCAGTACTGCCCCTGGGGACCAACAGCACTGCACAATTGGGAGGCCTGTCTTATTCTACTCACTTTCCTAAAGGGCTGACCGTCAGAATCAGGTGTGCATTGGGGAGATGCACTGATCCCCGGGAGCAGGAAGGAACATCGCTCTAGAACAGAGTCAGCAGAAGAGATGGACCTTAGTGATAGCAAGCTGAGGCCTCCAAAAAGAAGACTGACCTTCGCCCAAACATGGACTTGAATTAAGCAGACCACCTTCTGCCCTGTTGTGTGTAACACTGATGCCTGACCTACTTGTAACCTAGCTAGCGGAGATTGTAAGCTAGTCCTTGAAGCGGGTAAAACAGCAGTCCCACTGAGGAGAAATCAGGCTGCCATGTGTCATCCTATGTAATGAGGTTTTTCAGTGCTGGGCCTGGGGACCGACAGCACTGCACAATTTGGAGGTCTGTCTTATTCTACTCGCTCTGTGAGTGCGCGTTCCTAAAGAGCTGACCATCAGAATCAGGTGTGGCGAACAAGGGAGATCCCCTGGGGCAGGAAGGAACACCGCTCCAGTACAGAGTCACCAGAAGAGATGGACCATAGTGATTGCAAGTTGAGGCCACTAAAAGCGACAGACCTTCACCCGAACAGGGACTTGAACCCTGGACCCTCAGATTAAAATTCTGATGCTCTACCGACTGAGCTATCCGGGCTCTTGTGAAGCACTGGCTTCTCACCTTTTATATAACAGCAGTTTTACAACAAGCTGCCCAGAAGAGACGCAGGGGTCACGGGATGAAGGCTAGAAGCAGTTATGGCACAGAGAGCGAAGGAGGGCAAAGGACCATATAAGGCACAATTACCGTCACAGAAAGCTAAAGCAATACTGCGAAGCGCTCCCGTAGTCGGCAGGGTTCGAACCTGCGCGGGGTGACCCCAATGGATTTCGAGTCCATCGCCTTAACCTCTCGGCCACGACTACACCTATCGGTAGACTGCAAGCCCCCTTGTCTGGTGGTTCCCTGAACAGGCCAAGCTTCAGAAACAAAATCAAGCAGAAAGATGAGGTGGTAAAAAATGTTTAACCTTCCCGTATACTCAAAGGGTTGCCGTGACCCGGATTCGAACAGGGGTTGCTGCGGCCACAACGCAGAGTACTAACCACTATACGATCCCGGCGTGCCACTGGCTCACCTAACGCAACCCCTGGAGCCCGGATACAAGAAGCACTAGCGCCGTGTTTGTCCATCGAAGAGGGACTGGACATTTCGCAAATCAGTGCGAGGACCGTGAAAAGAGCATTGACACTTATCCTCATGACCTTCAGCAAACCGGGTCGGAAGGATTCGAACTTGTGCGGGGAGACCCCAATGGCTTTGTAGTCCATCGCCTCAACCACTCGGCCACGACTACGGAAGTAAACAAACTTCTGCTCAGTTTGTGTGCAACACTTCTGTCTGACCTATTTGCAACCAACCCAGCAGAGTCAGCAAGCGGAGATTTCAAGCTAGCCCTGCAAGTGGGTAAAACAGTGGTCCCACTTAGGAGAAATCAGGCTTTCATGTCTCATCCGAAAAAAGGAGATGCACTGATCCCCGGGAGCAGGAAGGAACATCGCTCTAGAACAGAATCAGCAGAAGAGATGGACCGTAGTGATAGCAAGCTGAGGCCTCCAAAAAGAAGACTGACCTTTGCCCAAACAGGGACTTGAATTAAGCAGACCACCTTCTGGCCTGTTGTGTGTAACACTGCTGCCTGACCTACTTGCAACCTAGCAAGCGGAGGTTGTAAGCTAGCACTGGAAGCCGGTAAAACAGCAGTCCCACTGAGGAGAAATCAGGCTGTCATGTCTCATCCTATGTAATGGGGTTTTTCAGTGCTGGGCCTGGGGACCGACAGCACTGCACAATTGGGAGGTCTGTCTTATTCTACTCACTCTGTGAGCGCGCTTTCCTAACGAGCTGACCATCAGAATCAGGGGCATGTTCATGTTCAAAATGTTGCGCAACGTCTTGCTACGGTTTCCGGGTTGAATGTCATGTTTCCTGGAAACGGCGTGCACCGGTGTGCAATGGGGTTTGAGATGCGTTTTCTCTTGTTTGGTAGATGTGTCAGAACTGCAGTCCAATCAGCAACAACATGTATATAAAGCACGCAGTATTAAAGTGAACTCGCACAATGTCTTCAAGGAAAATAATGTACAAATGTATTCGTTGCAGCTCAGTATAAGCAACAACTGAGGATATTAGAAGGCATGTTTGTCGCAAGTTTTATTGTAAAAATATAACATATCAACATAATGATAGTTGTTTATTTTTAGCTTCATTGCAAGTGTAAGACATTTGTTATAGAAATAAACAATGGTAATTAAGTGCTTTTCCTAAAAATGAGGAAGAAAATACAGGGTATTAAAACCGTATGAACTACAAATAAAGTCAGTATGTGAGGCTAAATAGATGGCTCCGAAAAGTCTTCACAAAGAACACAAAGAATGGCCTTCTCAGCTGCCATAGCTGCAACTCTTGCGTCATCCGAACAGTGTGTTCAACGCATCACCGTTTCTGTTTAAAAAACGTTGTGCAACATTTTGTCAGGGCTGAACGCAGCCCAGGTGTGCCGAACAAGGGAGATCCCCTGGAGCAGGAATGAACATCGCTCCAGTACAGAGTAAGTAGAAGAGATGGCCTAGAAGCAGGGATGTAGTGGAGGCTAAACGCACGTAAACACCGTTTACGCACCTCCCAAAATTCGGAAAAAGCATTTACCCACCTCCAATGTGCGTTTATCCACCTCTGAATTGAGTATATCCACCTCTAAATAGCCTACAGTTCCTATGACATGTTAAATTAAGCTTATGTCTTTTAGTTTCATATTGTTCATTATTAGTTTCATAGGTTGTTTGTTGTTAAAGACGAAGTCTTTCATATTGCGCTGTAACTTGTCAGTGTTGACCAATTGCTTGCCGTGTTGCAAGTAGTAGTGGGAAGTTCAGATTCATTTTACTGACTCGGATCTTTGAGTCAAAATGAACTAATCTTTTTCTCTTCCCATCTCTATGGGACTGAGATGAAGAATAAAAGACTAGGACCACACCTGTTGATTCAGAACCCATATGTTGTGTAATCCGCATGTGCGGTCAACACAAAATGAAAACATCACTCTCTGAGACAACTCGATAGTCTTGAATCATATTAAAGATTCGTTCAAAATGAACGACATGCAACAGACCAGGCACGTGCACACATAAGCTGTGTCCAAATTCAGGGTCTGCATCCTCCTTAGGATCCTTCCTACCCGGTTGAAGGAGCATGGGTCCTCCGACGACCACAAAAACCGGAAGTCGGTGTTTGTGAATTTGGACAGCCTACCCTTCTTTCAGTTTTTAAAAAACATCGAAAATAATACTCCTCCCCCACTCCGCTACAGCTCGCTTAGTCCTGCCGAAAATAATTATGGGATAGGTAGGACGCGAAAGGATCCACCACACCCATCCTTCCAATTCGGGGAAAAGGAGGACGCATTTGTGGGCCGCATTTGAAGGATCCTACGAATTTGGACAGCCTTCGTCGCGGCGCTGTGACGTAACATCCTTCAAATGCGTCCTTCGAAGGATGTAGACCAGGCCCGTCGTCAAGGGGGGGCATCGGGGGGCAGTGCCCCCCCAAATGACTTTTTGTGCCCCCCTAAACGTAACGCACAGAACAATTAACCAAACTTGCATTACTGTGCATTCACACCGCTGGCGTCGAGAGCGTCAAAGTGGCCGGAAGTCATTCATTTTCAATGTAAACCAGCGTCGAGGAGCGGTGCGGCGCGACTTGGCCTTTGAGAGCGTCGAGCAGAGTTGAAATCAAGGCAACTTTATGGTAATGAGCTATGACGCGGTTGGGCAGCAACCAATCGGAACGTAGAAGTCAACCGCTTGAGAGGATTCCAGAGGACGCAGCTCCGATCACATTAGTTCCCAAGCAAAATAGAGGACAGGTTGATTATTGCTGTTTCGCGTTTGCAGTAATCTATGATGTGTCCCTGTTTGCGTACAGGGACATAAAAAAATAATTAAAAGTGATATGTGGACCATGGTGTCTCAGATCGTTCATTTTAAGTAAAGGATCTTAATATTTCGTCCACAACAACATTTAATGAGATTAATTTATAACGTTATCCTTCTTGTGGTTAATCTGCATAAGATCAACAAGTCTGTATGCTTTGCGGCCACTTTCAATACAAGTTAAGCATTCGGTCAACGTCAGAGCGCACACGAATCTTTCTGCAGTATCGTGAGCAGAGCGGCTAGAGCGATTTTAGATTTTTAGCATTTTTTGATATTGAATGTTATTCGTTTAGATTATTGCACTGATATCGTTGTTTCAGCAGAACTTGGCTCACAGAAACAGTAATCACTACAACGGTAACACTAGAAATGCATAACACATTACCTTCAGAAATGATTCAGACGATTCATTATTCAACGCATTATTACACAGAATATAATTTAAAATATAATTATATTCATAAATGACTGTTAAAACATCCCAAAACAGCACCCAAACCTTGCAAAGACCTACCTCATTAATCATTCAAATACAACAACCCATGGCAAGTCTCCAGCAGCAGACCTTTCAATATGTTCTTTTTGTGTTAGTAGTTTTATTAATTCAAATTACAATATGCAGTTTGAAAGTGTATGTATATGTATATATAAATCATGCAATTCATTTAGTTAAGTATTGTATTGTATACAGTATTGTATTGTTTATACGCAATTCCTTTGCGCAGCTGAGCTGTGCGTTGCATGCGATCTCAGAATAAATTTTTGGCGGTTTTGGAAATGTTAAGAGACAATAAACAGAGACGTTGAGATCAAACGGTGAAGTATTTTATTTGAATAATTGAACAAAACAAGACTATTGTGGTCTATTTTAGTTATAGCCTAATATGGGTTTATGTTATGGTCCGTCTCAGATCATTAAAAAAAGTGTGCCCCCCTATAAAAATTAAATGCCCCCCCCAATTGGTTTGTTCTGGCGACGGCCCTGATGTAGACCCTGAATTTGGACACAGCTATAGACATCAAAGGGGGCTTGAGCACCTGCCCTTTTTATTCCTGGAGAGAAAGTGCCCTTTTTTCTGGGGTGTTTTTTATTTTATTTTAAATAATATATATTCCGCAGCTTCCATGTCAAACAAATATATTTATTGAAGAATAGTTTATCTAAATATCAGGTCAGGAGTTCTGAAGCGCTCATTGAGAACCGTTTCTGTCAGACGCGTCTGATTCGTCGAGAACCGAGGAGCTGATGATACTGCGCATGTGTGATTCAGTGTGAAGCAGACTGACTCACAGCTCGTCTGAACCGAACTGATTCTTTTGGTGATTGATTCTGAACTGATTCTGTGCTTATGTTATAAGCGAGGGTAAACTGAAGGCTTGAATTAAGGGCAGTCATCGCTAATGGCATTACATCGAGTGCAAAAGAACCGGTGAACCGTTTTTTTTTCCAACTGTTTTATTTGATCGAATTGTCCGAAAGAACCGGTTCACTTGAGCGCCTGCTCCTTTGCCCCAAAAGTGCCCTTTTGTCAAAGAAAAATTTCCTCGAATTTTTTTTTGTAATAACATACCCTGTTGTGAATGCCTGCCAACGCCCAATCATAATATTATTACAATTTATTAATAATAATTTAGTCGTAAATAAAATGACCAATATGATGACCTTTCACCTGACCGGGAAAATTCCTCAGGCCGCACGAGCATTTTTAATTGTATTTTCAGAACCGTGGCAGCTGGTAAGTGGTGTTTCATTCTCAGCGAAGTGATTTTGATGTTTATTTACTTATTATTATTTTACAAGAACGATGTGATGTGACAACATGCAGATAAGTTGCTGTGTGTAGCCTGTTGTAGTTAACACTAGCGTGCTGTTTGAGGGAGAAAGGTTTCACAGGCATCGAGGGGTCTGGTCTTTTTTGTTATTTGACTAAACTTTTATTATATTACAGTACTTATTTATTTTTTAACACATTGAGTGCCTTAAAAATAATTATCACAACACTGGTAAGGCTAATTTAGATTTTCTCATTCTCTGAATTATCATTATAAAAATTCAGGAATTAATTATATAATTATATTTTAAATGTGACGCAAATATTTTTTTTTCTACAATAGCAACAGTGCTTTCAACAGCAAGACCACTTTAGCCTGTAAACTCAATAATATCTCTCTGGAAGTTAATGTAAAAATATCAATGTCAATAAAAAATGCATGATATACCTGACATCAAAGTGCAGTGTGAAGGATATGAATAACAAATGTAGCCTGTCATTTGTTTACATTGCAAAGGTGTTCAATTTTAGACAATAACAACTACAACAGTAATAATAATATTAATCACTATATTCCAGTGGATCAGTTTTTTTATGTTTTGTATCAATATTTAAGGTGGACTTATTGATTGGGTGCAAGAGTAGTAGTGATGGTTAAAATAATAGTTTAATGCTGAAACAGAGAAGAAAAAGCCATCAGGTTGGGACAATTTAAGACATTTCAGTTTCTAATCCCAGAGCTATTATTATTTTAAACTTAAAATTGTCTTCTCTATTGTTTCTTTGCTTCAAAGCATTTGCTGCTGTATCAATACATAATCATCCATATCGATATGTGAATCCGCAAGGAATGCATCACAATATATTGCTGTATTGATATTTTGAACAGCGCCATTTAAAACCTTGTTCCATGTGCCCCTTTTATACTTTGAGCACCTGCCCCTCCAAAGGTCTCTGCACGGCCCTGCAACAGACTGCATCAAGATTCAAATATGGATATCCAGTAATTAATAATAATAATAACAATAATAATAAAAATAATATTAATAAAGTTCATTATTTTGAATAGAAATCATCACTCATACAGCAGGCATTCATCTCATCTCCAGTTTATTTGTGTTCGTATACATACAATATCCACGATCCGCCAGGGCTATAGTCCAATGGTGCGCTAATAATTTTATGACATGTTTGTAAAATATTTCGTCATACAGAATAACATTTCTATTCATTTTACACTGATTTATGTGATCTGAAGAACTAAAACAGCTAACAGACCTAGCGATTACTCTCCTTTTATTGATTCGTGTCAGCTATGACATCAGTGCGATATCATTAGTTTGTAAAGCTGTCAATCATCTCACGTGAACCACGTGATCAAAAGGATGTCCTTCTGCAATGAAGCTGTCTGTGTCATTGCAGTCTGTGTCATTGATAAAATATATGAAAGATAAAAGTAAAAAAAAAAAATGTGATTCCAGCTTGTTAAATGTGAGTATGTTCTAGTGTCTTCTCTCCTCTGTGACAGTCAACTGAATATCTTTGAGTTGTGGACAAAACAAGACATTTGAGGAGCATTCCTGGGCTTTTGGGGAAACACTGATCCACATTTTTCTGACATATTATAGACCAAACCATTAACCGATTAATTGAGAAAATATTAAACAGATTAATCGACTATGAAAATAATCCAAAATCCCTAATCATTACATACAAGTGCATTGCATTGGAACCCCTGGATATAAGCCTCCCTCTCTATTCCTCTTTAAAAAAAAATGTTCTCTCTGTTTTGTCATTTAGTAAACTTTATAGATTTCAACCTTATTATTCCTTCTTGAGTCTCTTTAACAAGAACTTAGATTAATGTATGAATTAAATAGTGATTGTGTGACCTATATGAGGGAACAACCAGTGATACCCTTGGTAGTAATATCGAATGATAGCCTATAGCGATGTAATTAGGATACACATACACCGGTAGGCAGTGGCCCACCTTACCATGACCACGATGTGGTCAACCAGAATTTATAGTTTACCCACCTCTTTTTTTTACCACTAAACCTCTGCCTAGAAGGCACAATTACTGTCACAGAAAGCTAAAGCAATACTACAAAGCCCTCCCATAGTCTGCAAGGTTCGAACCTGCGCAGGGAGACCCCAATTATTTCAAGTCCATCGCCTTAACCTCTCGGCCACAACTATGTCTATTGGTAGACTGCCTGCCCCATTATCATTAAAAAAATAAATTAAACTAGGGATGTCAACGATTAATCGATGATCGATTAATTGTCGATAAGAGATGCAATCGATTAAGGCTATCGATGGTCGGTTAACCGATTCAATGTTGGGCTGCGTGCGGCTCATGCGCACTCAACACGTGCGAGCGGCTGTGAGTGACGGTGACGATATATAAAAGCATAATCATTCATTCACAATGTACAAATTAAGCTTTTAATGTGATTTAAACTTTAAAGTACATTAAAATAGAAACAACATAAAAGTTCTTCAACATTAAATGCAATAGAAATGTAGTTACTAATCATTTCATCAGATAACTGTTTTATATTGTGCGCTTTGCAGGGCTGCGGGACACAGTGACAGGACAGGTAGTCTATTCATTCCTACAACTTGTTAATTCATTCCTACGAATTATTAATGTGGCAATTGTCCATGTTTCATTAATTTTGTTCCCTAAATAACCCATGATTTAAGTTAAATAAGGGAACAAATTAATAAATCGAACGAATTCTTAATTCATGAAATCTTTAATTTCCCTTCCCATGTTTACCACAGTAAGAGATGCGAAAACAGTTATTAAAAGCGAAAGATAATAAAATAAACCTGGGAAATTAGAGGGTTAGACTATGAAGATTTAGGAAAAGAAACAATGCCTAAATATACTGAATTTGTGGAAATTCGTGACCAACCGGCAAACCAGAACAAAGCCGCGTAAATGAAGACTATGGGGTCCAAAAGCATGGTCGCGATCTAACATTTTCCAGTTAACCTATTATTCCTCTAATAAACAAAGCTTTTATACCACACTTGTCATAATCAGATCTTATCATTTCTAAATAAATAATTGCTGGATTCAAAACAGCGATTAATAGGCGCTGTGACCGACACATTCCTGGAGCATTCAGTTTAAATAGACCGTAGTATACCGGTCCACTCTGCTGTTATGCCAAGGACGTTTTTGCTCATATGAAGAGGATCATCTTTTCCGTCTATATGCGAATGCGTGTTAAGTACAAGCCTAGTTTACATTATAAATAATAGTTTAACATTCAAATACATTGCGAATATGGAAACATTTCGATTTGTGCCGAATGAGACATGAGCAATAACCTCCAAATAAATCTAGCCAAAGCCGCGCTCGCTCATCCTCGTCTGCACGCATGCACTGTCACGATCTAATGCGCTGTATGCCGGATTTTTAAAAATCTGGGACAGATTTCTAGGACAGAATCCAGCAGGATCAAATTAATGTGAGCAACTGTGTTTTGGTGCAGCAGCGCCGATGTAGTTCACTTAATGTGCAGCGCAGTCACACGCGCTCCACATTTCGGATAATTTTATACAATAATGTCAGTTGAAAACATTGCAATTGTGCTTTAAAATACAACAACGAGCACCACAAAACCATTTAAAGATGCGCGTTCAGCGTTCTCCGTGCGGGATTGGAAACTTAATGGCGCACTATTTATGGAAGCATATGGGTAGCATTATTCAATTTGGGATGTAATATGCAAAATGACAATGCAATATGTAAAATGGCAATGCATTTCTGTATTTACATTTACATTTTCCAATACATTTGTGCAACGTTTGGTGCAAAATGAAAATGAAAATTAAATTACATAATTTTAATTTGCCATTTACTACACCAGTTTTAAAATGTAAAATTAATATTAATTTTAACGCTTTATAAGTTGCAAAATTAAAATGAAAATGTATTACAGAAATGATTAGATATGTCTAACATGTTAAAGCAAAAACTGTGGCAAAATGATCATTTAAATGCTATTTTTCTTAATTGCATTAACACTCACAGTCAAGACACTTACGATTGCATTTTCATTCGGTGTCCCGCAATGAATGTAGCAAAACTCAATGTGCACATTGAAAATGCATTCCGAGCCGATCACGTGTCCCCGCCCTCGCGCCACGTCAATCATTAGCCGTGTTTCCACTATCGAGCTAGGACCGGGCGTGCTAGTGCGTGCCAGGGCCAGTCGCGTTTCCACTGTCACTTCCGGGGCTTGATCGTGCCTCGCCGGGGCTTCCTCGGGGCCAACGGCCAGGTTTTTTCGGCCCGACGAAATCCTTGGGCCAAAGCGGGCCAACTGGGGCTAGAGGAGGGGTTATGAACAAAGGCGGAGTTTCTCCGTGTCTGGAGAGCTCAGCGCAGATCATTTCAGAAAGACAACAACTTTAACACCAGCATTAAAGACGTTTTAAAATAAGTTGAGCTTAAAACTCACTCTTAGTAAGCAGCAAGTGTTTGACATAACTTGATCCGATGTGGATTATAATCATTAAACAAGGCAGAAATATTTATAAGTGATGTAAAAGACTATGCACGCTAAACATTAACATTACCATAGTAAACATGGTAAAAATGACCGCCTGGATAAATCAGACGTCAGCTTCTTATTCTCTATCACAATTGTGTATTTATTAAGTAACATTTTATCTGTCGTCTTGTTTCGTGAGTTTAGCTCCACGTTGCATATCATCAAAATATAATAATGATTTTTGTTCGGGAGCTTTTATAAATATGGAGAGTCTGTGCTGAGGATCATTTCAGAAAGATAACAGCTATAACACCAGCATTAAACACTTTTTTTTAAATAAGTCGAGCTCAAAACTCTCTTTCAGTCAGCAGCGAGTGTTTGAAATAACTTGATCTGATGTGGATTATAATCACTAAACAAGGCAGAAATATTTATAAGTGATGAAAAAGATATGCACGCTAAACTTGTTACCATAGTAAACATGGTAAAATATGACGCTTGAAGAAATCAGACGTCAGCTCAACAGTCGTGTATTTATTAAGTAACTTAATATTATCTGTCACAAGCCTCATCTCGAGAGTTTATCTCACGTTGCCTATCATAAAAGAATATAGCCTAATAATGGTTTTTGTTCGGGAGCTTACAAAAATAGAGATATTATCATTCATTCTAAATGTGACGGCTACTGTGGTTAATAAACAGAAACAGACTCGACTGAACAAGCAGGCTATTTTCATGAGCGTTAAAAATAAATAAATAAAATAGACATAAGTGTATTTATGTGTGAATAATTTTGAGTCCTGATAAATTAAATCAATATGATCAATGTATATAAATATGATCTATAGTTAAAACATCGATGCTTTTGAATTTGAATATATAACAAAGCATGCAAACAAACTGCCGCTTTTATCATGTTCGTTTTGTGATCGCACATGTTCCAGTGACTTATTTCTTAGTTTTCTGATAACTTCTCTTTGTTGGTGAAATTTTGAGGTTGCATGGCGTTGTTCTGAGAGGCGTGTAAACAGCGTGTTTTAGTGACGTGCAGCGGTGCTTCAAGCTCCACTGTGGAAACCCTGCGCTATTCTGGCCTCGGTGCTACTGGCCCGGGGCTATGAGCCCCGCCCGGCCCGCTTTAAGCCCTGGCTCGCACTGGCCCGACAGTGGAAATGCGGCTATTGTGTGCACAAGGCGGGGCTTACAGAAGGTCAGAGACTCAAGTCTCAAGAAGAGGATTCAATCAAGTGAGACAACATGGAGAAGGCAGTTGGTCCGTGTATGTTTTGATCATTTCGGTTTATGGCTTCAATATTTCGTTCGGACTTGTGGGCGGAGCTGAAACGCTGCTTTCATCTGATTGGCCGAATCGGATCGGTTGTCATCTGACAGCCTTCAGCTGAAATGTCTGAAACTACACTCACTGTTAATTAGCATAATATTTGAATCAGATGTAGCTGGGCACATAATTCGTGCTGCTGAGACCTGCAAATTATTTCTAGGTTGTAGTAGTGTATGAATATTGTCCCACTGATAAAAACAGTGCAAATAGTTCTGTCCCTTTGGATAACAGTAAAGTGGAAATAAATATAGTTAAATTTATGAAATAAAATTAAATAGGATTTTTTGGGAAGGTAAGTCTGGCCAGTTATACAAGCAACACGAGTCGGACGAGTCTAAAGATATGAGCTGAATTGGGTGAAACGTTAAAGTTCTAGTCTGTGTCAATTACTCTCATAATAAATAATAATAATAATGTTAACTGTATTTTTCGGTATAAGTTGCATCAGTCCAAAAATACGTCATGACGAGGAAAAAAACATATATAAGTCGCACTGGACTACATGTCACATTTATTCAAGACCAAGAGAAAACATTACCGTCTACAGCCGCGAGAGGGCGCTCTGGGGTAGGCTACAGGAGCACTGAGCAGCATAGAGCTAATTTTACTATTTTTATTTAGAAATTTAACTATATTAATTTTTACAATTATTTATTAATGTCTCTCTCACACACACACACACACACACACACACACACACACATACCTAGTGCCTTATGACTTAAAAGATGAGAGTGGTAAATGTTACAGACATGGAACTGTTCAGTCTATTATTGATTTTAATTTCCACTTCACTGTTATCCAAAGGGACAGAACTATTTGCACTGTATTTATCAGTGGGACAATATTCATACAATACTACAACCTAGAAATAATTTGCAGGTCTCATCAGCACGAATTATGTGCCCAGCTACATCTGATTCAAATATTATGCTAATTAACAGTGAGCGGTGGTTTCAGACATTACAGTGCTTCACTCGCACTGACTCTTATTTTGCATGAAAGAATGACAAGACCGAGCTGAAGGCTGTCAGATGAAAACCGATCCGATTCGACCAATCAGATGAAAGCAGCGTTTCAGCTCCGCCCACAAGTCCGAATTAAATATTGAAGCCATAAACCGAAATGATCAAAACATACACGGACCAACTGCCTTGTCCATGTTGTCTCACTTGATTGAATCCTCTTCTTGAGACTTGAGTCTCTGACCTTCTGTAAGCCCCGCCTTGTTCACACAATGATTGACGTGGCGCGAGGGCGGGGACACGTGATCGGCTCGGAATGCATTTTCAATGTGCACATTGAGTTTTGCTACATTCATTGCGGGACACCGAATGAAAATGCAATCGTAAGTGTCTTGACTGTGAGTGTTAATGCAATTAAGAAAAATAGCATTTAAATGATCATTTTGCCACAGTTTTTGCTTTAACATGTTAGACATATCTAATCATTTCTGTAATACATTTTCATTTTAATTTTGCAACTTATAAAGCGTTAAAATTAATATTCATTTTACATATTAAAACTGGTGTAGTAAATGGCAAATGAAAATTATGTAATTTAATTTTCATTTTCATTTTGCACCAAACGTTGCACAAATGTATTGGAAAATGTAAATGTAAATACAGAAATGCATTGCCATTTTACATATTGCATTGTCATTTTGCATATTACATCCCAAATTGAATAATGCTACCCATATGCTTCCATACGCTCTCTTCATTTTATCAAATGATCATAATCGCATCTATTCATTTTATAATCCTGCTACTAGCATTTTATTCAGACTAAAACCTCTTTAATTCAAGTGAGAAAGCGTTTTGTGTGTGTGTGTGGCTTTTGCACATCCTGTCATATCGCTGACTGCGTGCCTGCAATAGACGCATTTTGCAGTATTATGGTTAACGATTAATCGATTAATTGATTGTTAATTTAAACGACGATCAATCATGGAAATAATCGAAATTTGACATCCCTAAATTAAACAATGCCTTTTTGGAAAAATTTCATGAAATACTAAGCCCTAAAATAAATACATAAAGTCTGTACGGTAAAAACACAATGCCACAAAGACAATTGTAACTGAACATTATGAACCTAGTTACATAAGTCACACAAATAGTAAAACATGGAAATCAGCAGCTGTTCACTCACTCTCGTGGCCATAGCCAGCTAAGAGTTCCGGACCTCTGTAGATTTTTCATGTTTGAAAATTAATAAATTGCCGGCATTAGTCTGCAAGTAATAAAAAAAGGCAGTGACTATTTACACTAAGTGCAAATAGCTATAGATGTTAAAATAGCAGGATTTTCTACCATTTGTAATGCATATTGCAAATTGTGCATATCTGCACCTCAGTAGTGTAGTACATAATAAAACCATATGCAACTTATTGAGTCTAATTTAATGGATGCCACCTTATTGGGACAATAAAGCCCTTTTTGATTATTTACTTAATTCTAATTGAAAATGAATGCCTTTCTGATGTGATTTGAAATTTGAAAAGGGAGCAAAAATTTTGCCAAAAGGCGGATTCGGACCCAGGTCAATCACATCAAAATATGTACACCAGACACTTTACCTTCTGTGCCATTGGAGCTACAACTACAACAATTACTACAACTAATAATATACCAATGATAAAATCATCCACCCCATGAATATAAAATACAATTAACAAACGTTGATGCAATAAATAGGGTAAGATTTAAGAAGGAGCATCCATCCAAAAACATCTAAATTTCTGTCTCTTTTCAAGTGTTAGTGTATATAATTCAATGTATTTATAAGGGTTATTTTAGCACAATTCTATATTAAGGGGGTTATTATAGAAACCCCCTGGACCTCACTCATTTTCAAAGCCTGGCTATGGCCATGCTCACTCTCTATACAGTAAATCAGAAGAGCTGAATTCGACGGTTACCATGCTGTGCAGAAAAAACGTTTTATGAAAGCATCCATGTCTAAAGCTTTTGAACGCTCAGACTCAATACTAAGTACTGCTAAATTACTTAGTCTGCTATCTGACATAGTGGAACGCCAGTGAGTTTTTAAAAGTTTCAGTGTAGAGAAACTGCGATCACACAAGGCAGTACTCACCGGTAGCACATCAGCTGCTTTTGGCAGACGGAAAAGCTCAAAGAAGACTTCTTTGAAAGGTTCAAGGAACCTAGTGAAATCCATCAAAGTAACAGGAACCTTCTGTCCATCTGACTTTTTCCTGCTTAAAATTCATCTGGTCTGATGTAGCTTATGTTTTAGGTCCTCCATATCTGCTTCATATGCTTTGTCTAAGAGGGCTATGCTTTCTTCATCCAGGAAGTTGCTACTTGAGGTGGTTTAAGTGGAGGTTGTTAAGTGCTTGGATACATTTCATGATCCCACAGTTTAATTTTGTGAAACGGCACTCTATTTCTCCAATCATACAGTCAATGATTGGGTAGTAAACATGCAATTTAAAGGTTTCCTTATTTTCCATCTTCACATCCTGTCCAACTGCAGATGTTGCGACACAACCCTACGGTGTTCTAGATTTTTAGCGTTCGGTTTTTTCCGCTTATGGAGTGGCATGTCTGAAGAAATACCACAGTTGTCACATGTCTGCATAATCTCATCCAAGAGACTGTTGAAGTAATCATTGGAGTTGATCTCCAATGAGATCAACTGCTTTTGAAAGATCTAACTTAGGAGACTGAAGCATGTCTGATAAAAAAAATTGTGCTACCAAGAACCATCTTAAAGACTGACAAAAGCCCGGTGAAATTCGAATCAATCTGACCAAGTAACCCCCTCGCTTCTGCAGCCCTATCTGGATGACTTTCCTCTGAAATGTCCTCAAGCACTCTCTTGACAGCTGACAATCGATCCATTAAGTTTGGACAAGTTATGTATCTGCAAGTGCACCTGGTATCACTCAACCTCTGGAGTTCACTTGGTGCACATTCAAAGATCTCACTCTGCATTTTAAGCTGTTTGTGTTGAACATATGAACTGGTAAAGAAAACATACAGCCTTTCATGTAAGGAAAAAAACGTGCCCCATCTGGAACAGACTTCACACGGTCCACCAGAACAAGGTTTAAACAATACAATGTACATAGAATGCATGTTTGGCTACCTCTCTAATTCTTGTTTGTACACCAGTGTTCTGACCACTCAATACAGAGGCACCATCGTACTCTTGTCCATCAAGGTTTTTCGTTTTTACATTTGTTTACCCTGCAGCATCTAATGTCTCTGCTTCTTGGAATTCCAAAAAACTTGTATGCACCATTCCATTTTAATAGTACCTCAGCACAAAGGAAATCTGTTCTTTTTTTTTTCAGATCCTTTGTCTCATCTGCTATAAAAGCAAATTGCTCACTCTTCTTTACCTCCTCAATAATTTCATCACTGACCATTCCGGCTAAACATTCCAGGATTTCATTTTGAATTGTATTGCTTGTGTATTTTGCATTTTTTGCACTGTGTCACTTGTTTATTCACATTTGCATCATGTTTACCAATTAGATTTAAATTCTCAAAAAAATTCCCTCTGTTTGATGATTCTGCTTAGTCATCATAGGCTCGCTGGGCAATTTTCTGTGTAGCTGTCAGGAGGAGAACTTCTGCTAAAGTTTTCACAAAATTCTGATTTTCAGTAACCTTGTTTTTGTGGTAATGATCCATCAGAGCAAACAGTGACGGGTTGTTCTCCCCCATTCTTTTGTTCTCAAGCCAGGCAGTCAGTCATTGCATTAATATGAACATCTGAGTTTGCATGCAAACTGAATCCACTGTCTTTAAATGTGGCTTTCTTCCAGTTTGAGTATCCATTTACAGATGTGAACACACTACTAGCAGCATTAGGGAGTGAGAAGTGTCTGCAAGCGAAGCAGTATGCAGAATCCTTGGAGTGTGAATACTCCAGCCAAGTGTATGCCTTGTACCACTCACTGTGAAAACTTCTCTTTGCAGCTCCTTGAATACTTTTAGAAAATGTCTGCAATTGTGGCTGGGAGGGTCCATCACTTCTGAATCTGGATATATCTAAGAATGAGATATATTGTTTTTTAATTCATAACACAGTACCTTAAAATTACCTTACACTCATTACAGTTACTTGATTCCTCTACAATAGATATATATTTTCTACTGAATGGCTACAAAACAGATCTAGATACACTTTGCATGTAATCCATAGCAACTTCATTATCTGCTTGCTTCTAGTGTTTCTGATTAGGACTGAAGCTAAACTCTGAACCCTAAATGAATAAATGACAGCATTTTCATGTTTAGGTTTAGCATCCCTTTAAATATGACCTAACCAAAATAAAGAATCCTGACAATGTTGCTGACAATGGGCATACCATTGGGTCCTACTGGGCATGCAAAAGGTGTTTCTGTTTGCCTAATGCTGCCTTCTGCCTCTCTGTTTTGCTCTTCCTCTTCTTCTGTGCCACCTTCTTCTTCCAGTATATCCTTCTGTCCCTCCACCATGTCTTCCTTTCTCTCAGTTGCATCTTTATCTCCTGCATCTGCTTTTTGCTCCTGTTCTACTGATTCCTTTTTTTTTTTTTTTAAGGAAAAACAGCTGTCTCCCTTCCTTTTCTTCATTTGGGCATTCTGTCACACAACATAGGAAACAGTGACACAAAAACACATTAATGATGACTATTACATAAAAAAAAAGAAAAAAAAGATAAAGATTCATAACGTGGCTCTGCATTAAGCTGGCGCTTGTCTAAATATTTATCTCCTGTCAAAGCAAACAATTTTACTTGAACAATATCAGTATGTCTTATTAATTTGCATTTTGTGATATTCACCATGTTAAATTGATTTCTAGTACATTTTTTTTTTTACTTTTATCAGGGGGCATTTTGTCTTAACCCTATTTAATGTAGACTTATGTGTCATCTTTCACAACAGATTCTTAAATTGTATCAATAAATAAGGTAGTGATAATAGGGCACTGTGGGGTTATTAACATTCAAGTGAAATCAGTAATTCAAGTTCAAGTGCAATCAATAATTGATTAATTCGATTCATTAAAAAAACTGAATCATTCAAGAACGAAACACTGTTTTGTGTTTCTTGAACATGTTTATTTGGAACTATTTTCGTTGAATAAACAGAGCCTAAACAGTCAATATTGTTTCTAAAATGTAGGCCAGTGGTTTTCAACCTGTGATCCGCGGCCCCCTAGTAGGCCGCGGTGGTATTGCAGGTGGGCCGCCAATTATTTTCTGTTCATTTCCAGTCCATTCTAGGGCTGTGCGATTAAAAGCAAACGTCCTAAAATCACGATTTGAGCGTGCGCGATTTCTAAATCCTAAATTTTAATGTGCTTTCGTGTTATATTTATGCGCTCTCACTGCTGACCGCATAAACATACTGTAAACACACTGCAAATACCTGAAGCACCGCTACAATTAATGAGCTCTATGAACAATGCATGGCAAAAAAGAAAAAAAAGTCCCTGTATACAGGATTTTTTTTTTTTTTTTTTGCCACAAGTCTATACATTTTTTTAACATCTTCACTATAGTAATAATTTTGACTTATGTCTGTTCTAGAGATGACTTTTTGATAAAGCTCTGATTGGTTTTCTTTTTGAAATATGTTTCAAATTAATCCTGAATGCATTTATGACTGTAAAAGCATATCGGTGTGTGTCACAATTGCAAAATTGATTAAAAAAAATCGCGATAGTTTTTTTTTTTTTTTTTTGTCCATATCGCACAGCCCTAGTTTATTCAATAAATACAGTTTAAAATCTAGCTTCGGAGTACTAAGTTATTAACCCAACAATAGCGGGGTCAGTTAATTTTTTTCAAGAGGGCCGCGCAAACATATGTGTTTGGTTGTGTGGGCCGCGAGTTGAAAAAGGTTGGGAACCACTGATATACTTGTACTAGCTTTCACATAACGTCTAAACATTTTACTAGTTAGACTTTTTCCAAACTATAATTCTTGACTAAATGTATAATTAAGTTAAATATTATGAAGTTCCAATAACAATATACAAAACTATACCATTCAAAGCTTGATGTAAATGATATAAATGTAACAAATACATGTAACTGTAACAAATGTAACAAAAAATGGTGTTCTTTTAATTTACCCCCTAAAAAAACTGAAAAATGTCCTCTGCTATTTTCAACATTAATAATAATGATAACAATAAATGTTTTTTTTTTTTTTTTTAGAAATTCAGATTGTTAAAAGGATTTCTTGAGGATTGTGTGACTGGAGTAATAATACAAAAATAAAATTAGTTTGAAAGTCAGCTTTGATTGTTCCTAATAAACTGTTTAACTGCTCCCCCATATTAAATTATGTTGTGGGATAATTAAATATATTCTAAATAAACTACAAACTTAAAATGATATACATTTATTTTGTTCTCACGTTCTTTCTTGTAACACCTCCCTCTCAGTGACAACAGCTGACTGAGCGGCTCTTTATGCAGCTCATTATGCAGGGCTTTGTCTTCTCAGGTGTAAATCATAATGATATTCATGATAGTTGACACCTACTCTCATATGACCTTTACCAACAAAAAGTGTCTTAGAAAATTTTAATCAATGTATTGTTTTCTGTAAGTGAGGAAACAAGATGATTTTCACATGAATTACAAATAAAAATTCTAGGCTACAAGCCCCAGTTCTCAAAAACCCCAGGCACCATTGTTATTTATGTTTTTTTTTTTGCCTTGTTCAAGTGTTTTAACATTGTTTGTTTTTCACTAACCACAAGTGAGATCCCTTGATCCCCGAGAGCAGGAAGGAACACCGTTCCAGTACAGAGTCAGCAGAAGAGATGGACCGTAGTGATAGCAAGGTGAGGCCAAAGAAAGACCTTCACCCGAACAGGGACTTGAACCCTGGACCCTCAGATTAAAAGTCTGATGCTCTTCCGACTGAGCTATCCGGGCTCTTGTGGAGCAAAGAAGAGACGCAGGTGTCACGGGATGAAAGCTAGAAGCAGTTAGGACAAAGGACCATAGAAGGCACAATTACCATCACAGAAAGCTAAAGCAATATCAATCAATCAATCACCTTTATTTATATAGTGCTTTAAACAAAATTCATTGCGTCAAAGCACTGAACAACATTCATTTGGAAAACAGTGTCTCAACAATGCAAAATAATAGTTAAAGGCAGTTCATCATTGAATTCAGTTATGTCATCTCTGTTCAGTTGAAATAGTGTCTGTTTTTATTTGCAATCAAGTCAATGATATGGCTGTAGATGAAGTGACCCCAACTAAGCAAGCCAGAGGCGACAGCGGCAAGGAACCGAAACTCCATCGGTGACAGAATGGAGAAAAAAACCTTGGGAGAAACCAGGCTCAGTTGGGGGGCCAGTTCTCCTCTGACCAGACGGAACCAGTAGTTCAATTCCAGGCTGCAGCAAAGTCAGATTGTGCAGAAGAATCATCTGTTTCCTGTGGTCTTGTCCTGGTGGTCCTCTGAGACAAGGTCTTTACAGGGGATCTGTATCTGGGGCTCTAGTTGTCCTGGTCTCCGCTGTCTTTCAGGGCAGTACAGGTCCTTTCTAGGTGCTGATCCACCATCTGGTTTGGATACGTACTGGATCCGGGTGACTGCAGTGACCCTCTGATCTGGACACAGACTGGATCTGGTGGCCACGGTGACCTCAGAACAAGAGAGAAACAGACAAATATTAGTGTAGATGCCATTCTTCTAATGATGTAGAAAGTACGGTGTTATGTGAAGTGTTTCCGGTTCCGGTTTACCTAATTAATGCAGCCTAAAAATCCTTTAACGGATTTGGATATTAAAAGCATATTAGTATGTTATGTGTATGCCAGGTTAAAGAGATGGGTCTTTAATCTAGATTTAAAATGCAAGAGTGTGTCTGCCTCCCGAACAATGTTAGGTAGGTTATTCCAGAGTTTAGGCGCCAAATAGGAAAAGGATCTGCCGCCCGCAGTTGATTTTGATATTCTAGGTATTATCAAATTGCCTGAGTTTTGAGAACGTAGCGGACGTAGAGGAGTATAATGTAAAAGGAGCTCATTCAAATACTGAGGTGCTAAACCATTAAGGGCTTTAGAAGTAATAAGCAATATTTTAAAATCTATACGATGTTTGATAGGGAGCCAGTGCAGTGTGGACAGGACCGGGCTAATATGGTCATACTTCCTGGTTCTAGTAAGAACTCTTGCTGCTGCATTTTGGACTAGCTGTAGTTTGTTTACCAAGCGTGCAGAACAACCACCCAATAAAGCATTACAATAGTCTAACCTTGAAGTCATAAATGCATGGATTAACATTTCTGCATTTGACATTGAGAGCATAGGCCGTAATTTAGATATATTTTTGAGATGGAAAAATACAGTTTTACAAATGCTAGAAACGTGGCTTTCTAAGGAAAGATTGCGATCAAGTAGCACACCTAGGTTCCTAACTGATGACGAAGAATTGACAGAGCAACCATCAAGTCTTAGACAGTGTTCTAGGTTATTACAAGCAGAGTTTTTAGACCCTATGATTAACACCTCTGTTTTTTCTGAATTTAGCAGTAAGAAATTACTCGTCATCCAATTTTTTATGTCGACTATGCATTCCATTTGTTTTTCAAATTGGTGTGTTTCACCGGGCTGCGAGGAAAAATAGAGCTGCGTATCATCAGCATAACAGTGAAAGCTAACACCATGTTTCCTGATGAGATCTCCCAAGGGTAAAATATAAAGCGTGAAGAGTAGCGGCCCTAGTACTGAGCCTTGAGGTACTCCATACTGCACTTGTGATCGATATGATACATCTTCATTCACTGCTACGAACTGATGGCGGTCATATAAGTACGATTTAAACCAAGATAATGCACTTCCACTGATGCCAACAAAGTGTTCAAGTCTATGCAAAAGAATGTTGTGGTCAATTGTGTCAAACGCAGCACTAAGATCCAGTAAAACTAATAGAGAGATACACCGACGATCAGATGATAAGAGCAGATCATTTGTAACTCTAAGGAGAGCATATCAAGCTGAAACCTGCCTTCCTGTGCTAGTCTCAAACTAACAAACCCAAAGTTTCAAGAACACAGGAGAAACTCGAAAATTTCTCTTGGTGATTTTTGTTGGTCAAATTTTCGAGTTTCTCCAATCTTCTTGAAACTTTTATTTTTTTCGAGCCGAGATTTCAAGTTTCTCCAATCTTATTGAAACTCACCACAGGGGTAGCACGTGTCCAGACTAGCATGGGAAATCAGGTTTTAGCTTGATATCTCTTCAGAAAGCTGAGACATGGACTTGCCACGTACAATCTATCCCATTGTAAAAAAAAACAGACTGTTTGTGGTCAGTGGAATTCCGAGGGTTTAACACCTCTGGGTGCTTCGGGAGTAAGCAAGGAGCCACCTGAACAGGTTTATTGGCAGATTCGCTGACCATTGTGTTGAATTTCAAGAAGGTTAGCCATGTGTTAGAAACTGCTATGGCTTGCATCGTTTTATCAGAAAATAACACTCCAGATGGATGTGTTTTAAAGTTCGTCAAGGGGATAAAAAGGCTACTTGTGGGCACGTAGGGGATCAGGGGGACACATAGACAGCTTGCGGTCACAGTTTTTGTATTACCAGTGGACAGAAGCGCAATTAGTGGTCACATAGGCGGTGAGAGGGACTGATGGGCTGTTTGTGGTGACACAAGTGATCATTGGGACAGACAGGGCCGGCGCGCAGGGGTCTAAGGAGGGCCTGCCACGTACCCCCTTTTAGACACCCCTTGAGACCCTGCCTTACGTGATGGCCTAGGTGGAATAAGACGGAATAAGAAGAAAGCGACACACGCTTGGAATGTCACAGTTGTGGGTTAGGTTTAGGTCAAACAATGACTGCTCTTTCATTTCTGCATCAACTATACCTTTAGTGACTGTGTTCATGCCTCTTGGCCGCAAAGCCTTGGTAGAATTGAGTTCCTCCTCAACAGAAACCCACCTAAACGATTGTGAAAAGAGATTCAGTGTTCCCGCCCAGTTTCGAACTGGGGACCTTTCGCGTGTAAGGCGAACGTGATAACCTCTACACTACGGAAACCTGTGGCAAAGGTGTCAGATCTTTTCATCTCATGCATCTTGGAGCGGGAATCAAATTACAAATTGCGTTGCGCTCTTCAGTTCGCAAATACCTTCTATTTTTAGCAGCAAACCGAGAATTTCTCCAGTTGTTTGCGGGAATCCTCTGTGGCCATTTCTTCTTTGCTTATTTGCCCACTTTCATTTAATATATGTATATTTATGTGTTGTACGAAATATTGGGTCTTTGAGTGCACCGGCCATCTGTTCATCTAAACTACCAGGTCAAAAGTACAGAGTACTGTCTGCGTGGGTATTACCGCTGCCTAGTGTGGCTTAATAATTATCTCTACACCTGTGTAAAGACGGGCCTTCGTGATGCAGAGCTGCTGCTCAACAGAGTGTCACTCAGGCAAATCTCTTTTTTCGTGTTCCTCAGAAGAAAGCCAGACAGGCTTGGAATGTCACAGTTGTGGGATAGGTTTAGGTCAAACAATGACTGCTCTTTCATTTCTGCATCAACTATACCTTTAGTGACTGTGTTCATGCCTCTTGGCCGCAAAGCCTTGGTAGAATTGAGTTCCTCCTCAACAGAAACCCACCTAAACGATTGTGAAAAGAGATTCAGTGTTCCCGCCCAGTTTCGAACTGGGGACCTTTCGCGTGTGAGGCGAACGTGATAACCACTACACTACGGAAACCCACTTCCTAAGCAAGTCCGAAATCATTGTGTGCAGGCTCAGCAAAATGAGCATAAAGGCTAAACCTTCTGAAGCCAACTGTCGGCTCAAAGGGGTTCATACATTTCTTCAAAAGGGGACAGCTGTTTCTGCTCGGTTTCGAACCGATGACCTTTCGCGTGTTAGGCGAACGTGATGACCACTACACTACAGAAACTCCACGGTCTAACGCTAGAGTGCTTTTTGGGCGAATATTTATACTGTGATGTGCCCGAAAGCAAATAGACAATCGGCGTAATTCCCACGCACAAGAGGACAGAGTTCATTCGGCCTGGCAGTCTATGCAGAGTTTCCTGAAATGCTACCCTTGACTTACCCCGGAATTAAACACTTGCAGCTTGATATCAAGCTGAAACCTGCCTTCCTGTGCTAGTCTCAAACTAACAAACCCAAAGTTTCAAGAACACAGGAGAAACTCGAAAATTTCTCTTGGTGATTTTTGTTGGTCAAACTTTCGAGTTTCTCCAATCTTCTTGAAACTTTTAGTTTTTTTGAGCCGAGATTTCAAGTTTCTCCAATCTTATTGAAACTCACCACAGGGGTAGCACGTGTCCAGACTAGCATGGGAAATCAGGTTTTAGCTTGATATCTCTTTAGAAAGCTGAGACATGGACTTGCCACGTACAATCTATCCCATTGTAAAAAAAAACAGACTGTTTGTGGTCAGTGGAATTCCGAGGGTTTAACACCTCTGGGTGCTTCGGGAGTAAGCGAGGAGCCACCTGAACAGGTTTATTGGCAGATTCGTTGACCATTGTGTTGAATTTCAAGAAGGTTAGCCATGTGTTAGAAACTGCTACGGCTTGCATCGTTTTATCAGAAAATAACACTCCAGATGGATGTTTTTTAAAGTTCGTCAAGGGGATAAAAAGGCTACTTGTGGGCACGTAGGGGATCAGGGGGACACATAGACAGCTTGCGGTCACAGTTTTTATATTACCAGTGGACAGAAGCGCAATTAGTGGTCACATAGGCGGTGAGAGGGACTGATGGGCTGTTTGTGGTGACACAGGTGATCATTGGGACAGACAGGGCCGGCGCGCAGGGGTCTAAGGAGGGCCTGCCACGTACCCCCTTTTAGACACCCCTTGAGACCCTGCCTTACGTGATGGCCTAGGTGGAATAAGACCCTTACACAAGAGGACAGAGTTCATTCGGCGTGGCAGTCTACGCAGAGTTTCCTAAAATCTCATCTTTGGTGTTTCTCAGAAGAAAGCCACACAGGCTTGGAATGTCACAGTTGTGGGTTAGGTTTAGGTCAAACAATGACTGCTCTTTCATTTCTGCATCAACTTTACCTTTAGTGACTGTATTAATGCCTATTGGCCGCAAAGCCTTGGAAGCGTTGAGTTCCTCCTGAACAGAAACCCACCTGAACAATTTTGAAAAAGAGATCCAGTGTTCCCGCCCAGTTTCGAACTGGGGACCTTTCGCGTGTAAGGCGAACGTGATAACCTCTACACTACGGAAACCTGTGGCAAAGGTGTCAGATCTTTTCATCTCATGCATCTTGGAGCGGGAATCAAATTACAAATTGCGTTGCGCTCTTCAGTTCGCAAATACCTTCTATTTTTAGCAGCAAACCGAGAATTTCTCCAGTTGTTTGCGGGAATCCTCTGTGGCCATTTCTTCTTTGCTTTTTTCCCCACTTTCATTTAATATATGTATATTTATGTGTTGTACGAGATATTGGGTCTTTGAGTGCACCGGCCATCTGTTCATCTAAACTACCAGGTCAAAAGTACAGAGTACTGTCTGCGTGGGTATTACCGCTGCCTAGTGTGGCTTAATAATTATCTCTACACCTGTGTAAAGACGGGCCTTCGTGATGCAGAGCTGCTGCTCAACAGAGGGCCACTCAGGCAAATCTCTTTTTTCGTGTTCCTCAGAAGAAAGCCAGACAGGCTTGGAATGTCACAGTTGTGGGATAGGTTTAGGTCAAACAATGACTGCTCTTTCATTTCTGCATCAACTATACCTTTAGTGACTGTGTTCATGCCTCTTGGCCGCAAAGCCTTGGTAGAATTGAGTTCCTCCTCAACAGAAACCCACCTAAACGATTGTGAAAAGAGATTCAGTGTTCCCGCCCAGTTTCGAACTGGGGACCTTTCGCGTGTGAGGCGAACGTGATAACCACTACACTACGGAAACCCACTTCCTAAGCAAGTCCGAAATCATTGTGTGCAGGCTCAGCAAAATGCGCATAAAGGCTAAACCTTCTGAAGCCAACTGTCGGCTCAAAGGGGTTCATACATTTCTTCAAAAGGGGACAGCTGTTTCTGCTCGGTTTCGAACCGATGACCTTTCGCGTGTTAGGCGAACGTGATGACCACTACACTACAGAAACTCCACGGTCTAACGCTAGAGTGCTTTTTGGGCGAATATTTATACTGTGATGTGCCCGAAAGCAAATACACAATCGGCGTAATTCCCACGCACAAGAGGACAGAGTTCATTCGGCCTGGCAGTCTATGCAGAGTTTCCTGAAATGCTACCCTTGACTTACCCCGGAATTAAACACTTGCAGCTTGATATCAAGCTGAAACCTGCCTTCCTGTGCTAGTCTCAAACTAACAAACCCAAAGTTTCAAGAACACAGGAGAAACTCGAAAATTTCTCTTGGTGATTTTTGTTGGTCAAACTTTCGAGTTTCTCCAATCTTCTTGAAACTTTTAGTTTTTTTGAGCCGAGATTTCAAGTTTCTCCAATCTTATTGAAACTCACCACAGGGGTAGCACGTGTCCAGACTAGCATGGGAAATCAGGTTTTAGCTTGATATCTCTTTAGAAAGCTGAGACATGGACTTGCCACGTACAATCTATCCCATTGTAAAAAAAACAGACTGTTTGTGGTCAGTGGAATTCCGAGGGTTTAACACCTCTGGGTGCTTCGGGAGTAAGCGAGGAGCCACCTGAACAGGTTTATTGGCAGATTCGTTGACCATTGTGTTGAATTTCAAGAAGGTTAGCCATGTGTTAGAAACTGCTACGGCTTGCATCGTTTTATCAGAAAATAACACTCCAGATGGATGTTTTTTTAAAGTTCGTCAAGGGGATAAAAAGGCTACTTGTGGGCACGTAGGGGATCAGGGGGACACATAGACAGCTTGCGGTCACAGTTTTTATATTACCAGTGGACAGAAGCGCAATTAGTGGTCACATAGGCGGTGAGAGGGACTGATGGGCTGTTTGTGGTGACACAGGTGATCATTGGGACAGACAGGGCCGGCGCGCAGGGGTCTAAGGAGGGCCTGCCACGTACCCCCTTTTAGACACCCCTTGAGACCCTGCCTTACGTGATGGCCTAGGTGGAATAAGACCCTTACACAAGAGGACAGAGTTCATTCGGCGTGGCAGTCTACGCAGAGTTTCCTAAAATCTCATCTTTGGTGTTTCTCAGAAGAAAGCCACACAGGCTTGGAATGTCACAGTTGTGGGTTAGGTTTAGGTCAAACAATGACTGCTCTTTCATTTCTGCATCAACTTTACCTTTAGTGACTGTATTAATGCCTATTGGCCGCAAAGCCTTGGAAGCGTTGAGTTCCTCCTGAACAGAAACCCACCTGAACAATTTTGAAAAAGAGATCCAGTGTTCCCGCCCAGTTTCGAACTGGGGACCTTTCGCGTGTAAGGCGAACGTGATAACCTCTACACTACGGAAACCTGTGGCAAAGGTGTCAGATCTTTTCATCTCATGCATCTTGGAGCGGGAATCAAATTACAAATTGCGTTGCGCTCTTCAGTTCGCAAATACCTTCTATTTTTAGCAGCAAACCGAGAATTTCTCCAGTTGTTTGCGGGAATCCTCTGTGGCCATTTCTTCTTTGCTTTTTTCCCCACTTTCATTTAATATATGTATATGTATGTGTTGTACGAGATATTGGGTCTTTGAGTGCACCGGCCATCTGTTCATCTAAACTACCAGGTCAAAAGTACAGAGTACTGTCTGCGTGGGTATTACCGCTGCCTAGTGTGGCTTAATAATTATCTCTACACCTGTGTAAAGACGGGCCTTCGTGATGCAGAGCTGCTGCTCAACAGAGGGCCACTCAGGCAAATCTCTTTTTTCGTGTTCCTCAGAAGAAAGCCAGACAGGCTTGGAATGTCACAGTTGTGGGATAGGTTTAGGTCAAACAATGACTGCTCTTTCATTTCTGCATCAACTATACCTTTAGTGACTGTGTTCATGCCTCTTGGCCGCAAAGCCTTGGTAGAATTGAGTTCCTCCTCAACAGAAACCCACCTAAACGATTGTGAAAAGAGATTCAGTGTTCCCGCCCAGTTTCGAACTGGGGACCTTTCGCGTGTGAGGCGAACGTGATAACCACTACACTACGGAAACCCACTTCCTAAGCAAGTCCGAAATCATTGTGTGCAGGCTCAGCAAAATGCGCATGAAGGCTAAACCTTCTGAAGCCAACTGTCGGCTCAAAGGGGTTCATACATTTCTTCAAAAGGGGACAGCTGTTTCTGCTCGGTTTCGAACCGAGGACCTTTCGCGTGTTAGGCGAACGTGATGACCACTACACTACAGAAACTCCATGGTCTAACGCTAGAGTGCTTTTTGGGCCAATATTTATACTGTGATGTGCCCGAAAGCAAATAGACAATCGGCGTAATTCCCACGCACAAGAGGACAGAGTTCATTTGGCCTGGCAGTCTATGCAGAGTTTCCTGAAACGCTACCCTTGACTTACCTCGGAATTAAACACTTGCAGCTTGATATCAAGCTGAAACCTGCCTTCCTGTGCTAGTCTCAAACTAACAAACCCAAAGTTTCAAGAACACAGGAGAAACTCGAAAATTTCTCTTGGTGATTTTTGTTGGTCAAACTTTCGAGTTTCTCCAATCTTCTTGAAACTTTTAGTTTTTTTGAGCCGAGATTTCAAGTTTCTCCAATCTTATTGAAACTCACCACAGGGGTAGCACGTGTCCAGACTAGCATGGGAAATCAGGTTTTAGCTTGATATCTCTTCAGAAAGCTACGGAAACCCACTTCCTAAGCAAGTCCGAAATCATTGTGTGCAGGCTCAGCAAAATGCGCATAAAGGCTAAACCTTCTGAAGCCAACTGTCGGCTCAAAGGGGTTCATACATTTCTTCAAAAGGGGACAGCTGTTTCTGCTCGGTTTCGAACCGAGGACCTTTCGCGTGTTAGGCGAACGTGATGACCACTACACTACAGAAACTCCACGGTCTAACGCTAGAGTGCTTTTTGGGCCAATATTTATACTGTGATGTGCCCGAAAGCAAATAGACAATCGGCGTAATTCCCACGCACAAGAGGACAGAGTTCATTCGGCCTGGCAGTCTATGCAGAGTTTCCTGAAACGCTACCCTTGACTTACCTCGGAATTAAACACTTGCAGCTTGATATCAAGCTGAAACCTGCCTTCCTGTGCTAGTCTCAAACTAACAAACCCAAAGTTTCAAGAACACAGGAGAAACTCGAAAATTTCTCTTGGTGATTTTTGTTGGTCAAACTTTCGAGTTTCTCCAATCTTCTTGAAACTTTTAGTTTTTTTGAGCCGAGATTTCAAGTTTCTCCAATCTTATTGAAACTCACCACAGGGGTAGCACGTGTCCAGACTAGCATGGGAAATCAGGTTTTAGCTTGATATCTCTTTAGAAAGCTGAGACATGGACTTGCCACGTACAATCTATCCCATTGTAAAAAAAACAGACTGTTTGTGGTCAGTGGAATTCCGAGGGTTTAACACCTCTGGGTGCTTCGGGAGTAAGCGAGGAGCCACCTGAACAGGTTTATTGGCAGATTCGTTGACCATTGTGTTGAATTTCAAGAAGGTTAGCCATGTGTTAGAAACTGCTACGGCTTGCATCGTTTTATCAGAAAATAACACTCCAGATGGATGTTTTTTAAAGTTCGTCAAGGGGATAAAAAGGCTACTTGTGGGCACGTAGGGGATCAGGGGGACACATAGACAGCTTGCGGTCACAGTTTTTATATTACCAGTGGACAGAAGCGCAATTAGTGGTCACATAGGCGGTGAGAGGGACTGATGGGCTGTTTGTGGTGACACAGGTGATCATTGGGACAGACAGGGCCGGCGCGCAGGGGTCTAAGGAGGGCCTGCCACGTACCCCCTTTTAGACACCCCTTGAGACCCTGCCTTACGTGATGGCCTAGGTGGAATAAGACCCTTACACAAGAGGACAGAGTTCATTCGGCGTGGCAGTCTATGCAGAGTTTCCTAAAATCTCATCTTTGGTGTTTCTCAGAAGAAAGCCACACAGGCTTGGAATGTCACAGTTGTGGGTTAGGTTTAGGTCAAACAATGACTGCTCTTTCATTTCTGCATCAACTTTACCTTTAGTGACTGTATTAATGCCTATTGGCCGCAAAGCCTTGGAAGCGTTGAGTTCCTCCTGAACAGAAACCCACCTGAACAATTTTGAAAAAGAGATCCAGTGTTCCCGCCCAGTTTCGAACTGGGGACCTTTCGCGTGTAAGGCGAACGTGATAACCTCTACACTACGGAAACCTGTGGCAAAGGTGTCAGATCTTTTCATCTCATGCATCTTGGAGCGGGAATCAAATTACAAATTGCGTTGCGCTCTTCAGTTCGCAAATACCTTCTATTTTTAGCAGCAAACCGAGAATTTCTCCAGTTGTTTGCGGGAATCCTCTGTGGCCATTTCTTCTTTGCTTTTTTCCCCACTTTCATTTAATATATGTATATTTATGTGTTGTACGAAATATTGGGTCTTTGAGTGCACCGGCCATCTGTTCATCTAAACTACCAGGTCAAAAGTACAGAGTACTGTCTGCGTGGGTATTACCGCTGCCTAGTGTGGCTTAATAATTATCTCTACACCTGTGTAAAGATGGGCCTTCGTGATGCAGAGCTGCTGCTCAACAGAGGGCCACTCAGGCAAATCTCTTTTTTCGTGTTCCTCAGAAGAAAGCCAGACAGGCTTGGAATGTCACAGTTGTGGGATAGGTTTAGGTCAAACAATGACTGCTCTTTCATTTCTGCATCAACTATACCTTTAGTGACTGTGTTCATGCCTCTTGGCCGCAAAGCCTTGGTAGAATTGAGTTCCTCCTCAACAGAAACCCACCTAAACGATTGTGAAAAGAGATTCAGTGTTCCCGCCCAGTTTCGAACTGGGGACCTTTCGCATATGAGGCGAACGTGATAACCACTACACTACGGAAACCCACTTCCTAAGCAAGTCCGAAATCATTGTGTGCAGGCTCAGCAAATTGCGCATAAAGGCTAAACCTTCTGAAGCCAACTGTCGGCTCAAAGGGGTTCATACATTTCTTCAAAAGGGGACAGCTGTTTCTGCTCGGTTTCGAACCGAGGACCTTTCGCGTGTTAGGCGAACGTGATGACCACTACACTACAGAAACTCCACGGTCTAACGCTAGAGTGCTTTTTGGGCCAATATTTATACTGTGATGTGCCCGAAAGCAAATAGACAATCGGCGTAATTCCCACGCACAAGAGGACAGAGTTCATTCGGCCTGGCAGTCTATGCAGAGTTTCCTGAAACGCTACCCTTGACTTACCTCGGAATTAAACACTTGCAGCTTGATATCAAGCTGAAACCTGCCTTCCTGTGCTAGTCTCAAACTAACAAACCCAAAGTTTCAAGAACACAGGAGAAACTCGAAAATTTCTCTTGGTGATTTTTGTTGGTCAAACTTTCGAGTTTCTCCAATCTTCTTGAAACTTTTAGTTTTTTTGAGCCGAGATTTCAAGTTTCTCCAATCTTATTGAAACTCACCACAGGGGTAGCACGTGTCCAGACTAGCATGGGAAATCAGGTTTTAGCTTGATATCTCTTCAGAAAGCTACGGAAACCCACTTCCTAAGCAAGTCCGAAATCATTGTGTGCAGGCTCAGCAAAATGCGCATAAAGGCTAAACCTTCTGAAGCCAACTGTCGGCTCAAAGGGGTTCATACATTTCTTCAAAAGGGGACAGCTGTTTCTGCTCGGTTTCGAACCGAGGACCTTTCGCGTGTTAGGCAAACGTGATGACCACTACACTACAGAAACTCCACAGTCTAACGCTAGAGTGCTTTTTAGACAATAGACAATCGGCGTAATTCCCACGCACAAGAGGACAGAGTTCATTCGGCCTGGCAGTCTATGCAGAGTTTCCTGAAACGCTACCCTTGACTTACCTCGGAATTAAACACTTGCAGCTTGATATCAAGCTGAAACCTGCCTTCCTGTGCTAGTCTCAAACTAACAAACCCAAAGTTTCAAGAACACAGGAGAAACTCGAAAAATTATCTTGGTGATTTTTGTTGGTCAAATTTTCGAGTTTCTCCAATCTTCTTGAAACTTTTAGTTTTTTTGAGCCGAGATTTCAAGTTTCTCCAATCTTATTGAAACTCACCACAGGGGTAGCACGTGTCCAGACTAGCATGGGAAATCAGGTTTTAGCTTGATATCTCTTCAGAAAGCTGAGACATGGACTTGCCACGTACAATCTATCCCATTGTAAAAAAAACAGACTGTTTGTGGTCAGTGGAATTCCGAGGGTTTAACACCTCTGGGTGCTTCGGGAGTAAGCGAGGAGCCACCTAAACAGGTTTATTGGCAGATTCGTTGACCATTGTGTTGAATTTCAAGAAGGTTAGCCATGTGTTAGAAACTGCTACGGCTTGCATCGTTTTATCAGAAAATAACACTCCAGATGGATGTGTTTTAAAGTTCGTCAAGGGGATAAAAAGGCTACTTGTGGGCACGTAGGGGATCAGGGGGACACATAGACAGCTTGCGGTCACAGCTTTTGTATTACCAGTGGACAGAAGCGCAATTAGTGGTCACATAGGCGGTGAGAGGGACTGATGGGCTGTTTGTGGTGACACAGGTGATCATTGGGACAGACAGGGCCGGCGCGCAGGGGTCTAAGGAGGGCCTGCCACGTACCCCCTTTTAGACACCCCTTGAGACCCTTCCTTACGTGATGGCCTAGGTGGAATAAGACCCTTACACAAGAGGACAGAGTTCATTCGGCGTGGCAGTCTACGCAGAGTTTCCTAAAATCTCATCTTTGGTGTTTCTCAGAAGAAAGCCACACAGGCTTGGAATGTCACAGTTGTGGGTTAGGTTTAGGTCAAACAATGACTGCTCTTTCATTTCTGCATCAACTTTACCTTTAGTGACTGTATTAATGCCTATTGGCCGCAAAGCCTTGGAAGCGTTGAGTTCCTCCTGAACAGAAACCCACCTGAACAATTTTGAAAAAGAGATCCAGTGTTCCCGCCCAGTTTCGAACTGGGGACCTTTCGCGTGTAAGGCGAACTTGATAACCTCTACACTACGGAAACCTGTGGCAAAGGTGTCAGATCTTTTCATCTCATGCATCTTGGAGCGGGAATCAAATTACAAATTGCGTTGCGCTCTTCAGTTCGCAAATACCTTCTATTTTTAGCAGCAAACCGAGAATTTCTCCAGTTGTTTGCGGGAATCCTCTGTGGCCATTTCTTCTTTGCTTTTTTCCCCACTTTCATTTAATATATGTATATTTATGTGTTGTACGAAATATTGGGTCTTTGAGTGCACCGGCCATCTGTTCATCTAAACTACCAGGTCAAAAGTACAGAGTACTGTCTGCGTGGGTATTACCGCTGCCTAGTGTGGCTTAATAATTATCTCTACACCTGTGTAAAGACGGGCCTTCGTGATGCAGAGCTGCTGCTCAACAGAGGGCCACTCAGGCAAATCTCTTTTTTCGTGTTCCTCAGAAGAAAGCCAGACAGGCTTGGAATGTCACAGTTGTGGGATAGGTTTAGGTCAAACAATGACTGCTCTTTCATTTCTGCATCAACTATACCTTTAGTGACTGTGTTCATGCCTCTTGGCCGCAAAGCCTTGGTAGAATTGAGTTCCTCCTCAACAGAAACCCACCTAAACGATTGTGAAAAGAGATTCAGTGTTCCCGCCCAGTTTCGAACTGGGGACCTTTCGCGTGTGAGGCGAACGTGATAACCACTACACTACGGAAACCCACTTCCTAAGCAAGTCCGAAATCATTGTGTGCAGGCTCAGCAAAATGCGCATAAAGGCTAAACCTTCTGAAGCCAACTGTCGGCTCAAAGGGGTTCATACATTTCTTCAAAAGGGGACAGCTGTTTCTGCTCGGTTTCGAACCGAGGACCTTTCGCGTGTTAGGCGAACGTGATGACCACTACACTACAGAAACTCCACGGTCTAACGCTAGAGTGCTTTTTGGGCCAATATTTATACTGTGATGTGCCCGAAAGCAAATAGACAATCGGCGTAATTCCCACGCACAAGAGGACAGAGTTCATTCGGCCTGGCAGTCTATGCAGAGTTTCCTGAAACGCTACCCTTGACTTACCTCGGAATTAAACACTTGCAGCTTGATATCAAGCTGAAACCTGCCTTCCTGTGCTAGTCTCAAACTAACAAACCCAAAGTTTCAAGAACACAGGAGAAACTCGAAAATTTCTCTTGGTGATTTTTGTTGGTCAAACTTTCGAGTTTCTCCAATCTTCTTGAAACTTTTAGTTTTTTTGAGCCGAGATTTCAAGTTTCTCCAATCTTATTGAAACTCACCACAGGGGTAGCACGTGTCCAGACTAGCATGGGAAATCAGGTTTTAGCTTGATATCTCTTCAGAAAGCTACGGAAACCCACTTCCTAAGCAAGTCCGAAATCATTGTGTGCAGGCTCAGCAAAATGCGCATAAAGGCTAAACCTTCTGAAGCCAACTGTCGGCTCAAAGGGGTTCATACATTTCTTCAAAAGGGGACAGCTGTTTCTGCTCGGTTTCAAACCGAGGACCTTTCGCGTGTTAGGCGAACGTGATGACCACTACACTACAGAAACTCCACAGTCTAACGCTAGAGTGCTTTTTAGACAATAGACAATCGGCGTAATTCCCACGCACAAGAGGACAGAGTTCATTCGGCCTGGCAGTCTATGCAGAGTTTCCTGAAACGCTACCCTTGACTTACCTCGGAATTAAACACTTGCAGCTTGATATCAAGCTGAAACCTGCCTTCCTGTGCTAGTCTCAAACTAACAAACCCAAAGTTTCAAGAACACAGGAGAAACTCGAAAAATTATCTTGGTGATTTTTGTTGGTCAAATTTTCGAGTTTCTCCAATCTTCTTGAAACTTTTAGTTTTTTTGAGCCGAGATTTCAAGTTTCTCCAATCTTATTGAAACTCACCACAGGGGTAGCACGTGTCCAGACTAGCATGGGAAATCAGGTTTTAGCTTGATATCTCTTCAGAAAGCTGAGACATGGACTTGCCACGTACAATCTATCCCATTGTAAAAAAAACAGACTGTTTGTGGTCAGTGGAATTCCGAGGGTTTAACACCTCTGGGTGCTTCGGGAGTAAGCGAGGAGCCACCTAAACAGGTTTATTGGCAGATTCGTTGACCATTGTGTTGAATTTCAAGAAGGTTAGCCATGTGTTAGAAACTGCTACGGCTTGCATCGTTTTATCAGAAAATAACACTCCAGATGGATGTGTTTTAAAGTTCGTCAAGGGGATAAAAAGGCTACTTGTGGGCACGTAGGGGATCAGGGGGACACATAGACAGCTTGCGGTCACAGTTTTTGTATTACCAGTGGACAGAAGCGCAATTAGTGGTCACATAGGCGGTGAGAGGGACTGATGGGCTGTTTGTGGTGACACAGGTGATCATTGGGACAGACAGGGCCGGCGCGCAGGGGTCTAAGGAGGGCCTGCCACGTACCCCCTTTTAGACACCCCTTGAGACCCTTCCTTACGTGATGGCCTAGGTGGAATAAGACCCTTACACAAGAGGACAGAGTTCATTCGGCGTGGCAGTCTACGCAGAGTTTCCTAAAATCTCATCTTTGGTGTTTCTCAGAAGAAAGCCACACAGGCTTGGAATGTCACAGTTGTGGGTTAGGTTTAGGTCAAACAATGACTGCTCTTTCATTTCTGCATCAACTTTACCTTTAGTGACTGTATTAATGCCTATTGGCCGCAAAGCCTTGGAAGCGTTGAGTTCCTCCTGAACAGAAACCCACCTGAACAATTTTGAAAAAGAGATCCAGTGTTCCCGCCCAGTTTCGAACTGGGGACCTTTCGCGTGTAAGGCGAACTTGATAACCTCTACACTACGGAAACCTGTGGCAAAGGTGTCAGATCTTTTCATCTCATGCATCTTGGAGCGGGAATCAAATTACAAATTGCGTTGCGCTCTTCAGTTCGCAAATACCTTCTATTTTTAGCAGCAAACCGAGAATTTCTCCAGTTGTTTGCGGGAATCCTCTGTGGCCATTTCTTCTTTGCTTTTTTCCCCACTTTCATTTAATATATGTATATTTATGTGTTGTACGAAATATTGGGTCTTTGAGTGCACCGGCCATCTGTTCATCTAAACTACCAGGTCAAAAGTACAGAGTACTGTCTGCGTGGGTATTACCGCTGCCTAGTGTGGCTTAATAATTATCTCTACACCTGTGTAAAGACGGGCCTTCGTGATGCAGAGCTGCTGCTCAACAGAGGGCCACTCAGGCAAATCTCTTTTTTCGTGTTCCTCAGAAGAAAGCCAGACAGGCTTGGAATGTCACAGTTGTGGGATAGGTTTAGGTCAAACAATGACTGCTCTTTCATTTCTGCATCAACTATACCTTTAGTGACTGTGTTCATGCCTCTTGGCCGCAAAGCCTTGGTAGAATTGAGTTCCTCCTCAACAGAAACCCACCTAAACGATTGTGAAAAGAGATTCAGTGTTCCCGCCCAGTTTCGAACTGGGGACCTTTCGCGTGTGAGGCGAACGTGATAACCACTACACTACGGAAACCCACTTCCTAAGCAAGTCCGAAATCATTGTGTGCAGGCTCAGCAAAATGCGCATAAAGGCTAAACCTTCTGAAGCCAACTGTCGGCTCAAAGGGGTTCATACATTTCTTCAAAAGGGGACAGCTGTTTCTGCTCGGTTTCGAACCGAGGACCTTTCGCGTGTTAGGCGAACGTGATGACCACTACACTACAGAAACTCCACGGTCTAACGCTAGAGTGCTTTTTGGGCCAATATTTATACTGTGATGTGCCCGAAAGCAAATAGACAATCGGCGTAATTCCCACGCACAAGAGGACAGAGTTCATTCGGCCTGGCAGTCTATGCAGAGTTTCCTGAAACGCTACCCTTGACTTACCTCGGAATTAAACACTTGCAGCTTGATATCAAGCTGAAACCTGCCTTCCTGTGCTAGTCTCAAACTAACAAACCCAAAGTTTCAAGAACACAGGAGAAACTCGAAAATTTCTCTTGGTGATTTTTGTTGGTCAAACTTTCGAGTTTCTCCAATCTTCTTGAAACTTTTAGTTTTTTTGAGCCGAGATTTCAAGTTTCTCCAATCTTATTGAAACTCACCACAGGGGTAGCACGTGTCCAGACTAGCATGGGAAATCAGGTTTTAGCTTGATATCTCTTCAGAAAGCTACGGAAACCCACTTCCTAAGCAAGTCCGAAATCATTGTGTGCAGGCTCAGCAAAATGCGCATAAAGGCTAAACCTTCTGAAGCCAACTGTCGGCTCAAAGGGGTTCATACATTTCTTCAAAAGGGGACAGCTGTTTCTGCTCGGTTTCAAACCGAGGACCTTTCGCGTGTTAGGCGAACGTGATGACCACTACACTACAGAAACTCCACAGTCTAACGCTAGAGTGCTTTTTAGACAATAGACAATCGGCGTAATTCCCACGCACAAGAGGACAGAGTTCATTCGGCCTGGCAGTCTATGCAGAGTTTCCTGAAACGCTACCCTTGACTTACCTCGGAATTAAACACTTGCAGCTTGATATCAAGCTGAAACCTGCCTTCCTGTGCTAGTCTCAAACTAACAAACCCAAAGTTTCAAGAACACAGGAGAAACTCGAAAAATTATCTTGGTGATTTTTGTTGGTCAAATTTTCGAGTTTCTCCAATCTTCTTGAAACTTTTAGTTTTTTTGAGCCGAGATTTCAAGTTTCTCCAATCTTATTGAAACTCACCACAGGGGTAGCACGTGTCCAGACTAGCATGGGAAATCAGGTTTTAGCTTGATATCTCTTCAGAAAGCTGAGACATGGACTTGCCACGTACAATCTATCCCATTGTAAAAAAAACAGACTGTTTGTGGTCAGTGGAATTCCGAGGGTTTAACACCTCTAGGTGCTTCGGGAGTAAGCGAGGAGCCACCTAAACAGGTTTATTGGCAGATTCGTTGACCATTGTGTTGAATTTCAAGAAGGTTAGCCATGTGTTAGAAACTGCTACGGCTTGCATCGTTTTATCAGAAAATAACACTCCAGATGGATGTGTTTTAAAGTTCGTCAAGGGGATAAAAAGGCTACTTGTGGGCACGTAGGGGATCAGGGGGACACATAGACAGCTTGCGGTCACAGTTTTTGTATTACCAGTGGACAGAAGCGCAATTAGTGGTCACATAGGCGGTGAGAGGGACTGATGGGCTGTTTGTGGTGACACAGGTGATCATTGGGACAGACAGGGCCGGCGCGCAGGGGTCTAAGGAGGGCCTGCCACGTACCCCCTTTTAGACACCCCTTGAGACCCTTCCTTACGTGATGGCCTAGGTGGAATAAGACCCTTACACAAGAGGACAGAGTTCATTCGGCGTGGCAGTCTACGCAGAGTTTCCTAAAATCTCATCTTTGGTGTTTCTCAGAAGAAAGCCACACAGGCTTGGAATGTCACAGTTGTGGGTTAGGTTTAGGTCAAACAATGTCTGCTCTTTCATTTCTGCATCAACTTTACCTTTAGTGACTGTATTAATGCCTATTGGCCGCAAAGCCTTGGAAGCGTTGAGTTCCTCCTGAACAGAAACCCACCTGAACAATTTTGAAAAAGAGATCCAGTGTTCCCGCCCAGTTTCGAACTGGGGACCTTTCGCGTGTAAGGCGAACGTGATAACCTCTACACTACGGAAACCTGTGGCAAAGGTGTCAGATCTTTTCATCTCATGCATCTTGGAGCGGGAATCAAATTACAAATTGCGTTGCGCTCTTCAGTTCGCAAATACCTTCTATTTTTAGCAGCAAACCGAGAATTTCTCCAGTTGTTTGCGGGAATCCTCTGTGGCCATTTCTTCTTTGCTTTTTTCCCCACTTTCATTTAATATATGTATATTTATGTGTTGTACGAAATATTGGGTCTTTGAGTGCACCGGCCATCTGTTCATCTAAACTACCAGGTCAAAAGTACAGAGTACTGTCTGCGTGGGTATTACCGCTGCCTAGTGTGGCTTAATAATTATCTCTACACCTGTGTAAAGACGGGCCTTCGTGATGCAGAGCTGCTGCTCAACAGAGGGCCACTCAGGCAAATCTCTTTTTTCGTGTTCCTCAGAAGAAAGCCAGACAGGCTTGGAATGTCACAGTTGTGGGATAGGTTTAGGTCAAACAATGACTGCTCTTTCATTTCTGCATCAACTATACCTTTAGTGACTGTGTTCATGCCTCTTGGCCGCAAAGCCTTGGTAGAATTGAGTTCCTCCTCAACAGAAACCCACCTAAACGATTGTGAAAAGAGATTCAGTGTTCCCGCCCAGTTTCGAACTGGGGACCTTTCGCGTGTGAGGCGAACGTGATAACCACTACACTACGGAAACCCACTTCCTAAGCAAGTCCGAAATCATTGTGTGCAGGCTCAGCAAAATGCGCATAAAGGCTAAACCTTCTGAAGCCAACTGTCGGCTCAAAGGGGTTCATACATTTCTTCAAAAGGGGACAGCTGTTTCTGCTCGGTTTCGAACCGAGGACCTTTCGCGTGTTAGGCGAACGTGATGACCACTACACTACAGAAACTCCACGGTCTAACGCTAGAGTGCTTTTTGGGCCAATATTTATACTGTGATGTGCCCGAAAGCAAATAGACAATCGGCGTAATTCCCACGCACAAGAGGACAGAGTTCATTCGGCCTGGCAGTCTATGCAGAGTTTCCTGAAACGCTACCCTTGACTTACCTCGGAATTAAACACTTGCAGCTTGATATCAAGCTGAAACCTGCCTTCCTGTGCTAGTCTCAAACTAACAAACCCAAAGTTTCAAGAACACAGGAGAAACTCGAAAATTTCTCTTGGTGATTTTTGTTGGTCAAACTTTCGAGTTTCTCCAATCTTCTTGAAACTTTTAGTTTTTTTGAGCCGAGATTTCAAGTTTCTCCAATCTTATTGAAACTCACCACAGGGGTAGCACGTGTCCAGACTAGCATGGGAAATCAGGTTTTAGCTTGATATCTCTTCAGAAAGCTACGGAAACCCACTTCCTAAGCAAGTCCGAAATCATTGTGTGCAGGCTCAGCAAAATGCGCATAAAGGCTAAACCTTCTGAAGCCAACTGTCGGCTCAAAGGGGTTCATACATTTCTTCAAAAGGGGACAGCTGTTTCTGCTCGGTTTCGAACCGAGGACCTTTCGCGTGTTAGGCGAACGTGATGACCACTACACTACAGAAACTCCACAGTCTAACGCTAGAGTGCTTTTTAGACAATAGACAATCGGCGTAATTCCCACGCACAAGAGGACAGAGTTCATTCGGCCTGGCAGTCTATGCAGAGTTTCCTGAAACGCTACCCTTGACTTACCTCGGAATTAAACACTTGCAGCTTGATATCAAGCTGAAACCTGCCTTCCTGTGCTAGTCTCAAACTAACAAACCCAAAGTTTCAAGAACACAGGAGAAACTCGAAAAATTCTCTTGGTGATTTTTGTTGGTCAAATTTTCGAGTTTCTCCAATCTTCTTGAAACTTTTAGTTTTTTTGAGCCGAGATTTCAAGTTTCTCCAATCTTATTGAAACTCACCACAGGGGTAGCACGTGTCCAGACTAGCATGGGAAATCAGGTTTTAGCTTGATATCTCTTCAGAAAGCTGAGACATGGACTTGCCACGTACAATCTATCCCATTGTAAAAAAAACAGACTGTTTGTGGTCAGTGGAATTCCGAGGGTTTAACACCTCTGGGTGCTTCGGGAGTAAGCGAGGAGCCACCTAAACAGGTTTATTGGCAGATTCGTTGACCATTGTGTTGAATTTCAAGAAGGTTAGCCATGTGTTAGAAACTGCTACGGCTTGCATCGTTTTATCAGAAAATAACACTCCAGATGGATGTGTTTTAAAGTTCGTCAAGGGGATAAAAAGGCTACTTGTGGGCACGTAGGGGATCAGGGGGACACATAGACAGCTTGCGGTCACAGTTTTTGTATTACCAGTGGACAGAAGCGCAATTAGTGGTCACATAGGCGGTGAGAGGGACTGATGGGCTGTTTGTGGTGACACAGGTGATCATTGGGACAGACAGGGCCGGCGCGCAGGGGTCTAAGGAGGGCCTGCCACGTACCCCCTTTTAGACACCCCTTGAGACCCTTCCTTACGTGATGGCCTAGGTGGAATAAGACCCTTACACAAGAGGACAGAGTTCATTCGGCGTGGCAGTCTACGCAGAGTTTCCTAAAATCTCATCTTTGGTGTTTCTCAGAAGAAAGCCACACAGGCTTGGAATGTCACAGTTGTGGGTTAGGTTTAGGTCAAACAATGACTGCTCTTTCATTTCTGCATCAACTTTACCTTTAGTGACTGTATTAATGCCTATTGGCCGCAAAGCCTTGGAAGCGTTGAGTTCCTCCTGAACAGAAACCCACCTGAACAATTTTGAAAAAGAGATCCAGTGTTCCCGCCCAGTTTCGAACTGGGGACCTTTCGCGTGTAAGGCGAACGTGATAACCTCTACACTACGGAAACCTGTGGCAAAGGTGTCAGATCTTTTCATCTCATGCATCTTGGAGCGGGAATCAAATTACAAATTGCGTTGCGCTCTTCAGTTCGCAAATACCTTCTATTTTTAGCAGCAAACCGAGAATTTCTCCAGTTGTTTGCGGGAATCCTCTGTGGCCATTTCTTCTTTGCTTTTTTCCCCACTTTCATTTAATATATGTATATTTATGTGTTGTACGAAATATTGGGTCTTTGAGTGCACCGGCCATCTGTTCATCTAAACTACCAGGTCAAAAGTACAGAGTACTGTCTGCATGGGTATTACCGCTGCCTAGTGTGGCTTAATAATTATCTCTACACCTGTGTAAAGACGGGCCTTCGTGATGCAGAGCTGCTGCTCAACAGAGGGCCACTCAGGCAAATCTCTTTTTTCGTGTTCCTCAGAAGAAAGCCAGACAGGCTTGGAATGTCACAGTTGTGGGATAGGTTTAGGTCAAACAATGACTGCTCTTTCATTTCTGCATCAACTATACCTTTAGTGACTGTGTTCATGCCTCTTGGCCGCAAAGCCTTGGTAGAATTGAGTTCCTCCTCAACAGAAACCCACCTAAACGATTGTGAAAAGAGATTCAGTGTTCCCGCCCAGTTTCGAACTGGGGACCTTTCGCGTGTGAGGCGAACGTGATAACCACTACACTACGGAAACCCACTTCCTAAGCAAGTCCGAAATCATTGTGTGCAGGCTCAGCAAAATGCGCATAAAGGCTAAACCTTCTGAAGCCAACTGTCGGCTCAAAGGGGTTCATACATTTCTTCAAAAGGGGACAGCTGTTTCTGCTCGGTTTCGAACCGAGGACCTTTCGCGTGTTAGGCGAACGTGATGACCACTACACTACAGAAACTCCACGGTCTATTGCTAACACAGGAGAAACTCGAAAATTTCTCTTGGTGATTTTTGTTGGTCAAACTTTCGAGTTTCTCCAATCTTCTTGAAACTTTTAGTTTTTTTGAGCCGAGATTTCAAGTTTCTCCAATCTTATTGAAACTCACCACAGGGGTAGCACGTGTCCAGACTAGCATGGGAAATCAGGTTTTAGCTTGATATCTCTTCAGAAAGCTGAGACATGGACTTGCCACGTACAATCTATCCCATTGTAAAAAAAACAGACTGTTTGTGGTCAGTGGAATTCCGAGAGTTTAACACCTCTGGGTGCTTCGGGAGTAAGCGAGGAGCCACCTGAACAGGTTTATTTGCAGATTCGTTGACCATTGTGTTGAATTTCAAGAAGGTTAGCCATGTGTTAGAAACTGCTATGGCTTGCATCGTTTTATCAGAAAATAACACTCCAGATGGATGTGTTTTAAAGTTCGTCAAGGGGATAAAAAGGCTACTTGTGGGCACGTAGGGGATCAGGGGGACACATAGACAGCTTGCGGTCACAGTTTTTGTATTACCAGTGGACAGAAGCGCAATTAGTGGTCACAAAGGCGGTGAGAGGGACTGATGGGCTGTTTGTGGTGACACAGGTGATCATTGGGACAGACAGGGCTGGCGCGCAGGGGTCTAAGGAGGGCCTGCCACGTACCCCCTTTTAGACACCCCTTGAGACCCTGCCTTACGTGATGGCCTAGGTGAAATAAGACCCTTACACAAGAGGACAGAGTTCATTCGGCGTGGCAGTCTACGCAGAGTTTCCTAAAATCTCGTCTTTGGTGTTTGTCAGAAGAAAGCCACACAGGCTTGGAATGTCACAGTTGTGGGTTAGGTTTAGGTCAAACAATGACTGCTCTTTCATTTCTGCATCAACTTTACCTTTAGTGACTGTATTAATGCCTATTGGCCGCAAAGCCTTGGAAGCATTGAGTTCCTCCTGAACAGAAACCCACCTGAACAATTTTGAAAAAGAGATCCAGTGTTCCCGCCCAGTTTCGAACTGGGGACCTTTCGCGTGTAAGGCGAACGTGATAACCTCTACACTACGGAAACCTGTGGCAAAGGTGTCAGATCTTTTCATCTCATGCATCTTGGAGCGGGAATCAAATTACAAATTGCGTTGCGCTCTTCAGTTCGCAAATCCCTTCTATTTTTAGCAGCAAACCGGGAATTTCTCCAGTTGTTTGCGGGAATCCTCTGTGGCCATTTCTTCTTTGCTTTTTTCCCCACTTTCATTTAATATATGTATATTTATATGTTGTACGAAATATTGGGTCTTTGAGTGCACCGGCCATCTGTTCATCTAAACTACCAGGTCAAAAGTACAGAGTACTGTCTGCGTGGGTATTACCGCTGCCTAGTGTGGCTTAATAATTATCTCTACACCTGTGTAAAGACGGGCCTTCGTGATGCAGAGCTGCTGCTCAACAGAGGGCCACTCAGGCAAATCTCTTTTTTCGTGTTCCTCAGAAGAAAGCCAGACAGGCTTGGAATGTCACAGTTGTGGGATAGGTTTAGGTCAAACAATGACTGCTCTTTCATTTCTGCATCAACTATACCTTTAGTGACTGTGTTCATGCCTCTTGGCCGCAAAGCCTTGGTAGAATTGAGTTCCTCCTCAACAGAAACCCACCTAAACGATTGTGAAAAGAGATTCAGTGTTCCCGCCCAGTTTCGAACTGGGGACCTTTCACGTGTGAGGCGAACGTGATAACCACTACACTACGGAAACCCACTTCCTAAGCAAGTCCGAAATCATTGTGTGCAGGCTCAGCAAAATGCGCATAAAGGCTAAACCTTCTGAAGCCAACTGTCGGCTCAAAGGGGTTCATACATTTCTTCAAAAGGGGACAGCTGTTTCTGCTCGGTTTCGAACCGAGGACCTTTTGCGTGTTAGGCGAACGTGATGACCACTACACTACAGAAACTCCACAGTCTAACGCTAGAGTGCTTTTTGGGCCAATATTTATACTGTGATGTGCCCGAAAGCAAATAGACAATCGGCGTAATTCCCACGCACAAGAGGACAGAGTTCATTCGGCCTGGCAGTCTATGCAGAGTTTCCTGAAACGCTACCCTTGACTTACCTCGGAATTAAACACTTGCAGCTTGATATCAAGCTGAAACCTGCCTTCCTGTGCTAGTCTCAAACTAACAAACCCAAAGTTTCAAGAACACAGGAGAAACTCGAAAAATTCTCTTGGTGATTTTTGTTGGTCAAATTTTCGAGTTTCTCCAATCTTCTTGAAACTTTTAGTTTTTTTGAGCCGAGATTTCAAGTTTCTCCAATCTTATTGAAACTCACCACAGGGGTAGCACGTGTCCAGACTAGCATGGGAAATCAGGTTTTAGCTTGATATCTCTTCAGAAAGCTGAGACATGGACTTGCCACGTACAATCTATCCCATTGTAAAAAAAACAGACTGTTTGTGGTCAGTGGAATTCCGAGGGTTTAACACCTCTGGGTGCTTCGGGAGTAAGCGAGGAGCCACCTGAACAGGTTTATTGGCAGATTCGTTGACCATTGTGTTGAATTTCAAGAAGGTTAGCCATGTGTTAGAAACTGCTACGGCTTGCATCGTTTTATCAGAAAATAACACTCCAGATGGATGTGTTTTAAAGTTCGTCAAGGGGATAAAAAGGCTACTTGTGGGCACGTAGGGGATCAGGGGGACACATAGACAGCTTGCGGTCACAGTTTTTGTATTACCAGTGGACAGAAGCGCAATTAGTGGTCACATAGGCGGTGAGAGGGACTGATGGGCTGTTTGTGGTGACACAGGTGATCATTGGGACAGACAGGGCCGGCGCGCAGGGGTCTAAGGAGGGCCTGCCACGTACCCCCTTTTAGACACCCCTTGAGACCCTGCCTTACGTGATGGCCTAGGTGGAATAAGACCCTTACACAAGAGGACAGAGTTCATTCGGCGTGGCAGTCTACGCAGAGTTTCCTAAAATCTCGTCTTTGGTGTTTCTCAGAAGAAAGCCACACAGGCTTGGAATGTCACAGTTGTGGGTTAGGTTTAGGTCAAACAATGACTGCTCTTTCATTTCTGCATCAACTTTACCTTTAGTGACTGTATTAATGCCTATTGGCCGCAAAGCCTTGGAAGCGTTGAGTTCCTCCTGAACAGAAACCCACCTGAACAATTTTGAAAAAGAGATCCAGTGTTCCCGCCCAGTTTCGAACTGGGGACCTTCCGCGTGTAAGGCGAACGTGAAAACCTCTACACTACGGAAACCTGTGGCAAAGTTGTCAGATCTTTTCATCTCATGCATCTTGGAGCGGGAATCAAATTACAAATTGCGTTGCGCTCTTCAGTTCGCAAATACCTTCTATTTTTAGCAGCAAACCGAGAATTTCTCCAGTTGTTTGCGGGAATCCTCTGTGGCCATTTCTTCTTTGCTTTTTTCCCCACTTTCATTTAATATATGTATATTTATGTGTTGTACGAAATATTGGGTCTTTGAGTGCATCGGCCATCTGTTCATCTAAACTACCAGGTCAAAAGTACAGAGTACTGTCTGCGTGGGTATTACAGCTGCCTAGTGTGGCTTAATAATTATCTCTACACCTGTGTAAAGACGGGCCTTCGTGATGCAGAGCTGCTGCTCAACAGAGGGCCACTCAGGCAAATCTCTTTTTTCGTGTTCCTCAGAAGAAAGCCAGACAGGCTTGGAATGTCACAGTTGTGGGATAGGTTTAGGTCAAACAATGACTGCTCTTTCATTTCTGCATCAACTATACCTTTAGTGACTGTGTTCATGCCTCTTGGCCGCAAAGCCTTGGTAGAATTGAGTTCCTCCTCAACAGAAACCCACCTAAACGATTGTGAAAAGAGATTTTCGAACTGGGGACCTTTCGCGTGTGAGGCGAACGTGATAACCACTACACTACGGAAACCCACTTCCTAAGCAAGTCCGAAATCATTGTGTGCAGGCTCAGCAAAATGCGCATAAAGGCTAAACCTTCTGAAGCCAACTGTCGGCTCAAAGGGGTTCATACATTTCTTCAAAAGGGGACAGCTGTTTCTGCTCGGTTTCGAACCGAGGACCTTTTGCGTGTTAGGCGAACGTGATGACCACTACACTACAGAAACTCCACAGTCTAACGCTAGAGTGCTTTTTGGGCCAATATTTATACTGTGATGTGCCCGAAAGCAAATAGACAATCGGCGTAATTCCCACGCACAAGAGGACAGAGTTCATTCGGCCTGGCAGTCTATGCAGAGTTTCCTGAAACGCTACCCTTGACTTACCTCGGAATTAAACACTTGCAGCTTGATATCAAGCTGAAACCTGCCTTCCTGTGCTAGTCTCAAACTAACAAACCCAAAGTTTCAAGAACACAGGAGAAACTCGAAAAATTCTCTTGGTGATTTTTGTTGGTCAAATTTTCGAGTTTCTCCAATCTTCTTGAAACTTTTAGTTTTTTTGAGCCGAGATTTCAAGTTTCTCCAATCTTATTGAAACTCACCACAGGGGTAGCACGTGTCCAGACTAGCATGGGAAATCAGGTTTTAGCTTGATATCTCTTCAGAAAGCTGAGACATGGACTTGCCACGTACAATCTATCCCATTGTAAAAAAAACAGACTGTTTGTGGTCAGTGGAATTCCGAGGGTTTAACACCTCTGGGTGCTTCGGGAGTAAGCGAGGAGCCACCTGAACAGGTTTATTGGCAGATTCGTTGACCATTGTGTTGAATTTCAAGAAGGTTAGCCATGTGTTAGAAACTGCTACGGCTTGCATCGTTTTATCAGAAAATAACACTCCAGATGGATGTGTTTTAAAGTTCGTCAAGGGGATAAAAAGGCTACTTGTGGGCACGTAGGGGATCAGGGGGACACATAGACAGCTTGCGGTCACAGTTTTTGTATTACCAGTGGACAGAAGCGCAATTAGTGGTCACATAGGCGGTGAGAGGGACTGATGGGCTGTTTGTGGTGACACAGGTGATCATTGGGACAGACAGGGCCGGCGCGCAGGGGTCTAAGGAGGGCCTGCCACGTACCCCCTTTTAGACACCCCTTGAGACCCTGCCTTACGTGATGGCCTAGGTGGAATAAGACCCTTACACAAGAGGACAGAGTTCATTCGGCGTGGCAGTCTACGCAGAGTTTCCTAAAATCTCGTCTTTGGTGTTTCTCAGAAGAAAGCCACACAGGCTTGGAATGTCACAGTTGTGGGTTAGGTTTAGGTCAAACAATGACTGCTCTTTCATTTCTGCATCAACTTTACCTTTAGTGACTGTATTAATGCCTATTGGCCGCAAAGCCTTGGAAGCGTTGAGTTCCTCCTGAACAGAAACCCACCTGAACAATTTTGAAAAAGAGATCCAGTGTTCCCGCCCAGTTTCGAACTGGGGACCTTCCGCGTGTAAGGCAAACGTGAAAACCTCTACACTACGGAAACCTGTGGCAAAGTTGTCAGATCTTTTCATCTCATGCATCTTGGAGCGGGAATCAAATTACAAATTGCGTTGCGCTCTTCAGTTCGCAAATACCTTCTATTTTTAGCAGCAAACCGAGAATTTCTCCAGTTGTTTGCGGGAATCCTCTGTGGCCATTTCTTCTTTGCTTTTTTCCCCACTTTCATTTAATATATGTATATTTATGTGTTGTACGAAATATTGGGTCTTTGAGTGCATCGGCCATCTGTTCATCTAAACTACCAGGTCAAAAGTACAGAGTACTGTCTGCGTGGGTATTACAGCTGCCTAGTGTGGCTTAATAATTATCTCTACACCTGTGTAAAGACGGGCCTTCGTGATGCAGAGCTGCTGCTCAACAGAGGGCCACTCAGGCAAATCTCTTTTTTCGTGTTCCTCAGAAGAAAGCCAGACAGGCTTGGAATGTCACAGTTGTGGGATAGGTTTAGGTCAAACAATGACTGCTCTTTCATTTCTGCATCAACTATACCTTTAGTGACTGTGTTCATGCCTCTTGGCCGCAAAGCCTTGGTAGAATTGAGTTCCTCCTCAACAGAAACCCACCTAAACGATTGTGAAAAGAGATTTTCGAACTGGGGACCTTTCGCGTGTGAGGCGAACGTGATAACCACTACACTACGGAAACCCACTTCCTAAGCAAGTCCGAAATCATTGTGTGCAGGCTCAGCAAAATGCGCATAAAGGCTAAACCTTCTGAAGCCAACTGTCGGCTCAAAGGGGTTCATACATTTCTTCAAAAGGGGACAGCTGTTTCTGCTCGGTTTCGAACCGAGGACCTTTTGCGTGTTAGGCGAACGTGATGACCACTACACTACAGAAACTCCACAGTCTAACGCTAGAGTGCTTTTTGGGCCAATATTTATACTGTGATGTGCCCGAAAGCAAATAGACAATCGGCGTAATTCCCACGCACAAGAGGACAGAGTTCATTCGGCCTGGCAGTCTATGCAGAGTTTCCTGAAACGCTACCCTTGACTTACCTCGGAATTAAACACTTGCAGCTTGATATCAAGCTGAAACCTGCCTTCCTGTGCTAGTCTCAAACTAACAAACCCAAAGTTTCAAGAACACAGGAGAAACTCGAAAAATTCTCTTGGTGATTTTTGTTGGTCAAATTTTCGAGTTTCTCCAATCTTCTTGAAACTTTTAGTTTTTTTGAGCCGAGATTTCAAGTTTCTCCAATCTTATTGAAACTCACCACAGGGGTAGCACGTGTCCAGACTAGCATGGGAAATCAGGTTTTAGCTTGATATCTCTTCAGAAAGCTGAGACATGGACTTGCCACGTACAATCTATCCCATTGTAAAAAAAACAGACTGTTTGTGGTCAGTGGAATTCCGAGGGTTTAACACCTCTGGGTGCTTCGGGAGTAAGCGAGGAGCCACCTGAACAGGTTTATTGGCAGATTCGTTGACCATTGTGTTGAATTTCAAGAAGGTTAGCCATGTGTTAGAAACTGCTACGGCTTGCATCGTTTTATCAGAAAATAACACTCCAGATGGATGTGTTTTAAAGTTCGTCAAGGGGATAAAAAGGCTACTTGTGGGCACGTAGGGGATCAGGGGGACACATAGACAGCTTGCGGTCACAGTTTTTGTATTACCAGTGGACAGAAGCGCAATTAGTGGTCACATAGGCGGTGAGAGGGACTGATGGGCTGTTTGTGGTGACACAGGTGATCATTGGGACAGACAGGGCCGGCGCGCAGGGGTCTAAGGAGGGCCTGCCACGTACCCCCTTTTAGACACCCCTTGAGACCCTGCCTTACGTGATGGCCTAGGTGGAATAAGACCCTTACACAAGAGGACAGAGTTCATTCGGCGTGGCAGTCTACGCAGAGTTTCCTAAAATCTCGTCTTTGGTGTTTCTCAGAAGAAAGCCACACAGGCTTGGAATGTCACAGTTGTGGGTTAGGTTTAGGTCAAACAATGACTGCTCTTTCATTTCTGCATCAACTTTACCTTTAGTGACTGTATTAATGCCTATTGGCCGCAAAGCCTTGGAAGCGTTGAGTTCCTCCTGAACAGAAACCCACCTGAACAATTTTGAAAAAGAGATCCAGTGTTCCCGCCCAGTTTCGAACTGGGGACCTTCCGCGTGTAAGGCGAACGTGAAAACCTCTACACTACGGAAACCTGTGGCAAAGTTGTCAGATCTTTTCATCTCATGCATCTTGGAGCGGGAATCAAATTACAAATTGCGTTGCGCTCTTCAGTTCGCAAATACCTTCTATTTTTAGCAGCAAACCGAGAATTTCTCCAGTTGTTTGCGGGAATCCTCTGTGGCCATTTCTTCTTTGCTTTTTTCCCCACTTTCATTTAATATATGTATATTTATGTGTTGTACGAAATATTGGGTCTTTGAGTGCATCGGCCATCTGTTCATCTAAACTACCAGGTCAAAAGTACAGAGTACTGTCTGCGTGGGTATTACAGCTGCCTAGTGTGGCTTAATAATTATCTCTACACCTGTGTAAAGACGGGCCTTCGTGATGCAGAGCTGCTGCTCAACAGAGGGCCACTCAGGCAAATCTCTTTTTTCGTGTTCCTCAGAAGAAAGCCAGACAGGCTTGGAATGTCACAGTTGTGGGATAGGTTTAGGTCAAACAATGACTGCTCTTTCATTTCTGCATCAACTATACCTTTAGTGACTGTGTTCATGCCTCTTGGCCGCAAAGCCTTGGTAGAATTGAGTTCCTCCTCAACAGAAACCCACCTAAACGATTGTGAAAAGAGATTTTCGAACTGGGGACCTTTCGCGTGTGAGGCGAACGTGATAACCACTACACTACGGAAACCCACTTCCTAAGCAAGTCCGAAATCATTGTGTGCAGGCTCAGCAAAATGCATTCATACATTTCTTCAAAAGGGGACAGCTGTTTCTGCTCGGTTTCGAACCGAGGACCTTTCGCGTGTTAGGCGAACGTGATGACCACTACACTACAGAAACTCCACAGTCTAACGCTAGAGTGCTTTTTGGGCCAATATTTATACTGTGATGTGCCCGAAAGCAAATAGACAATCGGCGTAATTCCCACGCACAAGAGGACAGAGTTCATTCGGCCTGGCAGTCTATGCAGAGTTTCCTGAAACGCTACCCTTGACTTACCTCGGAATTAAACACTTGCAGCTTGATATCAAGCTGAAACCTGCCTTCCTGTGCTAGTCTCAAACTAACAAACCCAAAGTTTCAAGAACACAGGAGAAACTCGAAAAATTCTCTTGGTGATTTTTGTTGGTCAAATTTTCGAGTTTCTCAGGGGGACACATAGACAGCTTGCGGTCACAGTTTTTGTATTACCAGTGGACAGAAGCGCAATTAGTGGTCACATAGGCGGTGAGAGGGACTGATGGGCTGTTTGTGGTGACACAGGTGATCATTGGGACAGACAGGGCCGGCGCGCAGGGGTCTAAGGAGGGCCTGCCACGTACCCCCTTTTAGACACCCCTTGAGACCCTGCCTTACGTGATGGCCTAGGTGGAATAAGACCCTTACACAAGAGGACAGAGTTCATTTGGTGTGGCAGTCTACGCAGAGTTTCCTAAAATCTCGTCTTTGGTGTTTCTCAGAAGAAAGCCACACAGGCTTGGAATGTCACAGTTGTGGGTTAGGTTTAGGTCAAACAATGACTGCTCTTTTATTTCTGCATCAACTTTACATTTAGTGACTGTATTAATGCCTATTGGCCGCAAAGCCTTGGAAGCATTGAGTTCCTCCTGAACAGAAACCCACCTAAACAATTTTGAAAAAGAGATCCAGTGTTCCCACCCAGTTTCGAAGTGGGGACCTTTCGCGTGTAAGGTGAACGTGATAGCCTCTACACTACGGAAACCTGTGCCAAAGTTGTCAGATCTTTTCATGTCATGCATCTTGGAGCGGGAATCAAATTACAAATTGCGTTGCGCTCTTCAGTTCGCAAATCCCTTCTATTTTTAGCAGCAAACCGGGAATTTCTCCAGTTGTTTGCGGGAATCCTCTGTGGCCATTTCTTCTTTGCTTTTTTCCCCACTTTCATTTAATATATGTATATTTATATGTTGTACGAAATATTGGGTCTTTGAGTGCACCGGCCATCTGTTCATCTAAACTACCAGGTCAAAAGTACAGAGTACTGTCTGCGTGGGTATTACCGCTGCCTAGTGTGGCTTAATAATTATCTCTACACCTGTGTAAAGACGGGCCTTCGTGATGCAGAGCTGCTGCTCAACAGAGGGCCACTCAGGCAAATCTCTTTTTTCGTGTTCCTCAGAAGAAAGCCAGACAGGCTTGGAATGTCACAGTTGTGGGATAGGTTTAGGTCAAACAATGACTGCTCTTTCATTTCTGCATCAACTATACCTTTAGTGACTGTGTTCATGCCTCTTGGCCGCAAAGCCTTGGTAGAATTGAGTTCCTCCTCAACAGAAACCCACCTAAACGATTGTGAAAAGAGATTTTCGAACTGGGGACCTTTCGCGTGTGAGGCGAACGTGATAACCACTACACTACGGAAACCCACTTCCTAAGCAAGTCCGAAATCATTGTGTGCAGGCTCAGCAATATGCATTCATACATTTCTTCAAAAGGGGACAGCTGTTTCTGCTCGGTTTCGAACCGAGGACCTTTCGCGTGTTAGGCGAACGTGATGACCACTACACTACAGAAACTCCACAGTCTAACGCTAGAGTGCTTTTTGGGCCAATATTTATACTGTGATGTGCCCGAAAGCAAATAGACAATCGGCGTAATTCCCACGCACAAGAGGACAGAGTTCATTCGGCCTGGCAGTCTATGCAGAGTTTCCTGAAACGCTACCCTTGACTTACCTCGGAATTAAACACTTGCAGCTTGATATCAAGCTGAAACCTGCCTTCCTGTGCTAGTCTCAAACTAACAAACCCAAAGTTTCAAGAACACAGGAGAAACTCGAAAAATTCTCTTGGTGATTTTTGTTGGTCAAATTTTCGAGTTTCTCAGGGGGACACATAGACAGCTTGCGGTCACAGTTTTTGTATTACCAGTGGACAGAAGCGCAATTAGTGGTCACATAGGCAGTGAGAGGGACTGATGGGCTGTTTGTGGTGACACAGGTGATAATTGGGACAGACAGGGCCGGCGCGCAGGGGTCTAAGGAGGGCCTGCCACGTACCCCCTTTTAGACACCCCTTGAGACCCTGCCTTACGTGATGGCCTAGGTGGAATAAGACCCTTACACAAGAGGACAGAGTTCATTCGGCGTGGCAGTCTACGCAGAGTTTCCTAAAATCTCGTCTTTGGTGTTTCTCAGAAGAAAGCCACACAGGCTTGGAATGTCACAGTTGTGGGTTAGGTTTAGGTCAAACAATGACTGCTCTTTCATTTCTGCATCAACTTTACCTTTAGTGACTGTATTAATGCCTATTGGCCGCAAAGCCTTGGAAGCGTTGAGTTCCTCCTGAACAGAAACCCACCTGAACAATTTTGAAAAAGAGATCCAGTGTTCCCGCCCAGTTTCGAACTGGGGACCTTTCGCGTGTAAGGCGAACGTGATAACCTCTACACTACGGAAACCCGTGGCAAATGTGTCAGATCTTTTCATCTCATGCATCTTGGAGCGGGAATCAAATTACAAATTGCGTTGCGCTCTTCAGTTCGCAAATACCTTCTATTTTTAGCAGCAAACCGAGAATTTCTCCAGTTGTTTGCGGGAATCCTCTGTGGCCATTTCTTCTTTGCTTTTTTCCCCACTTTCATTTAATATATGTATATTTATGTGTTGTACGAAATATTGGGTCTTTGAGTGCATCGGCCATCTGTTCATCTAAACTACCAGGTCAAAAGTACAGAGTACTGTCTGCGTGGGTATTACCGCTGCCTAGTGTGGCTTAATAATTATCTCTACACCTGTGTAAAGACGGGCCTTCGTGATGCAGAGCTGCTGCTCAACAGAGGGCCACTCAGGCAAATCTCTTTTTTCGTGTTCCTCAGAAGAAAGCCAGACAGGCTTGGAATGTCACAGTTGTGGGATAGGTTTAAGTCAAACAATGACTGCTCTTACATTTCTGCATCAACTATACCTTTAGTGACTGTGTTCATGCCTCTTGGCCGCAAAGCCTTGGTAGAATTGAGTTCCTCCTCAACAGAAACCCACCTAAACGATTGTGAAAAGAGATTCAGTGTTCCCGCCCAGTTTCGAACTGGGGACCTCCCGCGCGGGAGCCGAAAATAGTTAAGCTTAACTTCTCTTAACTTTTCCCATTCATTCTCTATGGTAGTGCTTAACACTACGGATGCGATATATTTGTGGCCACACGTAGATTCCCCGGCGCTGTTTCGCCTCTTCCGTGGCGCGGAATTCAAACAGCGGATACTCATCTCTCAATCATTCGCTCTGAAGGAGCGGAGACGCGTTTTACGTTCGGAGATTTCTTCACGAAATTGTTTTGTTTGAACAACATACGCTGCCAAACTCCCAACAAGCAGGTAAAGTGAATTCTGTGTTTCTTTTTAAAAAACTAAACTAAAAAAAAACGTATAATTAATGACTTATTATATTATCATATAATCATATTTATGTGATTAATTATAGCAACTGTTTTGAATGTTATGTGATTTTCAAGACTTTAGTGCAAAAAAAAAAAAACAACAAAAAAAACATATATATATATATATATATATATATATATATATATATATGTATGTGTGTATGTATATATGTATATGTATATGTATATATGTCAACATTTACTGTGTGGTACAACTTAAAATAACTATTTCCTATGTTAAATTAACTTTATTTCTGTGATGCATCATTTATACTCTTCAGTGTGTCATGTGATCCAGAAATCATTGATTATTTGCTCACAAAACATTTCTTATTGTAATCAATGTTGATATTATCATTGTCTCTACAATGATAAAAGCACATTATTTTCAGAGACTGGAGTAATAATTCTGAAAATTCAGCTCTTCATAACAGGAATAAATTACAATGATTAGAAAATATATTCAAATGTAAAAAAAAAAAAAAATCATTTAAAATTGTACAAATAAAAATGCAATTCTACTGTTGCATATATATCCATATAAATATAACATTACAATGGTATATATATACATATATATATATATATATATATATATATATATATATATATATATATATATATATATATATATATTATGAATTATAAAATACATTTGATATATTTAATTGGAATCTATATTTCAGGAATGTTTAGATGATGCGTGCTCTGTCAAGACACCATCCTCCACAAAGTAGGTCACCCTAAAGACGGTCTCACTCTCAGTCCACCTAAACATCACACCAGACACTTTGACAGTGGAGGATCAAAGGTCAGAAGGGTTTCTTCCAGATGCAGGTAAATAAATAATTCATACAGGCACTTATGTGTGTAAACTGTCTCTCACAATGTGCACACAACACCAAGACATTATATTTTAATAAAGTAATCCTGTTAATCTTCTGTAGAACACCACACCATTGGCCATAAAATCGTCCCTCGTTCAGCTCACACTGGACCCCTCAGAACAGCTGGTCTTCGTGTTGGACCATAGATGGACAGATCTGTTGAGAATTGCCCATGAACATCTCTTGGCAACGCAACATAGGAGCAAGGATCTTCTTAAACAGGTCGAAGGCTTTTTTTTTTCTTCTTCTGTGTTTTCCACAACTTTAAATTGTATTATTATTAATATTATTGTAGCTGTTGTTGTTTAATCTACAATTTTAAATTATTTAATTGATTTCCATTTGTTAAATAAAACATCAGAAGTATTGGCCTTGTTTACACTGTACTTTAGTGTGTTAATTAATTGTATTGACTCTGTATTGTTATTTTATCTTGCTCAGTTTTGTAAACATGTAAGTTTACAATGTTAGTTACGGCTATTATTAAACTTTAAATAATTATATTTAAAATACTCTACCAGTCAAATGTTTTTCAGCAGTAAGATTTGTAATGTTTTTTGAGGAGTCTCTTCTGCTCACCAAGCCTGCCTTTATTTTATCCAAAGTACAGCAAAAACAGTAGCATTTTAAATATTCTTACTATTTTAAATCAGCTGCTTTCTATTTCAATTCAATTCAATTCAATTCAAGTTTATTTGTATAGCAATTTTTACAATACAAATCGTTACAAAGCAACTTTACAGAAAATTATGTTTCTACAATATTTAGTAGTAGCTTATAAGTGGTGACTGTCAGTTTGTTCACGTTTGACAGGATTTTTAAAAAAATGAATACAAGTAGTCGTACGTAGTCAGCCAGACTATAAACATTATTAATATTATGAATAATTAATAATTATTATATGATGCAGTCACATGTGTAGCAATATTTGTTAGTCTGTTTGTTGATTCAGGGTTAGCATCATCTGAGGTCCTCTGAGGGTCAGCATCATCTCTTCTCAGGTGTTCTGGATCCAGACTGGAGCTTGTGTAAATCCCGTGGCAAAACATATAAACAAATAGAGACATCATTAGCATAGCTGCTGATCCATCAAAGTAAAATGAATTAGTTTAACCAAAGATAAAGAATAATAATGCACTCACAATTTAAGAGATATATTATTTGAAAGCTTGGCGAAAGAGATGTGTTTTTAATCTAGATTTAAACAGAGACAGTGTGTCTGAACCCCGAACATTATCAGGAAGTCTATATATTTGAATATATACTGTATTTTATATCTCTGATGTGCAGCTGAATGGTCAGCATCTTTCCTCCAGTCTTCAGTGTCACATGATCTTCAGAAATCAGAATAATATGATGGTTTACTGCTCAAATCTACTCAAATCTTACTATATATATGTGTATATATGTATTTTTTTTTTTTAATTTTCATCATCAACATTTTTCATCTTTATCATCACTTTTAATCAATTTAAATCATCCTTGCTAAAAAAAAAAAAAAGGCATTAATGTCTGTCATTTCTTTCCACCCAAAAGAATGGTATAATCTATATTGTTAAGAAAGCTTTTTATTTCAAATAAATGCAGATCTTTCTATTTAAAGAATCCCTGGGGGGTTGTTTTTCTTGAGCAGTAAATCATATTCTGATTTCTGAAGATTATGTGACACTGAAGACTGGAGTAATGATGTTGAAAATACATCTGCACATCACAGAAATAAAATACATTTTACTATATATTCAAATAGAAAGCAGTTATTTTAACTAGTAAAAATATTTCAACAATAAAACAAAATTTTTTCGGTGTTCTCCACAACTTTAGATTTTATTATTGTTGTTGTTGTTGTTGAATCTATACATTTAAATAGTTTCATGTATTTCAATTTGTTAATTAAAATACCGTAAGCATTTGGCCTTGTTTGAACTGTATTGAACTGCGTGTTAAGTTTTTTTTTAATTTATTGATTAAAACATGTATACATGTTGTTGATTTTCTTTTTTTTATTGATATTACATTTTATTGACTTGCTCAGATATGTAAACACTGAATGTTATAACTGTTACTATTAAACATAAAAAATTATTTAATGTAAAACATATTTTTATTGTTTTTCTGTTCTCCACATCTTTATTTGTATTATATTTGTAGGTGTTGTTTAATAATCTATGATTATTTTATGTATATTTATTATTATATATTTTGGTTAATTTTTATTTTCATTTTTAAGTATATTACTCTATTATAAATAAAATGAAAAACTTACTTTTTTGTGAGTTTTTGTTTTATTTTATATATATGGGTTTTCTGTGCACAGTTATACAAATATAAATAGATGTCTCCTTAAAAATAAAAGGCCTGAACAATTATCAAAATGTTATTTTTAATTATTCAAAATTTTCTATATTAAAAATAACTGTTCCCTATTATAATGTACGTTTATTAAGATTGTTGCACATTTTGTACATCGTACAAAAAAACAGTTATTACAAGATTTATTTTATCTGTTCACAAAGTTTGTTTATTATATGTTAATCATAATTAAACTGTATCTAGATGAAAAAACGAACATGAACTCATTTTATAGTATTTGTGGCCGAGACGGGATTCGAACCTCTAATTCTGTGTATTTTACTCGTCCCGCCTCCCTGCAATTTCCTTCGTTTCTATTGGCTAGTCAGCACTCTACAACTATCCGCGACTGGCCCCTGCGTGTGAGGCGAACGTGATAACCACTACACTACGGAAACCCACTTCCTAAGCAAGTCCGAAATCATTGTGTGCAGACTCAGCAAAATGCGCATAAAGGCTAAACCTTCTGAAGCCAACTGTCGGCTCAAAGGGGTTCATACATTTCTTCAAAAGGGGACAGCTGTTTCTGCTCGGTTTCGAACCGAGGACCTTTCGCGTGTTAGGCGAACGTGATGACCCACTTCCTAAGCAAGTCCGAAATCATTGTGTGCAGGCTCAGCAAAATGCGCATAAAGGCTAAACCTTCTGAAGCCAACTGTCGGCTCAAAGGGGTTCATACATTTCTTCAAAAGGGGACAGCTGTTTCTGCTCGGTTTCGAACCGAGGACCTTTCGCGTGTTAGGCGAACGTGATGACCACTACACTACAGAAACTCCACAGTCTAACGCTAGAGTGCTTTTTGGACCAATATTTATACTGTGATGTGCCCGAAAGCAAATAGACAATCGGCGTAATTCCCACGCACAAGAGGACAGAGTTCATTCGGCCTGGCAGTCTATGCAGAGTTTCCTGAAACGCTACCCTTGACTTACCTCGGAATTAAACACTTGCAGCTTGATATCAAGCTGAAACCTGCCTTCCTGTGCTAGTCTCAAACTAACAAACCCAAAGTTTCAAGAACACAGGAGAAACTCGAAAAATTCTCTCAGGTGGCGAGGAGCCACCTGAACAGGTTTATTGGCAGATTCGTTGACCATTGTGTTGAATTTCAAGAAGGTTAGCCATGTGTTAGAAACTGCTACGGCTTGCATCGTTTTATCAGAAAATAACACTCCAGATGGATGTGTTTTAAAGTTCGTCAAGGGGATAAAAAGGCTACTTGTGGGCACGTAGGGGATCAGGGGGACACATAGACAGCTTGCGGTCACAGTTGTTGTATTACCAGTGGACAGAAGCGCAATTAGTGGTCACATAGGCGGTGAGAGGGACTGATGGGCTGTTTGTGGTGACACAGGTGATCATTGGGACAGACAGGGCCGGCGCGCAGGGGTCTAAGGAGGGCCTGCCACGTACCCCCTTTTAGACACCCCTTGAGACCCTGCCTTACGTGATGGCCTAGGTGGAATAAGACCCTTACACAAGAGGACAGAGTTCATTCGGCGTGGCAGTCTACGCAGAGTTTCCTAAAATCTCATCTTTGGTGTTTCTCAGAAGAAAGCCACACAGGCTTGGAATGTCACAGTTGTGGGTTAGGTTTAGGTCAAACAATGACTGCTCTTTCATTTCTGCATCAACTTTACCTTTAGTGACTGTATTAATGCCTATTGGCCGCAAAGCCTTGGAAGCGTTGAGTTCCTCCTGAACAGAAACCCACCTGAACAATTTTGAAAAAGAGATCCAGTGTTCCCGCCCAGTTTCGAACTGGGGACCTTTCGCGTGTAAGGCAAACGTGATAACCTCTACACTACGGAAACCTGTGGCAAAGGTGTCAGATCTTTTCATCTCATGCATCTTGGAGCGGGAATCAAATTACAAATTGCGTTGCGCTCTTCAGTTCGCAAATACCTTCTATTTTTAGCAGCAAACCGAGAATTTCTCCAGTTGTTTGCGGGAATCCTCTGTGGCCATTTCTTCTTTGCTTTTTTCCCCACTTTCATTTAATATATGTATATTTATGTGTTGTACGAAATATTGGGTCTTTGAGTGCACCGGCCATCTGTTCATCTAAACTACCAGGTCAAAAGTACAGAGTACTGTCTGCGTGGGTATTACCGCTGCCTAGTGTGGCTTAATAATTATCTCTACACCTGTGTAAAGACGGGCCTTCGTGATGCAGAGCTGCTGCTCAACAGAGGGCCACTCAGGCAAATCTCTTTTTTCGTGTTCCTCAGAAGAAAGCCAGACAGGCTTGGAATGTCACAGTTGTGGGATAGGTTTAGGTCAAACAATGACTGCTCTTTCATTTCTGCATCAACTATACCTTTAGTGACTGTGTTCATGCCTCTTGGCCGCAAAGCCTTGGTAGAATTGAGTTCCTCCTCAACAGAAACCCACCTAAACGATTGTGAAAAGAGATTCAGTGTTCCCGCCCAGTTTCGAACTGGGGACCTTTCGCGTGTGAGGCGAACGTGATAACCACTACACTACGGAAACCCACTTCCTAAGCAAGTCCGAAATCATTGTGTGCAGGCTCAGCAAAATGCGCATAAAGGATAAACCTTCTGAAGCCAACTGTCGGCTCAAAGGGGTTCATACATTTCTTCAAAAGGGGACAGCTGTTTCTGCTCGGTTTCGAACCGAGGACCTTTCGCGTGTTAGGCGAACGTGATGACCACTACACTACAGAAACTCCAAAGTCTAACGCTAGAGTGCTTTTTGGGCCAATATTTATACTGTGATGTGCCCGAAAGCAAATAGACAATCGGCGTAATTCCCACGCACAAGAGGACAGAGTTCATTCGGCCTGGCAGTCTATGCAGAGTTTCCTGAAATGCTACCCTTGACTTACCTCGGAATTAAACACTTGCAGCTTGATATCAAGCTGAAACCTGCCTTCCTGTGCTAGTCTCAAACTAACAAACCCAAAGTTTCAAGAACACAGGAGAAACTCGAAAAATTCTCTTGGTGATTTTTGTTGGTCAAATTTTCGAGTTTCTCCAATCTTCTTGAAACTTTTAGTTTTTTTGAGCCGAGATTTCAAGTTTCTCCAATCTTATTGAAACTCACCACAGGGGTAGCACGTGTCCAGACTAGCATGGGAAATCAGGTTTTAGCTTGATATCTCTTCAGAAAGCTGAGACATGGACTTGCCACGTACAATCTATCCCATTGTAAAAAAAACAGACTGTTTGTGGTCAGTGGAATTCCGAGGGTTTAACACCTCTGGGTGCTTCGGGAGTAAGCGAGGAGCCACCTGAACAGGTTTATTGGCAGATTCGTTGAACATTGTGTTGAATTTCAAGAAGGTTAGCCATGTGTTAGAAACTGCTACGGCTTGCATCGTTTTATCAGAAAATAACACTCCAGATGGATGTGTTTTAAAGTTCGTCAAGGGGATAAAAAGGCTACTTGTGGGCACGTAGGGGATCAGGGGGACACATAGACAGCTTGCGGTCACAGTTGTTGTATTACCAGTGGACAGAAGCGCAATTAGTGGTCACATAGGCGGTGAGAGGGACTGATGGGCTGTTTGTGGTGACACAGGTGATCATTGGGACAGACAGGGCCGGCGCGCAGGGGTCTAAGGAGGGCCTGCCACGTACCCCCTTTTAGACACCCCTTGAGACCCTGCCTTACGTGATGGCCTAGGTGGAATAAGACCCTTACACAAGAGGACAGAGTTCATTCGGCGTGGCAGTCTACGCAGAGTTTCCTAAAATCTCATCTTTGGTGTTTCTCAGAAGAAAGCCACACAGGCTTGGAATGTCACAGTTGTGGGTTAGGTTTAGGTCAAACAATGACTGCTCTTTCATTTCTGCATCAACTTTACCTTTAGTGACTGTATTAATGCCTATTGGCCGCAAAGCCTTGGAAGCGTTGAGTTCCTCCTGAACAGAAACCCACCTGAACAATTTTGAAAAAGAGATCCAGTGTTCCCGCCCAGTTTCGAACTGGGGACCTTTCGCGTGTAAGGCGAACGTGATAACCTCTACACTACGGAAACCTGTGGCAAAGGTGTCAGATCTTTTCATCTCATGCATCTTGGAGCGGGAATCAAATTACAAATTGCGTTGCGCTCTTCAGTTCGCAAATACCTTCTATTTTTAGCAGCAAACCGAGAATTTCTCCAGTTGTTTGCGGGAATCCTCTGTGGCCATTTCTTCTTTGCTTTTTTCCCCACTTTCATTTAATATATGTATATTTATGTGTTGTACGAAATATTGGGTCTTTGAGTGCACCGGCCATCTGTTCATCTAAACTACCAGGTCAAAAGTACAGAGTACTGTCTGCGTGGGTATTACCGCTGCCTAGTGTGGCTTAATAATTATCTCTACACCTGTGTAAAGACGGGCCTTCGTGATGCAGAGCTGCTGCTCAACAGAGGGCCACTCAGGCAAATCTCTTTTTTCGTGTTCCTCAGAAGAAAGCCAGACAGGCTTGGAATGTCACAGTTGTGGGATAGGTTTAGGTCAAACAATGACTGCTCTTTCATTTCTGCATCAACTATACCTTTAGTGACTGTGTTCATGCCTCTTGGCCGCAAAGCCTTGGTAGAATTGAGTTCCTCCTCAACAGAAACCCACCTAAACGATTGTGAAAAGAGATTCAGTGTTCCCGCCCAGTTTCGAACTGGGGACCTTTCGCGTGTGAGGCGAACGTGATAACCACTACACTACGGAAACCCACTTCCTAAGCAAGTCCGAAATCATTGTGTGCAGGCTCAGCAAAATGCGCATAAAGGCTAAACCTTCTGAAGCCAACTGTCGGCTCAAAGGGGTTCATACATTTCTTCAAAAGGGGACAGATGTTTCTGCTCGGTTTCGAACCGAGGACCTTTCGCGTGTTAGGCGAACGTGATGACGACTACACTACAGAAACTCCACAGTCTAACGCTAGAGTGCTTTTTGGGCCAATATTTATACTGTGATGTGCCAGAAAGCAAATAGACAATCGGCGTAATTCCCACGCACAAGAGGACAGAGTTCATTCGGCCTGGCAGTCTATGCAGAGTTTCCTGAAACGCTACCCTTGACTTACCTCGGAATTAAACACTTGCAGCTTGATATCAAGCTGAAACCTGCCTTCCTGTGCTAGTCTCAAACTAACAAACCCAAAGTTTCAAGAACACAGGAGAAACTCGAAAAATTCTCTTGGTGATTTTTGTTGGTCAAATTTTCGAGTTTCTCCAATCTTCTTGAAACTTTTAGTTTTTTTGAGCCGAGATTTCAAGTTTCTCCAATCTTATTGAAACTCACCACAGGGGTAGCACGTGTCCAGACTAGCATGGGAAATCAGGTTTTAGCTTGATATCTCTTCAGAAAGCTGAGACATGGACTTGCCACGTACAATCTATCCCATTGTAAAAAAAACAGACTGTTTGTGGTCAGTGGAATTCCGAGGGTTTAACACCTCTGGGTGCTTCGGGAGTAAGCGAGGAGCCACCTGAACAGGTTTATTGGCAGATTCGTTGAACATTGTGTTGAATTTCAAGAAGGTTAGCCATGTGTTAGAAACTGCTACGGCTTGCATCGTTTTATCAGAAAATAACACTCCAGATGGATGTGTTTTAAAGTTCGTCAAGGGGATAAAAAGGCTACTTGTGGGCACGTAGGGGATCAGGGGGACACATAGACAGCTTGCGGTCACAGTTGTTGTATTACCAGTGGACAGAAGCGCAATTAGTGGTCACATAGGCGGTGAGAGGGACTGATGGGCTGTTTGTGGTGACACAGGTGATCATTGGGACAGACAGGGCCGGCGCGCAGGGGTCTAAGGAGGGCCTGCCACGTACCCCCTTTTAGACACCCCTTGAGACCCTGCCTTACGTGATGGCCTAGGTGGAATAAGACCCTTACACAAGAGGACAGAGTTCATTCGGCGTGGCAGTCTACGCAGAGTTTCCTAAAATCTCATCTTTGGTGTTTCTCAGAAGAAAGCCACACAGGCTTGGAATGTCACAGTTGTGGGTTAGGTTTAGGTCAAACAATGACTGCTCTTTCATTTCTGCATCAACTTTACCTTTAGTGACTGTGTTAATGCCTATTGGCCGCAAAGCCTTGGAAGCGTTGAGTTCCTCCTGAACAGAAACCCACCTGAACAATTTTGAAAAAGAGATCCAGTGTTCCCGCCCAGTTTCGAACTGGGGACCTTTCGCGTGTAAGGCAAACGTGATAACCTCTACACTACGGAAACCTGTGGCAAAGGTGTCAGATCTTTTCATCTCATGCATCTTGGAGCGGGAATCAAATTACAAATTGCGTTGCGCTCTTCAGTTCGCAAATACCTTCTATTTTTAGCAGCAAACCGAGAATTTCTCCAGTTGTTTGCGGGAATCCTCTGTGGCCATTTCTTCTTTGCTTTTTTCCCCACTTTCATTTAATATATGTATATTTATGTGTTGTACGAAATATTGGGTCTTTGAGTGCACCGGCCATCTGTTCATCTAAACTACCAGGTCAAAAGTACAGAGTACTGTCTGCGTGGGTATTACCGCTGCCTAGTGTGGCTTAATAATTATCTCTACACCTGTGTAAAGACGGGCCTTCGTGATGCAGAGCTGCTGCTCAACAGAGGGCCACTCAGGCAAATCTCTTTTTTCGTGTTCCTCAGAAGAAAGCCAGACAGGCTTGGAATGTCACAGTTGTGGGATAGGTTTAGGTCAAACAATGACTGCTCTTTCATTTCTGCATCAACTATACCTTTAGTGACTGTGTTCATGCCTCTTGGCCGCAAAGCCTTGGTAGAATTGAGTTCCTCCTCAACAGAAACCCACCTAAACGATTGTGAAAAGAGATTCAGTGTTCCCGCCCAGTTTCGAACTGGGGACCTTTCGCGTGTGAGGCGAACGTGATAACCACTACACTACGGAAACCCACTTCCTAAGCAAGTCCGAAATCATTGTGTGCAGGCTCAGCAAAATGCGCATAAAGGCTAAACCTTCTGAAGCCAACTGTCGGCTCAAAGGGGTTCATACATTTCTTCAAAAGGGGACAGATGTTTCTGCTCGGTTTCGAACCGAGGACCTTTCGCGTGTTAGGCGAACGTGATGACCACTACACTACAGAAACTCCACAGTCTAACACTAGAGTGCTTTTTGGGCCAATATTTATACTGTGATGTGCCAGAAAGCAAATAGACAATCGGCGTAATCCCCACGCACAAGAGGACAGAGTTCATTCGGCCTGGCAGTCTATGCAGAGTTTCCTGAAACGCTACCCTTGACTTACCTCGGAATTAAACACTTGCAGCTTGATATCAAGCTGAAACCTGCCTTCCTGTGCTAGTCTCAAACTAACAAACCCAAAGTTTCAAGAACACAGGAGAAACTCGAAAAATTCTCTTGGTGATTTTTGTTGGTCAAATTTTCGAGTTTCTCCAATCTTCTTGAAACTTTTAGTTTTTTTGAGCCGAGATTTCAAGTTTCTCCAATCTTATTGAAACTCACCACAGGGGTAGCACGTGTCCAGACTAGCATGGGAAATCAGGTTTTAGCTTGATATCTCTTCAGAAAGCTGAGACATGGACTTGCCACGTACAATCTATCCCATTGTAAAAAAAACAGACTGTTTGTGGTCACTGGAATTCCGAGGGTTTAACACCTCTGGGTGCTTCGGGAGTAAGCGAGGAGCCACCTGAACAGGTTTATTGGCAGATTCGTTGACCATTGTGTTGAATTTCAAGAAGGTTAGCCATGTGTTAGAAACTGCTACGGCTTGCATCGTTTTATCAGAAAATAACACTCCAGATGGATGTGTTTTAAAGTTCGTCAAGGGGATAAAAAGGCTACTTGTGGGCACGTAGGGGATCAGGGGGACACATAGACAGCTTGCGGTCACAGTTGTTGTATTACCAGTGGACAGAAGCGCAATTAGTGGTCACATAGGCGGTGAGAGGGACTGATGGGCTGTTTGTGGTTACACAGGTGATCATTGGGACAGACAGGGCCGGCGCGCAGGGGTCTAAGGAGGGCCTGCCACGTACCCCCTTTTAGTCACCCCTTGAGACCCTGCCTTACGTGATGGCCTAGGTGGAATAAGACCCTTACACAAGAGGACAGAGTTCATTCGGCGTGGCAGTCTACGCAGAGTTTCCTAAAATCTCATCTTTGGTGTTTCTCAGAAGAAAGCCACACAGGCTTGGAATGTCACAGTTGTGGGTTAGGTTTAGGTCAAACAATGACTGCTCTTTCATTTCTGCATCAACTTTACCTTTAGTGACTGTATTAATGCCTATTGGCCACAAAGCCTTGGAAGCGTTGAGTTCCTCCTGAACAGAAACCCACCTGAACAATTTTGAAAAAGAGATCCAGTGTTCCCGCCCAGTTTCGAACTGGGGACCTTTCGCGTGTAAGGCGAACGTGATAACCTCTACACTACGGAAACCTGTGGCAAAGGTGTCAGATCTTTTCATCTCATGCATCTTGGAGCGGGAATCAAATTACAAATTGCGTTGCGCTCCTCAGTTCGCAAATACCTTCTATTTTTAGCAGCAAACCGAGAATTTCTCCAGTTGTTTGCGGGAATCCTCTGTGGCCATTTCTTCTTTGCTTTTTTCCCCACTTTCATTTAATATATGTATATTTATGTGTTGTACGAAATATTGGGTCTTTGAGTGCACCGGCCATCTGTTCATCTAAACTACCAGGTCAAAAGTACAGAGTACTGTCTGCGTGGGTATTACCGCTGCCTAGTGTGGCTTAATAATTATCTCTACACCTGTGTAAAGACGGGCCTTCGTGATGCAGAGCTGCTGCTCAACAGAGGGCCACTCAGGCAAATCTCTTTTTTCGTGTTCCTCAGAAGAAAGCCAGACAGGCTTGGAATGTCACAGTTGTGGGATAGGTTTAGGTCAAACAATGACTGCTCTTTCATTTCTGCATCAACTATACCTTTAGTGACTGTGTTCATGCCTCTTGGCCGCAAAGCCTTGGTAGAATTGAGTTCCTCCTCAACAGAAACCCACCTAAACGATTGTGAAAAGAGATTCAGTGTTCCCGCCCAGTTTCAAACTGGGGACCTTTCGCGTGTGAGGCGAACGTGATAACCACTACACTACGGAAACCCACTTCCTAAGCAAGTCCGAAATCATTGTGTGCAGGCTCAGCAAAATGCGCATAAAGGCTAAACCTTCTGAAGCCAACTGTCGGCTCAAAGGGGTTCATACATTTCTTCAAAAGGAGACAGCTGTTTCTGCTCGGTTTCGAACCGAGGACCTTTCGCGTGTTAGGCGAACGTGATGACCACTACACTACTGAAACTCCACGGTCTAACGCTAGAGTGCTTTTTGGGCGAATATTTATACTGTGATGTGCCCGAAAGCAAATAGACAATCGGCTTAATCCCCACGCACAAGAGGACAGAGTTCATTCGGCCTGGCAGTCTATGCAGAGTTTCCTGAAACGCTACCCTTGACTTACCTCGGAATTAAACACTTGCAGCTTGATATCAAGCTGAAACCTGCCTTCCTGTGCTAGTCTCAAACTAACAAACCCAAAGTTTCAAGAACACAGGAGAAACTCGAAAATTTCTCTTGGTGATTTTTGTTGGTCAAACTTTCGAGTTTCTCCAATCTTCTTGAAACTTTTAGTTTTTTTGAGCCGAGATTTCAAGTTTCTCCAATCTTATTGAAACTCACCACAGGGGTAGCACGTGTCCAGACTAGCATGGGAAATCAGGTTTTAGCTTGATATCTCTTCAGAAAGCTGAGACATGGACTTGCCACGTACAATCTATCCCATTGTAAAAAAAACAGACTGTTTGTGGTCAGTGGAATTCCGAGGGTTTAACACCTCTGGGTGCTTCGGGAGTAAGCGAGGAGCCACCTGAACAGGTTTATTTGCAGATTCGTTGACCATTGTGTTGAATTTCAAGAAGGTTAGCCATGTGTTAGAAACTGCTACGGCTTGCATCGTTTTATCAGAAAATAACACTCCAGATGGATGTGTTTTAAAGTTCGTCAAGGGGATAAAAAGGCTACTTGTGGGCACGTAGGGGATCAGGGGGACACATAGACAGCTTGCGGTCACAGTTTTTGTATTACCAGTGGACAGAAGCGCAATTAGTGGTCACAAAGGCGGTGAGAGGGACTGATGGGCTGTTTTTGGTGACACAGGTGATCATTGGGACAGACAGGGCCGGCGCGCAGGGGTCTAAGGAGGGCCTGCCACGTACCCCCTTTTAGACACCCCTTGAGACCCTGCCTTACGTGATGGCCTAGGTGGAATAAGACCCTTACACAAGAGGACAGAGTTCATTCGGCGTGGCAGTCTACGCAGAGTTTCCTAAAATCTCGTCTTTGGTGTTTCTCAGAAGAAAGCCACACAGGCTTGGAATGTCACAGTTGTGGGTTAGGTTTAGGTCAAACAATGACTGCTCTTTCATTTCTGCATCAACTTTACCTTTAGTGACTGTATTAATGCCTATTGGCCGCAAAGCCTTGGAAGCGTTGAGTTCCTCCTGAACAGAAACCCACCTGAACAATTTTGAAAAAGAGATCCAGTGTTCCCGCCCAGTTTCGAACTGGGGACCTTTCGCGTGTAAGGCAAACGTGATAACCTCTACACTACGGAAACCTGTGGCAAAGGTGTCAGATCTTTTCATCTCATGCATCTTGGAGCGGGAATCAAATTACAAATTGCGTTGCGCTCTTCAGTTCGCAAATACCTTCTATTTTTAGCAGCAAACCGAGAATTTCTCCAGTTGTTTGCGGGAATCCTCTGTGGCCATTTCTTCTTTGCTTTTTTCCCCACTTTCATTTAATATATGTATATTTATGTGTTGTACGAAATATTGGGTCTTTGAGTGCACCGGCCATCTGTTCATCTAAACTACCAGGTCAAAAGTACAGAGTACTGTCTGCGTGGGTATTACCGCTGCCTAGTGTGGCTTAATAATTATCTCTACACCTGTGTAAAGACGGGCCTTCGTGATGCAGAGCTGCTGCTCAACAGAGGGCCACTCAGGCAAATCTCTTTTTTCGTGTTCCTCAGAAAAAAGCCAGACAGGCTTGGAATGTCACAGTTGTGGGATAGGTTTAGGTCAAACAATGACTGCTCTTTCATTACTGCATCAACTATACCTTTAGTGACTGTGTTCATGCCTCTTGGCCGCAAAGCCTTGGTAGAATTGAGTTCCTCCTCAACAGAAACCCACCTAAACGATTGTGAAAAGAGATTCAGTGTTCCCGCCCAGTTTCGAACTGGGGACCTTTCGCGTGTGAGGCGAACGTGATAACCACTACACTACGGAAACCCACTTCCTAAGCAAGTCCGAAATCATTGTGTGCAGGCTCAGCAAAATGCGCATAAAGGCTAAACCTTCTGAAGCCAACTGTCGGCTCAAAGGGGTTCATACATTTCTTCAAAAGGGGACAGCTGTTTCTGCTCGGTTTCGAACCGAGGACCTTTCGCGTGTTAGGCGAACGTGATGACCACTACACTACAGAAACTCCACAGTCTAACGCTAGAGTGCTTTTTGGGCCAATATTTATACTGTGATGTGCCCGAAAGCAAATAGACAATCGGCGTAATTCCCACGCACAAGAGGACAGAGTTCATTCGGCCTGGCAGTCTATGCAGAGTTTCCTGAAACGCTACCCTTGACTTACCTCGGAATTAAACACTTGCAGCTTGATATCAAGCTGAAACCTGCCTTCCTGTGCTAGTCTCAAACTAACAAACCCAAAGTTTCAAGAACACAGGAGAAACTCGAAAAATTCTCTTGGTGATTTTTGTTGGTCAAATTTTCGAGTTTCTCCAATCTTCTTGAAACTTTTAGTTTTTTTGAGCCGAGATTTCAAGTTTCTCCAATCTTATTGAAACTCACCACAGGGGTAGCACGTGTCCAGACTAGCATGGGAAATCAGGTTTTAGCTTGATATCTCTTCAGAAAGCTGAGACATGGACTTGCCACGTACAATCTATCCCATTGTAAAAAAAACAGACTGTTTGTGGTCAGTGGAATTCCGAGGGTTTAACACCTCTGGGTGCTTCGGGAGTAAGCGAGGAGCCACCTGAACAGGTTTATTGGCAGATTCGTTGAACATTGTGTTGAATTTCAAGAAGGTTAGCCATGTGTTAGAAACTGCTACGGCTTGCATCGTTTTATCAGAAAATAACACTCCAGATGGATGTGTTTTAAAGTTCGTCAAGGGGATAAAAAGGCTACTTGTGGGCACGTAGGGGATCAGGGGGACACATAGACAGCTTGCGGTCACAGTTGTTGTATTACCAGTGGACAGAAGCGCAATTAGTGGTCACATAGGCGGTGAGAGGGACTGATGGGCTGTTTGTGGTTACACAGGTGATCATTGGGACAGACAGGGCCGGCGCGCAGGGGTCTAAGGAGGGCCTGCCACGTACCCCCTTTTAGTCACCCCTTGAGACCCTGCCTTACGTGATGGCCTAGGTGGAATAAGACCCTTACACAAGAGGACAGAGTTCATTCGGCGTGGCAGTCTACGCAGAGTTTCCTAAAATCTCATCTTTGGTGTTTCTCAGAAGAAAGCCACACAGGCTTGGAATGTCACAGTTGTGGGTTAGGTTTAGGTCAAACAATGACTGCTCTTTCATTTCTGCATCAACTTTACCTTTAGTGACTGTATTAATGCCTATTGGCCACAAAGCCTTGGAAGCGTTGAGTTCCTCCTGAACAGAAACCCACCTGAACAATTTTGAAAAAGAGATCCAGTGTTCCCGCCCAGTTTCGAACTGGGGACCTTTCGCGTGTAAGGCGAACGTGATAACCTCTACACTATGGAAACCTGTGGCAAAGGTGTCAGATCTTTTCATCTCATGCATCTTGGAGCGGGAATCAAATTACAAATTGCGTTGCGCTCCTCAGTTCGCAAATACCTTCTATTTTTAGCAGCAAACCGAGAATTTCTCCAGTTGTTTGCGGGAATCCTCTGTGGCCATTTCTTTGCTTTTTTCCCCACTTTCATTTAATATATGTATATTTATGTGTTGTACGAAATATTGGGTCTTTGAGTGCACCGGCCATCTGTTCATCTAAACTACCAGGTCAAAAGTACAGAGTACTGTCTGCGTGGGTATTACCGCTGCCTAGTGTGGCTTAATAATTATCTCTACACCTGTGTAAAGACGGGCCTTCGTGATGCAGAGCTGCTGCTCAACAGAGGGCCACTCAGGCAAATCTCTTTTTTCGTGTTCCTCAGAAGAAAGCCAGACAGGCTTGGAATGTCACAGTTGTGGGATAGGTTTAGGTCAAACAATGACTGCTCTTTCATTTCTGCATCAACTATACCTTTAGTGACTGTGTTCATGCCTCTTGGCCGCAAAGCCTTGGTAGAATTGAGTTCCTCCTCAACAGAAACCCACCTAAACGATTGTGAAAAGAGATTCAGTGTTCCCGCCCAGTTTCAAACTGGGGACCTTTCGCGTGTGAGGCGAACGTGATAACCACTACACTACGGAAACCCACTTCCTAAGCAAGTCCGAAATCATTGTGTGCAGGCTCAGCAAAATGCGCATAAAGGCTAAACCTTCTGAAGCCAACTGTCGGCTCAAAGGGGTTCATACATTTCTTCAAAAGGAGACAGCTGTTTCTGCTCGGTTTCGAACCGAGGACCTTTCGCGTGTTAGGCGAACGTGATGACCACTACACTACTGAAACTCCACGGTCTAACGCTAGAGTGCTTTTTGGGCGAATATTTATACTGTGATGTGCCCGAAAGCAAATAGACAATCGGCTTAATCCCCACGCACAAGAGGACAGAGTTCATTCGGCCTGGCAGTCTATGCAGAGTTTCCTGAAACGCTACCCTTGACTTACCTCGGAATTAAACACTTGCAGCTTGATATCAAGCTGAAACCTGCCTTCCTGTGCTAGTCTCAAACTAACAAACCCAAAGTTTCAAGAACACAGGAGAAACTCGAAAATTTCTCTTGGTGATTTTTGTTGGTCAAACTTTCGAGTTTCTCCAATCTTCTTGAAACTTTTAGTTTTTTTGAGCCGAGATTTCAAGTTTCTCCAATCTTATTGAAACTCACCACAGGGGTAGCACGTGTCCAGACTAGCATGGGAAATCAGGTTTTAGCTTGATATCTCTTCAGAAAGCTGAGACATGGACTTGCCACGTACAATCTATCCCATTGTAAAAAAAACAGACTGTTTGTGGTCAGTGGAATTCCGAGGGTTTAACACCTCTGGGTGCTTCGGGAGTAAGCGAGGAGCCACCTGAACAGGTTTATTTGCAGATTCGTTGACCATTGTGTTGAATTTCAAGAAGGTTAGCCATGTGTTAGAAACTGCTACGGCTTGCATCGTTTTATCAGAAAATAACACTCCAGATGGATGTGTTTTAAAGTTCGTCAAGGGGATAAAAAGGCTACTTGTGGGCACGTAGGGGATCAGGGGGACACATAGACAGCTTGCGGTCACAGTTTTTGTATTACCAGTGGACAGAAGCGCAATTAGTGGTCACAAAGGCGGTGAGAGGGACTGATGGGCTGTTTTTGGTGACACAGGTGATCATTGGGACAGACAGGGCCGGCGCGCAGGGGTCTAAGGAGGGCCTGCCACGTACCCCCTTTTAGACACCCCTTGAGACCCTGCCTTACGTGATGGCCTAGGTGGAATAAGACCCTTACACAAGAGGACAGAGTTCATTCGGCGTGGCAGTCTACGCAGAGTTTCCTAAAATCTCGTCTTTGGTGTTTCTCAGAAGAAAGCCACACAGGCTTGGAATGTCACAGTTGTGGGTTAGGTTTAGGTCAAACAATGACTGCTCTTTCATTTCTGCATCAACTTTACCTTTAGTGACTGTATTAATGCCTATTGGCCGCAAAGCCTTGGAAGCGTTGAGTTCCTCCTGAACAGAAACCCACCTGAACAATTTTGAAAAAGAGATCCAGTGTTCCCGCCCAGTTTCGAACTGGGGACCTTTCGCGTGTAAGGCAAACGTGATAACCTCTACACTACGGAAACCTGTGGCAAAGGTGTCAGATCTTTTCATCTCATGCATCTTGGAGCGGGAATCAAATTACAAATTGCGTTGCGCTCTTCAGTTCGCAAATACCTTCTATTTTTAGCAGCAAACCGAGAATTTCTCCAGTTGTTTGCGGGAATCCTCTGTGGCCATTTCTTCTTTGCTTTTTTCCCCACTTTCATTTAATATATGTATATTTATGTGTTGTACGAAATATTGGGTCTTTGAGTGCACCGGCCATCTGTTCATCTAAACTACCAGGTCAAAAGTACAGAGTACTGTCTGCGTGGGTATTACCGCTGCCTAGTGTGGCTTAATAATTATCTCTACACCTGTGTAAAGACGGGCCTTCGTGATGCAGAGCTGCTGCTCAACAGAGGGCCACTCAGGCAAATCTCTTTTTTCGTGTTCCTCAGAAAAAAGCCAGACAGGCTTGGAATGTCACAGTTGTGGGATAGGTTTAGGTCAAACAATGACTGCTCTTTCATTTCTGCATCAACTATACCTTTAGTGACTGTGTTCATGCCTCTTGGCCGCAAAGCCTTGGTAGAATTGAGTTCCTCCTCAACAGAAACCCACCTAAACGATTGTGAAAAGAGATTCAGTGTTCCCGCCCAGTTTCGAACTGGGGACCTTTCGCGTGTGAGGCGAACGTGATAACCACTACACTACGGAAACCCACTTCCTAAGCAAGTCCGAAATCATTGTGTGCAGGCTCAGCAAAATGCGCATAAAGGCTAAACCTTCTGAAGCCAACTGTCGGCTCAAAGGGGTTCATACATTTCTTCAAAAGGGGACAGCTGTTTCTGCTCGGTTTCGAACCGAGGACCTTTCGCGTGTTAGGCGAACGTGATGACCACTACACTACAGAAACTCCACAGTCTAACGCTAGAGTGCTTTTTGGGCCAATATTTATACTGTGATGTGCCCGAAAGCAAATAGACAATCGGCGTAATTCCCACGCACAAGAGGACAGAGTTCATTCGGCCTGGCAGTCTATGCAGAGTTTCCTGAAACGCTACCCTTGACTTACCTCGGAATTAAACACTTGCAGCTTGATATCAAGCTGAAACCTGCCTTCCTGTGCTAGTCTCAAACTAACAAACCCAAAGTTTCAAGAACACAGGAGAAACTCGAAAAATTCTCTTGGTGATTTTTGTTGGTCAATGTTACGTCTCTGATGAAATTGTTTTTACTAGGGGTTAAAAGAGGTAACATTAAGTTGCATTTTAAAGAAATGAGGCAGGGAAAGAGGTGGCAATGGAATACATGACACAACTGCACTACAAGAAATATTTATTGCCCTCAAGGAACAACAAATTAAACAGACAAGACAAAGGAGAGAAAGGAAGTTAAAGTGGCGCTTAAATCATAAAATGAAATATGAGCCCCACTAACTAACTTCCCAAACCCCTAAACTAATAAAGAAAGAAAAGAAAAGTCTTCAACGCAAAAGCGTCATAAACCACACTAACTGCACTAAAGCCAAAACATACAAAAACAAGCGCACACAACTAAACTAGTGTTTCTAATACATCCAAAATCACTACGTGCAGATATGTAGGTCACGTGACTTACTAAACTCTTCCACTCCTTCCTTGTCTTCCAAACCATCAATAAGCTGAGAAAACATCAGATCAGAAATCAGCAAAACGACAAACGCACACCATAGTCACAGCAGAAAATGTCCTTCCCGCTCTTTCACAGATGTCCTCCTTTTAAACCTCTTGGATGCAAGCATGATTGGCAAAGGAAACGATGTTAATGATGATTGACAGCAAAGATATCCAATAGAATCCAAGGAAGGTGGTACCTGAGAGCATGAGAGTGAAAATGGAGAAAAAAAAACACAGCACAAAAGATCGCGGACCGTAACACTCCCCCACTTAAGAGTAAACCTTTTGTAAAAAGTTTAAACTCTAGAAAGAGTGTCTGCGAACACATTATCAGCCCCCTTCTTATGTCTTATCTCAATATTATAACTCTGGAGCAACAAAGACCAACGAGTCAATCTTTGATTATGATTGTACATTTTAGAAAGAAACACTAGTGGACTATGATCGGAATACACAACAACTGGAAGTATGCTAGAACCAAGGTAAACTTCAAAATGTTGTAGAGCAAGTATTAAAGCTAGAGTTTCTTTCTCGACCGTAGAATAGTTTAACTGGTTTTTGTTAAACTTTCGCGAAAAATAACTCACTGGATGGGTTATTCCTTGTTCGTCTTCCTGCAGAAGAACAGCTCCAGCTCCAACATTACTAGCATCTACTTCAAGCTGAAAAGAACGTTCATAGTTGGGAGCCTGAAGAACAGGTGAATTGCACAAAAGCGCTTTCACGCTTTCGAAAGCATACTGACACTCAGCATTCCACATAAAAGACTTCGAAGGGCTTAACAAAGTAGTAAGAGGACTAACAACGGATGAAAAATTCCTACAAAAACTCCGATAGTATCCAACCATTCCCAAAAATCTTCGAAGTTCTCGTCGAGTATTAGGAACAGGGAATTCTGAAACTGCCCTCACTTTAGCTTCTACTGGTCGAACTTGACCATGCCCCACCTCTTTCCCAAGATAAGTCACCGTCGCTTGACCAAATTCACACTTGGCTAAATTAAGAGTTAATAAGGCTTTTGCCAAACGCTCAAATACCATTCGAAGTGACTTAATGTGTTCACTCCACTCTTTGGAATAAACCACCAAATCATCCAAATAGGCACTACAATTTGGCACATCAATTAAAATCTTATTAACAAGCCTTTGAAATGTGGCCGGTGCGTTTCTAAGTCCAAAAGCCATCGCAGTATACTGCAGAAATGAATCAGGGGTAACGAAAGCTGCGATTTCAGAAGCTTTAAAAGTAAGCGGGACTTGCCAGTAGCCTTTTAACATGTCTAACTTACTTACAAACTGTGCAAAACCAACATTATCAACACAGTCCTCCATTCGAGGAAGTGGATAACTATCAGGCACAGTAACTGCGTTCACTTTCCTAAAATCAGTGCAGAATCTAAAAGAACCATCCGGCTTTGGAACTAAAATGCATGGTGAACTCCACGGACTACAGCTTGGTTTTGCAAGACCATTCTCCAATAAATAGTCAACTTCCTGACGCATTACCGCACGCTTCACATGATTAACTCTGTACGCATGTTGTTTAATCGGACGAGCATCTTTAACATCAATGTCATGGTGCAAAACATTTGTCAATGTTGGCACATCTTTAAACAAACATTTAAACTCTGAAATAAGCTGAATAAGATCATTTTTCTGATGTTCATCCAAATTTTTAAAATATGAGCTGAGATCTTTCAAAATTTCAGAGTTAGTCAACCTCACAGTAACTTGAGGAAGATTGCGAAAAATTACTCCATCATCCTCAGGATTTAAATCAGGTACAGATGTTATTTCAGTCACAGCTGCAACGGAGAAAACAGGAGATTCGACAGCTTTAACCACGTTTGCCTCGGGTGACTTTCGAACATGATAAAGTTTCAACATGTTCACATGACAGATACGAGTCTTCCGTTTTCTGTCAGGAGTACAGATCACATAATTAGTTTCACTAATTTTCTCCTTTACCTCATAAGGACCAAAGAATCGAGCAGAAAGTGAAGATCCGGGGATGGGTAAAAATACGAGAACTGAATCTCCAGGCATAAAAGAACGCATAACGGCCTTCCTGTCAAAGTTACGTTTCATTCCTTGTTGTGCCTTAGCAAGAGATTCCTTAGCTAACGAACAAACTTTATCCAAGCGTTCTCTGAATTTTGTCACATAGTCCAGTAAATTTGTTTTCACACTGAGATCATTCTCCAAAATTTTGTCTTTCAAAACCTTCAAAGGACCACGTACCTGGTGTCCAAATACAAGTTCAGCAGGGCTGAATCCAAGAGATTCCTGCACACTTTCTCTTACAGCGAACATCAACAAAGGTATTCCCTCATCCCAATCATTACCTGTCTCTAGACAGTACTTTCGCAACATAGATTTCAGTGTCTGGTGAAATCTTTCCAGCGCACCTTGACTCTCCGGATGATAAGCACTAGACGTGCGATGGGTAATTGCTAGGGTCTTCATTACCTGATTAAATACATTGGACATAAAATTTGTACCCTGGTCACTTTGTACAATTTTAGGCAACCCAAATATCGAGAAAAATCTCACAAGTGCTTTCACAACACTCGGTGCCGTAATTTTTTTTAAAGGAATCGCCTCTGGAAACCTAGTAGATAAACACATCACGGTTAGTAAAAATTGATTACCACTTTTCGTTTTTGGGAAAGGGCCCACACAGTCTACTAGTACATGTTCAAACGGATCTCCTAGCACAGGGATTGGTTTCAATGGAACAGGTGGAACAATCTGGTTTGGTTTTCCAACAACTTGACATGTGTGACAAGAACGACAATAGCAAACTACATCCTTTTTCAGTCCGGGCCAAAAAAAATGCTTTAAGATCCGACTATAAGTTTTCCGAACACCAAGATGTCCTGACAGTGGATGATCATGCGCCAAACATAGCACATGTGGTCGATATAAAACAGGAACCACAATCTGATAAGAAACATCCCAGTCTAAATCTTGCTTTGGTGATGCACACCATTTTCGAAGCAACAAACCATTTTCAACAAAATAAGCATTCTGCTTATCCTTAGTCAGATCAAAAGAGACAACGGAGTTAAAAGCGGTAGTGAGACTTTCATCCTCTTTTTGGGCAGAAATTAACTTCTCTCGTGAAACTTTTAAAATCAACGAATCTGAATCAGTCAGTAGTTCTTGAGATTTTTCCATTTTCTTTTGTTTAGGAAAGTCAGAAATAAGTTCTTTCTCTCCATTAACTACAGCAGGAAAAAAAGTGTCATTCAACTCCACTTCTTTTAAACTTCGCAACTGCGCACGGGTAACCGCGCACATGGGAAAAACATGAGGGTATGTTTCACCCACCTCATTTATCACACTGACTTCTGGTTTATCCAAAACCTCCAACAAAGGCATAACTTTCCCTCCAGCCAAGTCATTTCCCAATATGAAATCCACTCCTTTCACAGGAAGTGAAGTACAAACTGCCACTCGAACAAACCCAGTACACAGATCACTTTGCAAATGCACATTATGCAAAGGCACTTTTACACATCCCATCTCAATACCTTGTACAATTACACTGGAGCTACATGAAGTTACATCAGAAAATTGCAACTTATTCTCCACGACAAAAGATTGCATCGAACCAGTATCCCTAAGCATCGTAATTTCCTTTTGCTCATCAGCATTTCCAGAAAGAGAAATCAGGCCTCTAAGAAGAAACGGTCGATAGGTCTCTTCAACTTTGTCACCAGAGAAAACAACAGCAGGATTAAGAGTTTTCACAAACCCTACTGACTTCGATTGAAATTGTTGTTTTCGCTTCAGCAATGAACAATCTACAACAATGTGCCCTCTTTTATGACAATAAAAACACTCGCGATCCTCTCTAGTTCGCGGTGAATTAACTTTCGAGTGCACAAACTGGACACTGGGAACATCAACAATCGGTTTCAAATTTTCAGAACGTGTAGGTACAAAAACATTTTTGTGAGTTAAGATAAACTCATCAGCTAGCACAGCAGCAGATGACATCGAAGTTACCTTTTGTTCATTCAGGTAAACTACCACTTTCTCAGGCAAACAATTTTTAAACTCTTCTAGTAAAACTAGCTCACGCAACAAATCAAAATCATTTACTTTGTTTGCCGCACACCATTTATCAAAGAGTGTACCTTTATCTCGAGCAAATTCCACAAACGTCTGGCTAGAAGTTTTCTTACAAGTTCTGAATTTTTGCCTATACGCTTCAGGTACTAACTCATATGCACGAAGTATGGCAGACTTTACAGAATCATACTTAAGACTATCTTCAACAGATAACGTAGAATAAACTTCCAAAGCCTTGCCTACCAATTTACTTTGAAGCAACAATGACCAAACTTCACTAGGCCAATGGAGTGAATTAGCAATCCGCTCAAAGGCATTAAAATAGGAGTCTATTTCTGATTCTCTAAACTGAGGAACAAGAGCAATGTGCTTACTCACGTCAAATTTACAGTGGGATGACTCAGCCACCGGAGAAACAGCAGATAAAGGAGATGAAAATGGCCGTGCAACAGGCTCTCTAGCAACCTTAGCGTCAAGTTCAAGCTGGCGCAGCCTCACCTGCGTATCAGCCTCGATTTCATATTTCCGTATCTGCAAACGTAAATCAATCTCAGCTTGATGTTTCTGAGTACGCTCCTGTGCCTCATAATGGAGACGAGCCAAGCGGACTTTCATTCGCGCATCATCTCTGGAACCCAAAGAAACCGGAGATAACGGATCAAAGGGTGGCAAACCAGCTTTCGTTTCCGCTTCAGCCTCCACCTCCACTTCAATGTTAATTCCGCCACTACATACGTCTGCTTCCCCCAAGCTAAAAGAAGGCACTGCCACGTCGCTAGGGCTTAAAACTCCGGCCTTTTCAGCCGTCACAACTCCTGATGTCAGAAGGACATTTAGCTCGACTAATTTATCTATTATTCGACTCTTTATATCAGCCTTACGATTCTGTCTATTGACTGTCAAACTAAAGTGATCAGCTATCGCAAACAAGTCCTGTTTTCGACATAAGTTAAGCTGTTCCAACGAAGGACTATTAACAAACTCTTCTAAACTGAACATGTTTCAAGTGCATTACGAATCACTGCCTTTTACCACATTTCACAACTACTCAAATCAACACTTCCCTTTGCCAACACTTCCCTTTGCCACCACCCCAACATCTCTCAACATGCAAAATTATATAAAGGGCATACTTGACCACTTCTCTTTCCTAAACAGGGAAAAAAAGTGATAAAATATAAAATCCCGGATGAGCCCCCATTTAATGTTACGTCTCTGATGAAATTGTTTTTACTAGGGGTTAAAAGAGGTAACATTAAGTTGCATTTTAAAGAAATGAGGCAGGGAAAGAGGTGGCAATGGAATACATGACACAACTGCACTACAAGAAATATTTATTGCCCTCAAGGAACAACAAATTAAACAGACAAGACAAAGGAGAGAAAGGAAGTTAAAGTGTCGCTTAAATCATAAAATGAAATATGAGCCCCACTAACTAACTTCCCTAACTAACTTTAATTTTCGAGTTTCTCCAATCTTCTTGAAACTTTTAGTTTTTTTGAGCCGAGATTTCAAGTTTCTCCAATCTTATTGAAACTCACCACAGGGGTAGCACGTGTCCAGACTAGCATGGGAAATCAGGTTTTAGCTTGATATCTCTTCAGAAAGCTGAGACATGGACTTGCCACGTACAATCTATCCCATTGTAAAAAAAACAGACTGTTTGTGGTCAGTGGAATTCCGAGGGTTTAACACCTCTGGGTGCTTCGGGAGTAAGCGAGGAGCCACCTGAACAGGTTTATTGGCAGATTCGTTGAACATTGTGTTGAATTTCAAGAAGGTTAGCCATGTGTTAGAAACTGCTACGGCTTGCATCGTTTTATCAGAAAATAACACTCCAGATGGATGTGTTTTAAAGTTCGTCAAGGGGATAAAAAGGCTACTTGTGGGCACGTAGGGGATCAGGGGGACACATAGACAGCTTGCGGTCACAGTTGTTGTATTACCAGTGGACAGAAGCGCAATTAGTGGTCACATAGGCGGTGAGAGGGACTGATGGGCTGTTTGTGGTGACACAGGTGATCATTGGGACAGACAGGGCCGGCGCGCAGGGGTCTAAGGAGGGCCTGCCACGTACCCCCTTTTAGACACCCCTTGAGACCCTGCCTTACGTGATGGCCTAGGTGGAATAAGACCCTTACACAAGAGGACAGAGTTCATTCGGCGTGGCAGTCTACGCAGAGTTTCCTAAAATCTCATCTTTGGTGTTTCTCAGAAGAAAGCCACACAGGCTTGGAATGTCACAGTTGTGGGTTAGGTTTAGGTCAAACAATGACTGCTCTTTCATTTCTGCATCAACTTTACCTTTAGTGACTGTATTAATGCCTATTGGCCGCAAAGCCTTGGAAGCGTTGAGTTCCTCCTGAACAGAAACCCACCTGAACAATTTTGAAAAAGAGATCCAGTGTTCCCGCCCAGTTTCGAACTGGGGACCTTTCGCGTGTAAGGCGAACGTGATAACCTCTACACTACGGAAACCTGTGGCAAAGGTGTCAGATCTTTTCATCTCATGCATCTTGGAGCGGGAATCAAATTACAAATTGCGTTGCGCTCTTCAGTTCGCAAATACCTTCTATTTTTAGCAGCAAACCGAGTATTTCTCCAGTTGTTTGCGGGAATCCTCTGTGGCCATTTCTTCTTTGCTTTTTTCCCCACTTTCATTTAATATATGTATATTTATGTGTTGTACGAAATATTGGGTCTTTGAGTGCACCGGCCATCTGTTCATCTAAACTACCAGGTCAAAAGTACAGAGTACTGTCTGCGTGGGTATTACCGCTGCCTAGTGTGGCTTAATAATTATCTCTACACCTGTGTAAAGACGGGCCTTCGTGATGCAGAGCTGCTGCTCAACAGAGGGCCACTCAGGCAAATCTCTTTTTTCGTGTTCCTCAGAAGAAAGCCAGACAGGCTTGGAATGTCACAGTTGTGGGATAGGTTTAGGTCAAACAATGACTGCTCTTTCATTTCTGCATCAACTCTACCTTTAGTGACTGTGTTCATGCCTCTTGGCCGCAAAGCCTTGGTAGAATTGAGTTCCTCCTCAACAGAAACCCACCTAAACGATTGTGAAAAGAGATTCAGTGTTCCCGCCCAGTTTCGAACTGGGGACCTTTCGCGTGTGAGGCGAACGTGATAACCACTACACTACGGAAACCCACTTCCTAAGCAAGTCCGAAATCATTGTGTGCAGGCTCAGCAAAATGCGCATAAAGGCTAAACCTTCTGAAGCCAACTGTCGGCTCAAAGGGGTTCATACATTTCTTCAAAAGGGGACAGATGTTTCTGCTCGGTTTCGAACCGAGGACCTTTCGCGTGTTAGGCGAACGTGATGACCACTACACTACAGAAACTCCACAGTCTAACGCTAGAGTGCTTTTTGGGCCAATATTTATACTGTGATGTGCCAGAAAGCAAATAGACAATCGGCGTAATTCCCACGCACAAGAGGACAGAGTTCATTCGGCCTGGCAGTCTATGCAGAGTTTCCTGAAACGCTACCCTTGACTTACCTCGGAATTAAACACTTGCAGCTTGATATCAAGCTGAAACCTGCCTTCCTGTGCTAGTCTCAAACTAACAAACCCAAAGTTTCAAGAACACAGGAGAAACTCGAAAAATTCTCTTGGTGATTTTTGTTGGTCAAATTTTCGAGTTTCTCCAATCTTCTTGAAACTTTTAGTTTTTTTGAGCCGAGATTTCAAGTTTCTCCAATCTTATTGAAACTCACCACAGGGGTAGCACGTGTCCAGACTAGCATGGGAAATCAGGTTTTAGCTTGATATCTCTTCAGAAAGCTGAGACATGGACTTGCCACGTACAATCTATCCCATTGTAAAAAAAACAGACTGTTTGTGGTCAGTGGAATTCCGAGGGTTTAACACCTCTGGGTGCTTCGGGAGTAAGCGAGGAGCCACCTGAACAGGTTTATTTGCAGATTCGTTGACCATTGTGTTGAATTTCAAGAAGGTTAGCCATGTGTTAGAAACTGCTACGGCTTGCATCGTTTTATCAGAAAATAACACTCCAGATGGATGTGTTTTAAAGTTCGTCAAGGGGATAAAAAGGCTACTTGTGGGCACGTAGGGGATCAGGGGGACACATAGACAGCTTGCGGTCACAGTTTTTGTATTACCAGTGGACAGAAGCGCAATTAGTGGTCACAAAGGCGGTGAGAGGGACTGATGGGCTGTTTTTGGTGACACAGGTGATCATTGGGACAGACAGGGCCGGCGCGCAGGGGTCTAAGGAGGGCCTGCCACGTACCCCCTTTTAGACACCCCTTGAGACCCTGCCTTACGTGATGGCCTAGGTGGAATAAGACCCTTACACAAGAGGACAGAGTTCATTCGGCGTGGCAGTCTACGCAGAGTTTCCTAAAATCTCGTCTTTGGTGTTTCTCAGAAGAAAGCCACACAGGCTTGGAATGTCACAGTTGTGGGTTAGGTTTAGGTCAAACAATGACTGCTCTTTCATTTCTGCATCAACTTTACCTTTAGTGACTGTATTAATGCCTATTGGCCGCAAAGCCTTGGAAGCGTTGAGTTCCTCCTGAACAGAAACCCACCTGAACAATTTTGAAAAAGAGATCCAGTGTTCCCGCCCAGTTTCGAACTGGGGACCTTTCGCGTGTAAGGCGAACGTGATAACCTCTACACTACGGAAACCTGTGGCAAAGGTGTCAGATCTTTTCATCTCATGCATCTTGGAGCGGGAATCAAATTACAAATTGCGTTGCGCTCTTCAGTTCGCAAATACCTTCTATTTTTAGCAGCAAACCGAGAATTTCTCCAGTTGTTTGCGGGAATCCTCTGTGGCCATTTCTTCTTTGCTTTTTTCCCCACTTTCATTTAATATATGTATATTTATGTGTTGTACAAAATATTGGGTCTTTGAGTGCACCGGCCATCTGTTCATCTAAACTACCAGGTCAAAAGTACAGAGTACTGTCTGCGTGGGTATTACCGCTGCCTAGTGTGGCTTAATAATTATCTCTACACCTGTGTAAAGACGGGCCTTCGTGATGCAGAGCTGCTGCTCAACAGAGGGCCACTCAGGCAAATCTCTTTTTTCGTGTTCCTCAGAAGAAAGCCAGACAGGCTTGGAATGTCACAGTTGTGGGATAGGTTTAGGTCAAACAATGACTGCTCTTTCATTTCTGCATCAACTATACCTTTAGTGACTGTGTTCATGCCTCTTGGCCGCAAAGCCTTGGTAGAATTGAGTTCCTCCTCAACAGAAACCCACCTAAACGATTGTGAAAAGAGATTCAGTGTTCCCGCCCAGTTTCGAACTGGGGACCTTTCGCGTGTGAGGCGAACGTGATAACCACTACACTACGGAAACCCACTTCCTAAGCAAGTCCGAAATCATTGTGTGCAGGCTCAGCAAAATGCGCATAAAGGCTAAACCTTCTGAAGCCAACTGTCGGCTCAAAGGGGTTCATACATTTCTTCAAAAGGAGACAGCTGTTTCTGCTCGGTTTCGAACCGAGGACCTTTCGCGTGTTAGGCGAACGTGATGACCACTACACTACTGAAACTCCACGGTCTAACGCTAGAGTGCTTTTTGGGCGAATATTTATACTGTGATGTGCCCGAAAGCAAATAGACAATCGGCGTAATCCCCACGCACAAGAGGACAGAGTTCATTCGGCCTGGCAGTCTATGCAGAGTTTCCTGAAACGCTACCCTTGACTTACCTCGGAATTAAACACTTGCAGCTTGATATCAAGCTGAAACCTGCCTTCCTGTGCTAGTCTCAAACTAACAAACCCAAAGTTTCAAGAACACAGGAGAAACTCGAAAATTTCTCTTGGTGATTTTTGTTGGTCAAACTTTCGAGTTTCTCCAATCTTCTTGAAACTTTTAGTTTTTTTGAGCCGAGATTTCAAGTTTCTCCAATCTTATTGAAACTCACCACAGGGGTAGCACGTGTCCAGACTAGCATGGGAAATCAGGTTTTAGCTTGATATCTCTTCAGAAAGCTGAGACATGGACTTGCCACGTACAATCTATCCCATTGTAAAAAAAACAGACTGTTTGTGGTCAGTGGAATTCCGAGGGTTTAACACCTCTGGGTGCTTCGGGAGTAAGCGAGGAGCCACCTGAACAGGTTTATTTGCAGATTCGTTGACAATTGTGTTGAATTTCAAGAAGGTTAGCCATGTGTTAGAAACTGCTACGGCTTGCATCGTTTTATCAGAAAATAACACTCCAGATGGATGTGTTTTAAAGTTCGTCAAGGGGATAAAAAGGCTACTTGTGGGCACGTAGGGGATCAGGGGGACACATAGACAGCTTGCGGTCACAGTTTTTGTATTACCAGTGGACAGAAGCGCAATTAGTGGTCACAAAGGCGGTGAGAGGGACTGATGGGCTGTTTTTGGTGACACAGGTGATCATTGGGACAGACAGGGCCGGCGCGCAGGGGTCTAAGGAGGGCCTGCCACGTACCCCCTTTTAGACACCCCTTGAGACCCTGCCTTACGTGATGGCCTAGGTGGAATAAGACCCTTACACAAGAGGACAGAGTTCATTCGGCGTGGCAGTCTACGCAGAGTTTCCTAAAATCTCGTCTTTGGTGTTTCTCAGAAGAAAGCCACACAGGCTTGGAATGTCACAGTTGTGGGTTAGGTTTAGGTCAAACAATGACTGCTCTTTCATTTCTGCATCAACTTTACCTTTAGTGACTGTATTAATGCCTATTGGCCGCAAAGCCTTGGAAGCGTTGAGTTCCTCCTGAACAGAAACCCACCTGAACAATTTTGAAAAAGAGATCCAGTGTTCCCGCCCAGTTTCGAACTGGGGACCTTTCGCGTGTAAGGCGAACGTGATAACCTCTACACTACCGAAACCTGTGGCAAAGGTGTCAGATCTTTTCATCTCATGCATCTTGGAGCGGGAATCAAATTACAAATTGCGTTGCGCTCTTCAGTTCGCAAATACCTTCTATTTTTAGCAGCAAACCGAGAATTTCTCCAGTTGTTTGCGGGAATCCTCTGTGGCCATTTCTTCTTTGCTTTTTTCCCCACTTTCATTTAATATATGTATATTTATGTGTTGTACGAAATATTGGGTCTTTGAGTGCACCGGCCATCTGTTCATCTAAACTACCAGGTCAAAAGTACAGAGTACTGTCTGCGTGGGTATTACCGCTGCCTAGTGTGGCTTAATAATTATCTCTACACCTGTGTAAAGACGGGCCTTCGTGATGCAGAGCTGCTGCTCAACAGAGGGCCACTCAGGCAAATCTCTTTTTTCGTGTTCCTCAGAAGAAAGCCAGACAGGCTTGGAATGTCACAGTTGTGGGATAGGTTTAGGTCAAACAATGACTGCTCTTTCATTTCTGCATCAACTATACCTTTAGTGACTGTGTTCATGCCTCTTGGCCGCAAAGCCTTGGTAGAATTGAGTTCCTCCTCAACAGAAACCCACCTAAACGATTGTGAAAAGAGATTCAGTGTTCCCGCCCAGTTTCGAACTGGGGACCTTTCGCGTGTGAGGCGAATGTGATAAACACTACACTACGGAAACCCACTTCCTAAGCAAGTCCGAAATCATTGTGTGCAGGCTCAGCAAAATGCGCATAAAGGCTAAACCTTCTGAAGCCAACTGTCGGCTCAAAGGGGTTCATACATTTCTTCAAAAGGGGACAGCTGTTTCTGCTCGGTTTCGAACCGAGGACCTTTCGCGTGTTAGGCGAACGTGATGACCACTACACTACAGAAACTCCACGGTCTAACGCTAGAGTGCTTTTTGGGCCAATATTTATACTGTGATGTGCCCGAAAGCAAATAGACAATCGGCGTAATTCCCACGCACAAGAGGACAGAGTTCATTCGGCCTGGCAGTCTATGCAGAGTTTCCTGAAACGCTACCCTTGACTTACCTCGGAATTAAACACTTGCAGCTTGATATCAAGCTGAAACCTGCCTTCCTGTGCTAGTCTCAAACTAACAAACCCAAAGTTTCAAGAACACAGGAGAAACTCGAAAATTTCTCTTGGTGATTTTTGTTGGTCAAACTTTCGAGTTTCTCCAATCTTCTTGAAACTTTTAGTTTTTTTGAGCCGAGATTTCAAGTTTCTCCAATTTTATTGAAACTCACCACAGGGGTAGCACGTGTCCAGACTAGCATGGGAAATCAGGTTTTAGCTTGATATCTCTTCAGAAAGCTGAGACATGGACTTGCCACGTACAATCTATCCCATTGTAAAAAAAACAGACTGTTTGTGGTCAGTGGAATTCCGAGGGTTTAACACCTCTGGGTGCTTCGGGAGTAAGCGAGGAGCCACCTGAACAGGTTTATTTGCAGATTCGTTGACCATTGTGTTGAATTTCAAGAAGGTTAGCCATGTGTTAGAAACTGCTACGGCTTGCATCGTTTTATCAGAAAATAACACTCCAGATGGATGTGTTTTAAAGTTCGTCAAGGGGATAAAAAGGCTACTTGTGGGCACGTAGGGGATCAGGGGGACACATAGACAGCTTGCGGTCACAGTTTTTGTATTACCAGTGGACAGAAGCGCAATTAGTGGTCACAAAGGCGGTGAGAGGGACTGATGGGCTGTTTTTGGTGACACAGGTGATCATTGGGACAGACAGGGCTGGCGCGCAGGGGTCTAAGGAGGGCCTGCCACGTACCCCCTTTTAGACACCCCTTGAGACCCTGCCTTACGTGATGGCCTAGGTGGAATAAGACCCTTACACAAGAGGACAGAGTTCATTCGGCGTGGCAGTCTACGCAGAGTTTCCTAAAATCTCGTCTTTGGTGTTTCTCAGAAGAAAGCCACACAGGCTTGGAATGTCACAGTTGTGGGTTAGGTTTAGGTCAAACAATGACTGCTCTTTTATTTCTGCATCAACTTTACCTTTAGTGACTGTATTAATGCCTATTGGCCGCAAAGCCTTGGAAGCATTGAGTTCCTCCTGAACAGAAACCCACCTGAACAATTTTGAAAAAGAGATCCAGTGTTCCCACCCAGTTTCGAACTGGGGACCTTTCGCGTGTAAGGTGAACGTGATAACCTCTACACTACGGAAACCTGTGCCAAAGGTGTCAGATCTTTTCATGTCATGCATCTTGGAGCGGGAATCAAATTACAAATTGCGTTGCGCTCTTCAGTTCGCAAATCCCTTCTATTTTTAGCAGCAAACCGGGAATTTCTCCAGTTGTTTGCGGGAATCCTCTGTGGCCATTTCTTCTTTGCTTTTTTCCCCACTTTCATTTAATATATGTATATTTATATGTTGTACGAAATATTGGGTCTTTGAGTGCACCGGCCATCTGTTCATCTAAACTACCAGGTCAAAAGTACAGAGTACTGTCTGCGTGGGTATTACCGCTGCCTAGTGTGGCTTAATAATTATCTCTACACCTGTGTAAAGACGGGCCTTCGTGATGCAGAGCTGCTGCTCAACAGAGGGCCACTCAGGCAAATCTCTTTTTTCGTGTTCCTCAGAAGAAAGCCAGACAGGCTTGGAATGTCACAGTTGTGGGATAGGTTTAGGTCAAACAATGACTGCTCTTTCATTTCTGCATCAACTATACCTTTAGTGACTGTGTTCATGCCTCTTGACCGCAAAGCCTTGGTAGAATTGAGTTCCTCCTCAACAGAAACCCACCTAAACGATTGTGAAAAGAGATTCAGTGTTCCCGCCCAGTTTCGAACTGGGGACCTTTCGCGTGTGAGGCGAACGTGATGTCCACTACACTACGGAAACCCACTTCCTAAGCAAGTCCGAAATCATTGTGTGCAGGCTCAGCAAAATGCGCATAAAGGCTAAACCTTCTGAAGCCAACTGTCGGCTCAAAGGGGTTCATACATTTCTTCAAAAGGGGACAGCTGTTTCTGCTCGGTTTCGAACCGAGGACCTTTCGCGTGTTAGGCGAACGTGATGACCACTACACTACAGAAACTCCACAGTCTAACGCTAGAGTGCTTTTTGGGCCAATATTTATACTGTGATGTGCCCGAAAGCAAATAGACAATCGGCGTAATTCCCAAGCACAAGAGGACAGAGTTCATTCGGCCTGGCAGTCTATGCAGAGTTTCCTGAAACGCTACCCTTGACTTACCTCGGAATTAAACACTTGCAGCTTGATATCAAGCTGAAACCTGCCTTCCTGTGCTAGTCTCAAACTAACAAACCCAAAGTTTCAAGAACACAGGAGAAACTCGAAAAATTCTCTTGGTGATTTTTGTTGGTCAAATTTTCGAGTTTCTCAGGGGGACACATAGACAGCTTGCAGTCACAGTTTTTGTATTACCAGTGGACAGAAGCGCAATTAGTGGTCACATAGGCGGTGAGAGGGACTGATGGGCTGTTTGTGGTGACACAGGTGATCATTGGGACAGACAGGGCCGGCGCGCAGGGGTCTAAGGAGGGCCTGCCACGTACCCCCTTTTAGACACCCCTTGAGACCCTGCCTTACGTGATGGCCTAGGTGGAATAAGACCCTTACACAAGAGGACAGAGTTCATTCGGCGTGGCAGTCTACGCAGAGTTTCCTAAAATCTCGTCTTTGGTGTTTCTCAGAAGAAAGCCACACAGGCTTGGAATGTCACAGTTGTGGGTTAGGTTTAGGTCAAACAATGACTGCTCTTTCATTTCTGCATCAACTTTACCTTTAGTGACTGTATTAATGCCTATTGGCCGCAAAGCCTTGGAAGCGTTGAGTTCCTCCTGAACAGAAACCCACCTGAACAATTTTGAAAAAGAGATCCAGTGTTCCCGCCCAGTTTCGAACTGGGGACCTTCCGCGTGTAAGGCGAACGTGATAACCTCTACACTACGGAAACCTGTGGCAAAGGTGTCAGATCTTTTCATCTCATGCATCTTGGAGCGGGAATCAAATTACAAATGGCGTTGCGCTCTTCAGTTCGCAAATACCTTCTATTTTTAGCAGCAAACCGAGAATTTCTCCAGTTGTTTGCGGGAATCCTCTGTGGCCATTTCTTCTTTGCTTTTTTCCCCACTTTCATTTAATATATGTATATTTATGTGTTGTACGAAATATTGGGTCTTTGAGTGCATCGGCCATCTGTTCATCTAAACTACCAGGTCAAAAGTACAGAGTACTGTCTGCGTGGGTATTACCGCTGCCTAGTGTGGCTTAATAATTATCTCTACACCTGTGTAAAGACGGGCCTTCGTGATGCAGAGCTGCTGCTCAACAGAGGGCCACTCAGGCAAATCTCTTTTTTCGTGTTCCTCAGAAGAAAGCCAGACAGGCTTGGAATGTCACAGTTGTGGGATAGGTTTAGGTCAAACAATGACTGCTCTTTCATTTCTGCATCAACTATACCTTTAGTGACTGTGTTCATGCCTCTTGGCCGCAAAGCCTTGGTAGAATTGAGTTCCTCCTCAACAGAAACCCACCTAAACGATTGTGAAAAGAGATTTTCGAACTGGGGACCTTTCGCGTGTGAGGCGAACGTGATAACCACTACACTACGGAAACCCACTTCCTAAGCAAGTCCGAAATCATTGTGTGCAGGCTCAGCAAAATGCATTCATACATTTCTTCAAAAGGGGACAGCTGTTTCTGCTCGGTTTCGAACCGAGGACCTTTCGCGTGTTAGGCAAACGTGATGACCACTACACTACAGAAACTCCAAAGACTAACGCTAGAGTGCTTTTTGGGCCAATATTTATACTGTGATGTGCCCGAAAGCAAATAGACAATCGGCGTAATTCCCACGCACAAGAGGACAGAGTTCATTCGGCCTGGCAGTCTATGCAGAGTTTCCTGAAACGCTACCCTTGACTTACCTCGGAATTAAACACTTGCAGCTTGATATCAAGCTGAAACCTGCCTTCCTGTGCTAGTCTCAAACTAACAAACCCAAAGTTTCAAGAACACAGGAGAAACTCGAAAAATTCTCTTGGTGATTTTTGTTGGTCAAATTTTCGAGTTTCTCAGGGGGACACATAGACAGCTTGCGGTCACAGTTTTTGTATTACCAGTGGACAGAAGCGCAATTAGTGGTCACATAGGCGGTGAGAGGGACTGATGGGCTGTTTGTGGTGACACAGGTGATCATTGGGACAGACAGGGCCGGCGCGCAGGGGTCTAAGGAGGGCCTGCCACGTACCCCCTTTTAGACACCCCTTGAGACCCTGCCTTACGTGATGGCCTAGGTGGAATAAGACCCTTACACAAGAAGACAGAGTTCATTCGGCTTGGCAGTCTACGCAGAGTTTCCTAAAATCTCGTCTTTGGTGTTTCTCAGAAGAAAGCCACACAGGCTTGGAATGTCACAGTTGTGGGTTAGGTTTAGGTCAAACAATGACTGCTCTTTCATTTCTGCATCAACTTTACCTTTAGTGACTGTATTAATGCCTATTGGCCGCAAAGCCTTGGAAGCGTTGAGTTCCTCCTGAACAGAAACCCACCTGAACAATTTTGAAAAAGAGATCCAGTGTTCCCGCCCAGTTTCGAACTGGGGACCTTTCGCGTGTAAGGCGAACGTGATAACCTCTACACTACGGAAACCTGTGGCAAAGGTGTCAGATCTTTTCATCTCATGCATCTTGGAGCGGGAATCAAATTACAAATTGCGTTGCGCTCTTCAGTTCGCAAATACCTTCTATTTTTAGCAGCAAACCGAGAATTTCTCCAGTTGTTTGCGGGAATCCTCTGTGGCCATTTCTTCTTTGCTTTTTTCCCCACTTTCATTTAATATATGTATATTTATGTGTTGTACGAAATATTGGGTCTTTGAGTGCACCGGCCATCTGTTCATCTAAACTACCAGGTCAAAAGTACAGAGTACTGTCTGCGTGGGTATTACCGCTGCCTAGTGTGGCTTAATAATTATCTCTACACCTGTGTAAAGACGGGCCTTCGTGATGCAGAGCTGCTGCTCAACAGAGGGCCACTCAGGCAAATCTCTTTTTTCGTGTTCCTCAGAAGAAAGCCAGACAGGCTTGGAATGTCACAGTTGTGGGATAGGTTTAGGTCAAACAATGACTGCTCTTTCATTTCTGCATCAACTATACCTTTAGTGACTGTGTTCATGCCTCTTGGCCGCAAAGCCTTGGTAGAATTGAGTTCCTCCTCAACAGAAACCCACCTAAACGATTGTGAAAAGAGATTCAGTGTTCCCGCCCAGTTTCGAACTGGGGACCTTTCGCGTGTGAGGCGAACGTGATAACCACTACACTACGGAAACCCACTTCCTAAGCAAGTCCGAAATCATTGTGTGCAGGCTCAGCAAAATGCGCATAAAGGCTAAACCTTCTGAAGCCAACTGTCGGCTCAAAGGGGTTCATACATTTCTTCAAAAGGGGACAGCTGTTTCTGCTCGGTTTCGAACCAAGGACCTTTCGCGTGTTAGGCGAACGTGATGACCACTACACTACTGAAACTCCACGGTCTAACGCTAGAGTGCTTTTTGGGCGAATATTTATACTGTGATGTGCCCGAAAGCAAATAGACAATCGGCGTAATCCCCACGCACAAGAGGACAGAGTTCATTCGGCCTGGCAGTCTATGCAGAGTTTCCTGAAACGCTACCCTTGACTTACCTCGGAATTAAACACTTGCAGCTTGATATCAAGCTGAAACCTGCCTTCCTGTGCTAGTCTCAAACTAACAAACCCAAAGTTTCAAGAACACAGGAGAAACTCGAAAAATTCTCTTGGTGATTTTTGTTGGTCAAATTTTCGAGTTTCTCCAATCTTCTTGAAACTTTTAGTTTTTTTGAGCCGAGATTTCAAGTTTCTCCAATCTTATTGAAACTCACCACAGGGGTAGCACGTGTCCAGACTAGCATGGGAAATCAGGTTTTAGCTTGATATCTCTTCAGAAAGCTGAGACATGGACTTGCCACGTACAATCTATCCCATTGTAAAAAAAACAGACTGTTTGTGGTCAGTGGAATTCCGAGGGTTTAACACCTCTGGGTGCTTCGGGAGTAAGCGAGGAGCCACCTGAACAGGTTTATTGGCAGATTCGTTGACCATTGTGTTGAATTTCAAGAAGGTTAGCCATGTGTTAGAAACTGCTACGGCTTGCATCGTTTTATCAGAAAATAACACTCCAGATGGATGTGTTTTAAAGTTCGTCAAGGGGATAAAAAGGCTACTTGTGGGCACGTAGGGGATCAGGGGGACACATAGACAGCTTGCGGTCACAGTTTTTGTATTACCAGTGAACAGAAGCGCAATTAGTGGTCACATAGGCGGTGAGAGGGACTGATGGGCTGTTTGTGGTGACACAGGTGATCATTGGGACAGACAGGGCCGGCGCGCAGGGGTCTAAGGAGGGCCTGCCACGTACCCCCTTTTAGACACCCCTTGAGACCCTGCCTTACGTGATGGCCTAGGTGGAATAAGACCCTTATACAAGAGGACAGAGTTCATTCGGCGTGGCAGTCTACGCAGAGTTTCCTAAAATCTCATCTTTGGTGTTTCTCAGAAGAAAGCCACACAGGCTTGGAATGTCACAGTTGTGGGTTAGGTTTAGGTCAAACAATGACTGCTCTTTCATTTCTGCATCAACTTTACCTTTAGTGACTGTATTAATGCCTATTGGCCGCAAAGCCTTGGAAGCGTTGAGTTCCTCCTGAACAGAAACCCACCTGAACAATTTTGAAAAAGAGATCCAGTGTTCCCGCCCAGTTTCGAACTGGGGACCTTTCGTGTGTAAGGCGAACGTGATAACCTCTACACTACGGAAACCTGTGGCAAAGGTGTCAGATCTTTTCATCTCATGCATCTTGTAGCGGGAATCAAATTACAAATTGCGTTGCGCTCTTCAGTTCGCAAATACCTTCTATTTTTAGCAGCAAACCGAGAATTTCTCCAGTTGTTTGCGGGAATCCTCTGTGGCCATTTCTTCTTTGCTTTTTTCCCCACTTTCATTTAATATATGTATATTTATGTGTTGTACGAAATATTGGGTCTTTGAGTGCACCGGCCATCTGTTCATCTAAACTACCAGGTCAAAAGTACAGAGTACTGTCTGCGTGGGTATTACCGCTGCCTAGTGTGGCTTAATAATTATCTCTACACCTGTGTAAAGACGGGCCTTCGTGATGCAGAGCTGCTGCTCAACAGAGGGCCACTCAGGCAAATCTCTTTTTTCGTGTTCCTCAGAAGAAAGCCAGACAGGCTTGGAATGTCACAGTTGTGGGATAGGTTTAGGTCAAACAATGACTGCTCTTTCATTTCTGCATCAACTATACCTTTAGTGACTGTGTTCATGCCTCTTGGCCGCAAAGCCTTGGTAGAATTGAGTTCCTCCTCAACAGAAACCCACCTAAATGATTGTGAAAAGAGATTCAGTGTTCCCGCCCAGTTTCGAACTGGGGACCTTTCGCGTCCCAGCCGAAAATAGTTAAGCTTAACTTCTCTTAACTTTTCCCATTCATTCTCTGTGGTAGTGCTTAACACTACGGATGCGATATATTTGTGGCCACACGTAGATTCCCCGGCGCTGTTTCGCCTCTTCCGTGGCGCGGAATTCAAACAGCCTGGTGTCATCTGTCAATCATTCGTAGCGAGTGGAGGAGGGGAGGAGACCAGCTTCACGATCGGAGAGATATGTTTACCGAATTGTTGTACAAAACAAAACAAGTTTGCTGACAAGCATTAACTGTCTAAACTACCTTCGCAAAAGTTTTACCTCAGGTGACCGCTGTTTTTACGTAAGAGTGCGAGATCAACACAATTAACGTTAAGCGAGAAGGTAGGTTAAGTTGAATGCTACGTTACTTTAGCAATATTCACTTTCTGGATTGTAAATATTTTATCATATAAATTACATGTATATTCTCATTTAATGGTATTGTGTTAATTGTGTTGATTGGTTTGTGATGTTAGGAAATATTAAACCAAACTCATCGTTGAAAATACAGCAGTTATTTTATATAATTGTTATAGTTTCTTTGTAAGAGTCAATGTTTCATAATTAATCTCTAAGTACTTGTTAAATTTTTTTTAAATGTTAACAATGCAATATGATACTCATAATTTAATTAATATGTATTAAACACACATATTACATTTATTACATATATATTCTATATTATTATATATATTACTAAACTGTGTGTATATAAAACAACATTTTGAATTAGTTAAACTTGTTTTAATATATACATGTACACATTTTCATATTAAAAATATATATACTTACTCATATATTGAGTGGATTAAATAAATATTAAATAACACTTATGCTCTAAGGCTGCATTTATTAAGGAAAAAAACTGTAATATTATGAAATATTATGGCAAGTTAAAATAACTGCTGCTGATAACTGTCTTATTTCACTATATTAAGTATTTTTATGTGGTCATGATTTCAGAACAGCATCATGAAGAAAACTGTTTTTTTTTTCCCCGGGAGATACAAGGTGTCTTTCAGGAAAGGCCCATCAGGCCATTTACGCCGGGACCCATCAGAAGAGGCAAAAAGAATTAAAGACAACCCTTCACTGCAGAACAAGTCAACACCTCAAAGAGAAGATCTGGTCAGGATGAATGCCCGTTCTGTTGTCTTACAGAGAGGAGGGGATGTCTCTGACAAGCAAGACGTGTTGGGAGAATATATTCTACAGTTTGGCAAATACAAGGGCCAGTCTTTCAGGTGGTTACTAGAGAATGATGTCGGCTATGCTTTGTACCTGTCCAATAAGGTTGAGGAAGAAGAACAGGCTGGGTAGTTCAACCCAGAGGGTCCTTGCAAAGATAGTCTAATTTCCTTTATTGAATACTCAAGAAGCTTTAAGGAAATTGATGACCTTAAACGGTATCTGTCTCAAAGGACAGATCCATTGCCAGTTTTGATGGAGGAAGACAATACTGTTGGATTTGGAACAAGAGCTCAAGACACTTGGAGACAAATTTGGGATACCAGGGCAGAAGGATATGCTTTCTTTATAATAAAGCAGAAGTGTGTTCCAGGCAGCAAAATGTACAACTTGCAGCAGTATCTTTTAAAACAGCAGCAACAACAGCTGACGATAAACAATCCTCCGGTGCCCCCACCATCAGCTTCCACTGCAAGACCACTTGTTTCTTCCAGTACTGCTTCTGATCAGCCTGGTAAGTTAATAAAATTCATGCAAATGTGCTTATATTGTTACTTAAAGCCTACTGATCCATTGATTTTGTTTTATAGTGATGGAGGAGGATGAAGAACTGGAGAGGATAATGCTGAGTCTGTCTCCAACAAAGTATCTCACACAGCTGAGTAAGTGAATCACAAGTCACGTCATGTATGTTATACAGAGCCATGTCAAGTTCAGCATGTTTTTGACACATGCAATTGCACATACTGGAGCAAAAATTTTCAAATTATAATGCTTAATTTTCAGGATCATCTGCAGCCACGGGATCCACAGTCTTGTCTACAGCAGGTTACTTTCCTAATCAGATTCAGAGGCTTATTCGGTTACATATAGACTTATCCTCCATTTCTGAATTTAATTATCTTATTTGTTGCTTTGGCAGTGTTCTTGTCTGTTCTAAAAAACATGTTTTTTTTGTTCTAACTATAATTAAGGGTTGAACATACCAGTGGTGAGGGTGAGTGCACTTCATGAATTGTATGCATGGTATTTAAAGTGTCATTTGCTGTTATAAGTGGAATGTTTACTTACAGAGTTTTGAACATTATTAGAATTTTTATTCCTAGAATAAATAGAATGATATAATAAACAATGATTCATGCGTTACATTAAATAAGTCATTTAATGTAGTCAAGACAATTAAATACACATCATGTACATTCAGTTTTTTAATATATTTTTTATTTCCTCCTTTTCCTGTTCCGTGCAGGTCTGCCGCAGCCTCCATCAACATCAGTTCCTGTGTGTAGGCCTTCTTCACAGGGTGAAGGCTCTGTACCACCTGCAGAAACACAATCAACACCTGCACCAATGCCATCTGCACTGACTGAAGCCCCTCTTCTCAGCTACAAAAAAGGTAAAGACAGTTAAATACACATCATGTGCAATCATTGTTAATACACACACACACACACACACATATCTTTTTTGTGTTCCATGCAGTTCTGTCGACATCACATGCAGTTTCTAGTTCTCCCAGTCCCAGTATGCCTTCTTCACAGACTGATGTGCCTGTACCACCTTCTGCTGCACAATCAGCACCTACAGCTCCTGCATCAATGCCTTCTGTACAGAAAGAAGCACCTGTTCCTAGCTACTTGCAAGATATCAGCCGCTGGAACTGCTCTCTTCAACAAAGAATTTGGATGAAGACAGAGATGGAATCCATGGGGCTCTGGCCAGGATCACACCCAGTAAGACACCTCATGAATATGGTCTCCTTATGGCGCTATCCACCTCAGCCTGAGCTTAAAGAGACAAACACTGGCCTTCCATCACCCAAATACTTCCAACTCCATCCCTTTTTCATTTGGAAACCTGAGCACAGTATAATGGAAAGGCTTAGGAACAATTACATCCTGCCTTGTCTTTACAGATGTCAAAATCCAAACGTTGTGTCCTCTGGTGTGGGAAGACCCAGAGTGATCCTTGGTATTACTGGGCAATTTTACATCCTTGCTTCACGTCTGTGTTGTAAGGCATGCAAAAGATACTGGTTTGCTGATAAACCTCAGTGGCCGGACATTCTACCACAGCGATTCAGAAACATCTTGCCAGCCTTCCTCACCCATAAGAAGGCAATCTGTAAAACAGTGATGGATGAAAAAATCTGGAAAATCCCCTAATGACATGGCCAACCAGCTGTCTGAGGTGCTTCACCTTAAATTTGAAAGAGCACATCTGGCTTACCTTCTCAGTGTGCAGAATGTCAGGGATGCTGAAGCAGGGCTGTATGGTCAGAAAACCATCACTGGGGCACTGAGGAAGGATGACACACCTGCACCGTTTGGGGATTACGGAGACACTGATGGGTGGAATGGGGTGTCTGTCTCTGCACACTATTTAATAGAGTGCCTCCTTCATGAATATCAGCGGCAGGAAGCAGCTCTCACTCAGCTCCTATAAGGCACTTTTGGACAGGTGTTCAGGTCAGATCACACACGCAAAGTTGCTAGAAAAGTGACCCTCTTATCTGGCACGATGTCATCCTATGCTGTGATGAATGAGAACTGGATGATTCTGTCCCGGGTGATGCTGCAGAGTGAAAGTGAGCAGTCATCGGAGTCAATGTACTGTGGGCTATCAAATCGCTACAGTGCTGCTGGTATTCCCAAGGCCAAGTACCAGTGGGTGGACAGGTATAAATCATCACATCTAACCAAACATTACATCAAGTGGTGTAAGCAAAGGTTATGAATACATTAAAATGTATTTTTTTCCCCCTTTATGTACTTAGGGACTGCTGTGCCGCTTTCAGAGTGATGGACCCAGGACCTTATGAGCACCAGCAGTGGGAAGCCTGGAGGACCACAGAAGCTACTGTGGCAGAGGTTACATCAGGAAACCTCAAGAATTTACATGCCGCTTGCAGGAAGTTCAACGAGGACATGGTTGTTAAACTGGACTTGTTTCACTGTATGCGGCGGTTCACCAGGGAGTGTGTTTCGGAGCACCATCCTCTGTATGGCTTTTTCTGCCAGTTCATCTCTTCTGCCTTCTCTGTAGTTGATCAGGGTGACCTGGAGAAACTGAAGAACGCATACAGATTATGTGGTATCGAGCCTGCTAATCCCACCAAGCTGCACATCAGAGAGCATTGTAGGACAAAAGTGCCACATCCCAGAGAGCTGGTTCAAAGGGTGGAAGAAGTGTTACACCATTTCTATCTGGCAAAGGATCCCAACAACATCTTCCTTTTCAAACCCTCAATGTTAAAATTATGGTGGATTCAGCGTATCCACATCCTTAGAGGCTGCCTGAGTGATCCTGAGGTGGAGGAAGGAATCCTCTACAGATATGGTGGGACCCTACAGCTGAATCATGTCAAGGGTGATGGAGCTGCTGTGCCCATTTGGATCCCTGTGAGAGGCACTTCACAGCAGGAGGGGTTTCATTTCCACCAGGCTCAGTGGGTAACTGGCAATCGTGTCTCTACTGAGTTGTTCCAGGCACAGGGTATGACTGGTGTGGCACGCTGGAATTATCAGTGGCTGGTGGACCTGAAGCAGCCTGGGGTTGTCTTACCTGGAGTGTTTGACCCTGTTTTGATGATAGAGTTAAACAGGGCATCTATAAAAGTGACAGGGCAACCCAAATATCCAGCCTTGCACATCTCCAGCAGGGACACAGGAGAGAGGTTTGGCCTGCAATATGTGGAGCCAGGTTGTTGACCTGTGCCTCTTGACTTTGACAAGCACAAAAGCAGGAAGACAGACCTAGGAGATGTGGAGATGCAAGAGGAGTCTTCATCTGGCGTTCCGTTCTCATTCCCATCTCAGGTATGCCTTTTAAAAAAATGTATACGTTTTTTTTTTATTAAAAAAAATAAATTTATAATTCTCACTTGCATATTGCACTCATTTTTTTAGGAATGCTTAAAGGATACCTCTTCTGCTGAGACCCCTCTTGCTGCAGAACCAGAGGCTACCTCACAGGCTGTCATTTTTCACCAGTTTCCTACACCAAGTGCTGTGACAGTGAAGGAACAAACATCAGAGGAGTGTCTTTTAGTTGGAGGTAACTATATAATACATACAGGCGTCAATGTGTGTAATCTGTCTGCCTCATCTATGGACACAGAAAACATATACTTAAGTTAGTAATTTTGTGAATCTCTTTTAGAACTCCCAAGCACATCACCACTGCCTGTAGCTGCTTCTCCCTGTTCTGCTCGCACTGGACCTATTAAGACCGGTGGCCGAGTTTTTGTGTTAAACCATAATAGATGGACGGATCCAATGAGAAATATCATTGATGGTCTGCTGGCCAAGCATCATGGGAGCAAGGATCTCCTTACAAAGGTTGATGCTGAATATGCTGCTATGGTACAGAGTGCCTGTACTGACCCCAACAGCCTTCTGCATTCCACCACAAAGCAGCACATAAGCAGTTACATAAAACACCTTGCTAAAAAAAAGAACACTAATGCTTCTCTCAACACCAGCCCAGAAAATCTCTTGGAGACACAGCAGTTATGGCAGCGTCTTCACTCAGGCAGTGAAACAATCAGTGTCCCAGTGACAGTACTGGCACCTGCCCCAGTCAATCCACCTGCAAAGGCTGTTCCTGAGGCTGTCCCTCTGGACCAGACAGCATTCGAGAAGATGGTGAAGGACATCATAGAGAAGCAGCAGGCAGTTCAGCAGCAACAACAATTGCAGGTGCTGCAAAAAAAGCAAACCAGATCCTGTTTAGCCTGTGGCCAGCCTAAGTCTCGATACATGGGTGATGGCTCCTCAATACATTTCTTCTATCAAGGTAGTGATGTTAAATACTTCTACTGCTCCAAGAAAGTATTTGACACACAAGCCCCTTTCACACTGCACGTCGGACCCGCAATATTCCCGTAACATTGCCTGGTCCCCTTCTGTGTGAAAGCAACCACGTCCCGGAATTGATTGCCGAATTGAACCCGGGTCGGGGACCTAGTAACATTGCGGTAATCGATCCGGAACGAGCGCTGTGTGAACAAAAGCCAGATCTAATTCCGTATCGAAGTGATGACGCGCGTTATCGCGCGACTCTTTTACCGGCTGTTTTGAAGGAAGATCAACATTCGCGACGAAAACATATGTGCAAACTGTAATGAAGCAGAGATCAGTTAGTTCCTCATTTTCTGCGCTGACGCCGAGATCGTTTGCTTGCTTCAGTTAAAGTATAACGTGCCAAGCGTTGTCGACTCGTACATTACACGTCACGCGCTGATGTCACGTGTCGTTACGGGATCTTCTAGGGTTGTGTGTGAAAGCACGCACATATACCGGGTCATCACTGGCAGTGTGAAAGTGCCAAATCTAGCGACCAGGGAACAATTACAGGAACACTTTACCCCTGTATTTGACGGAATGGCAGTGTGAAAGGGGCTATATTCAGCAGAGGGCCTGACCAACCCCAGAATGCCTTTTGAAGATTTTGCAGAGACTCCTTTTTTTCAGCGGGAACTGGAGGCCTCTAAGCAGAGAGGGACAGAAAGGAAGAGGGTCACTGATGAGAGAAGCAAGCGAAAGTCAGCAGTGGAGCATCCTACTGGTCGTCTGTGCAGATTCTGCCACCTGCCACTGAAACAAGGACTCAACAGTCCTCATATTCACACTAGTTTACCTGGAGTGGCAGGCAAATACATTTACTGTCCTGCTAGTGTTTTCTCTTTATCAGGCTCAGGGAATGAGAGCAGAAATGCCATGGAGAGACTTTCAGCAGTCTCCATTCTATGAGACTGAGAAGCAGAGGTGGATAAACGAAAAAAAAAAAAAATGACTTCACTGTGCTACAAAACAATATTTGAGATCTGGGCATGTCATTTGCCAAAGACATTCTTGCACAAGGTTATGTAAATAACCTTTTACATTTTTTTTAAATAAATTATTTCATTTATTTCCATTTGTTCATTAAAGCACAGAAAGGATTCTTTTATTCTATTGCATTGTATTTTAGTGAGGTTTTATTTTGTTGACTTGCATTGTTAATAACTGTTATAACTAAACTGTCTACATAATTATTTAATTTTAAAAATATTTTTTTCTTGTTTTTTTCCCCGTTATCCACAACTTTAGATTATATTATCATTATTGTTGTTGTTGTTATTTAATCTATAATTGTAAATTATTTTATTTATATTTCAGTTCATTAAAATACCAAAAGTAATATATTTTATTGTATTGCATTGTATTTTAGTGTTTTTATTTTTATTTTATTGACTTGCATTATTTTATCTTGCCTCATAAACACTATATGTTAATAACTGTTGCTATTAAACTCTTTTTTAATTTAAAATATGTGTTTCTTGTATTTCCCCCCGTGTTATCCACAACTGTAGATTTTATTATTATTACTGTTGTTTAATCTGTAATTTTAAATTATTTATTCCCATTTGATCTTTAAAATACCTGAAACATTGACCTTATTTCCATTGTATTTTAGTGTTTTTTATAAGTAAATTTTATAGACTTGCGTTGTTATTACCTTTCTCAGATTTGTAAACACTAAATGCTAATCACTGTTACTATTAAATATATATAATTGTTCATAATTATTTAATTTACAACACAATTTAATTGTTTTTCCTGTGTTCTCCACAGCTTTGGATTTTATTATTGTTGTTGTTTAATATATAATTATTTAATGTATATTTATTCAACTATTATATATTTTGGTAAGTACTGTACTTTAATAATTAAATTTTTCAGTTTTATGTAATATATGAATTACTGACCTAGATAGATATATATATATATATATATATATATATATATATATATATATATATATATTCTGTACATAGTTATACAAATATAAAATTAATTTCTTTCAAAATAAAGTCCTGAAATATTACCAAATGTTATTTTTTAATTATTCAAATTGTTCTATATTAAAAATAACTTCCCTATAATAATGTAAATATTTATTAAGATCGTTGCACATTTTAAGTGTATCTGGATGAAAAACGAATACAAACTTATTTTATGGTGTTTGTGGCCGAGACGGGATTCGAACCTCTAATTCTATGTATTTTTTACGTCCCGCCTCCCTGGAATTTCCTTCGTTCCTATTGGCTAGTCAGCACTCTACACCTATCCGCGACTGGCCTTCGCGTGTGAGGTGAACGTGATAACCACTACAATATGGAAACCCACTTTCTAAAGAAGTCCGAAATCGTTGTGTGCAGGCTCGGCAAAATGCGTGTAAAGGCTAAACCTTCTGAAGCCAACTGTCGGCTCAAAGGAGTTCATACATTTCTTCAAAAAGGGACAGCTGTTTCTGCTCGGTTTCGAACCGAGGACCTTTCGCGTGTTAGGCGAACGCGATGACCACTACTAACAGACAATCGGCGTAAGTCCCACACACAAGAGGCCAGAGTTCATTCGGCCTGACAGTCTATGCAGAGTTTCCTGAAACGCTACCCTTAACATACCTCAGAATTAAACACTTGCAGCGTGATATCAAGCTGAAACCTGCCTTCCTGTGCTAGTCTCAAACTAACAAACCCAAAGTTTCAAGAACACAGGAGAAACTCAAAAATTTATCTTGGTGATTTTTGTTGGTCAAATTTTTGAGTTTCTCCAATCTTCTTGAAACTTTGAGTTTTTTTGAGCCGAAATTTAAAGCTTCTCCAATCTTCTTGAAACTCACCACTGGGGTAGCACGTGTCTAGACTAGCATGGGAAAGCAGGTTTTAGCTTGATATCTCTTCAGAAAGCTGAGATATGGACTTGCCACGTACAATCTATCCCATTGTAAAAAAAACAGGCTGTTTGTGGTCAGTGGAATTCCGAGGGTTTAACACCTCTGGGTGCTTCGGGAGTAAGCGAGGAGCCACCTGAACAGGTTTCTTGGCAGATTCGTTGACCATTGTGTTGAATTTCAAGAAGGTTAGCCATGTGTTAGAAACTGCTATGGCTTGCATCATTTTATCAGAAAATAACACTCCAGATGGATGTGTTTTAAAGTTCGTCAAGGGGATAAAAAGGCTACTTGTGGGCACGTAGGGGATCAGGGGGACACATAGACTGCTTGTGGTCACAGTCTTTGTATTACCAGTGGACAGAAGGGCAGTTAGTGGTCACATAGGCGGTAAGAGGGACAGATGGGCTGTTTGTGGTGACACAGGTGATCATTGGGACAGACAGAACTGGCGCGCAGGGGTCCAAGTGGATATTAAATTATGTTGTGGGATAATTAAATATATTCTAAATAAACTACAAACTTAAAATTATATAAATTTATTTTGTTCTCACGTTCTTTCTTGTAACACCTCCCTCTCAGTGACAACAGCTGACTGAGCGGCTCTTTATGCAGCTCATTATGCAGGGCTTTTGTAAATCACAATGATATTCATGATAGTTGACGCCTACTCGCATATGACTTTTGCCAACAAAAAGTGTTTTAGAAAATTTAAATAAATGTATTGTATTCTGTAAGTGAGTAAACAAGAAGATTTTCACATAATTTACAAAGAAAAATTCTCGGCTACAAGCTCCAGTTCTCAGTTAGGACAAAGGACCATAGAAAGCACAATTACCATCACAGAAAGCTAAAGCAATACTGCAAAGCCCTCCTGTAGTCGGCAGGGTTTGAACCTGCGTGGGGAGACCCCAATGGATTTCAAGTCCATCACCTTAACCTCTCTGCCACGACTACGTCTAGTGGTAGGCTGCCTGCCCCCTTGTCTGGTGGAGCCCTGCACAGGCCAAGCGTCAAAAACAAAATTAAGAAGAAAGATGAGGTGGTAAAAAGAAAATTCAACCTTCCCGTACACACAACGGCAGAGGGTTGCCGTGACTCGGATTCGAACCGGGGTTGCTGCTGCCACAACACAGAATACTAACCACTATATGATTTTTTTTTTTTTTTATTGAATAAATTAATCAATTCAAACATACATATCAATTATTCACATAGAAAAATACATAAGATTCTTTCTTTGACATAAAAAACTTCTACTTTGAATTGACAGACATCTTACTTACATTTAAAAGAAGTCATTAAATAGTTTAATCTTTTAAAAAAGACCATTCAATCCCCAGCTCTTTGAAAACCTTTAACACCTCCTGAGTAAAAATATTATAAAAAACATCAATCGTTTCCTCCAACTTAAAATAATAAAACAGACTTTCAACATATTTTTCTACTTTTCTCCTGAACACATTCCATACATCGATTAAAACATTTTCCTTTTTCATCACCACTCTTCTTTCCCATATCGAACTTTTCATCAGCATTACAAGTAAATTAATCAGCTTCTCATGTTTACATTTCTCATTTATGCCCAACATTAACACCTTTTCCCACTCAAAGTTCCCATTTCCTTCTCCTCTCAAAATTAAAATCATGCTTTTACATCTCTCATTAAAATCTTTCAGCTTATCACAATATAAAAACAAGTGTAAAAACCCTTGTCCCACTGAGGAGAAATCAGGCTGCCATGTGTCATCCTATGTAATGAGGTTTTTCAGTGCTGGGCCTGGGGACTGACAGCACTGCACAATTTGGAGGTCTGTCTTATTCTACTCACTCTGTGAGCGTGCTTTCCTAAAGAGCTGACCATCAGAATCAGGTGTGCCGAACAAGGGAGATCCCCTGGAGCAGGAAGGAACACCGCTCCAGTACAGAGTCACCAGAAGAGATGGACCATAGTGATTGCAAGTTGAGGCCACTAAAAGCGACAGACCTTCGCCCGAACAGGGACTTGAACCCTGGACCCTCAGATTAAAAGTCTGATGCTCTACCGACTGAGCTATCCAGGCTCTTGTGGAGCAAGGGCTTCTCACGTTCTATATAACAGCTTTTACAACAAGCTGCCCAGAAGAGACGCAGGGGTCACGGGATGAAGGCTAGAAGCAGTTATGGCACAGAGAGCGAAGGGCAAAGGACCATATAAGGCACAATTACTGTCACAGAAAGCTAAAGCAATACTGCAAAGCCCTCCCGTAGTCGGCAAGGATCGAACCTGCTCGGGGTGACCCCAATGGATTTCGAGTCCATCGCCTTAACCTCTCGGCCATGACTACACCTAACGGTAGACTGCAAGCCCCCTTGTCTGGTGGTTCCCTTCAGAAACAAAATCAAGCAGAAAGATGAGGTGGTAAAAAATGTTTAACCTTCCCGTATACTCAAAGGGTTGCCGTGACCCGGATTAGAACCGGGGTTGCTGCGGCCACAACGCAGAGTACTAACCACTATACGATCCCGGCGTGCCACTGGCTCACCAAACACAACCCCTGGAGCCCGGATACAAGAAGCACTAGCGCCGTGTTTGTCCATCGAAGAGGGACTGGACATTTCGCAAATCACTGCGAGGACCGTGAAAAATGCATGGACGCTTGTCCTCACGGACATCAGCAAACAGCGTAGTCGGCAGGATTCGAACCTGCGCGGGGAGACCCCAATGGATTTCTAGTCCATCGCCTTAACCACTCGGCCACGACTACAGAAGTAGACCAATTTCTGCTCAGTTTGTGTCCAACACTTCTGTCTGACCTATTTGCAACCAACCCAGCTCATTTAGCAAGCAGAGATTGCAAGCTAGCCCTGCAAATGGGAAGAACAGTGGTCCCACTGAGGAGAAATCAGGCTGCCATGTCTCATCCTATGTAATAGGGTTTTTCAGTACTGCCCCTGGGGACCGACAGCACTGCACAATTGGGAGGCCTGTCTTATTCTACTCACTTTCCTAAAGGGCCGACCGTCAGAATCAGGTGTGCATTGGGGAGATGCACTGATCCCCGGGATCAGGAAGGAACATCGCTCTAGAACAGAGTCAGCAGAATCAGAATCAGAATCAGAATGAGCTTTATTGCCAGGTATGTTTACACATACGAGGAATTTGTTTTCGTGACAGAAGCTCTGCAGTACAACAGAATGACAGCGACAGAACATAAAGCACATAATAAAAGAATAAAAAATACAAATAAGTATATAGTGAATGACAACATACAAATGACAATTGTAGGCAGGTATATTACAAAATGAAGTTATGTACGTACATATATATTGTGTGCAAAATTTAAGTGTATACTAAGTATGTGTGTTAGATAAATAAAGTGTGTGTGTATATAAATATAAAGTGTAGTGTGTTCGCCGTTATTATCAGCTGTTCATAAGATGGATTGCCTGAGGGAAGAAACTGGTCCTGTGTCTGGTCGTTCTAGTGCTCAGTGCTCTGTAGCGTCGACCAGATGGCAACAGTTCAAAGAGGGAGTGTGCTGGATGTGAGGGGTCCAGAGTGATTTTGACAGCCCTTTAGCTCACTCTGGATAAGTACAGTTCTTGAATAGAAGGGAGGGTTGTACCGATGATTCGCTCAGCAGTCCGGACTACCCTCTGTAGTCTTCTGAGGTCAGATTTAGAAGCTGAGCTGAACCAGGCAGTTACTGAAGTGCAGAGGATGGATTCAATGATGGTGGAGTAGAACTGTTTCAGCAGCTCCTGTGGCAGGTTAAACTTCCTCAGCTGGCGAAGGAAGTACAACCTCTGCTGGGCCTTTTTTACGATGGAGTCAATGTGATTGTCCCACTTCAGGTCCTGAGAGATGGTGGTGCCCAGGAACCTGAATGACTCCACTGCAGTCACAGGGCTGTTCATGATGGTGAGTGGGGGGAGTGCAGGGGGGTTTCTCCTGAAGTCCACAATCATCTCCACTGTTTTGAGGGTGTTAAGCTCCAGGTTGTTGAGACTGCACCAGACAGCCAGCTCTTTTACCTCCTGTCTGTAAGCAGACTCGTCACCGTCCTGAATGAGGCCGATGAGTGTGGTGTCGTCTGCAAACTTCAGGAGCTTGACAGAGGCGTCCTTAGATGTGCAATCGTTGGTGTAGAGGGAGAAGAGCAGTGGGGAGAGAACACAGCCCTGGGGAGCTCCGGTGCTGATTGTACGGGTGCTGGATGTGTATTTTCCCAGCCTCACTAGCTGCTGCCTGTCTGTCAGGAAGCTGTTGATCCACTGACAGACGGAGGTGGGCACGGAGAGCTGATTTAGTTTGGGCAGGAGGAGGTTTGGGATGATCGTGTTGAAGGCCGAGCTGAAGTCCACAAACAGGATCCTCACATAAGTCCCCGGTCTGTCTAGGTGTTGCAGAACATAATGCAGTCCAATGTTTACTGCATCGTCCACAGACCTGTTTGCTCTGTAGGCAAACTGAAGAGGATCCAGCAAGGGCCCAGTGATGTCCTTCAGGTGGGCCAGCACCAGTTTTTCAAATGACTTCATGACTACAGACGTTAGTGCCACAGGCCTGTAGTCATTTAGTCCTGTAATTTTGGGTTTCTTAGGGATGGGGATGATGGTGGAGCGTTTGAGGCATGAAGGGACTTCGCACAGCTCCAGCGATCTGTTGAAGATCTGTGTGAAGATGGGGGCCAGCTGGTCAGCACAGGATTTCAGACAGGCTGGTGTAACACAATCTGGGCCTGGTGCTTTTTTCCTTTTCTGCTTCCGGAAGACCTGGCGCACCGCATCCTCGCTGATCTGAATTGCAGGTGTGGGGGAGAGGGGGGATGCAGGAGGTGAGAATGGTGAGAGTGCTTGATTGGAGAGGTGTTCAGGATGGGTTGCAGGAGCTGTTAATGGTGTGAACGGTAGTTTGGAGAGGCATTCAGGGCTGGTTGCAGGAGTTGTGAAGGGTGTGAATGGTTGTGTGGGGAGGCGTTCAGGGCAGGTGATGGGTGTTCTTTCAAACCTGCAGTAAAACTCGTTCAGATCGTCTGCCAGTCGTTGATTCTCTACAGTGCTGGGGGGTGGTGTCTTGTAATTGGTGATCTTCTTTAGACTTTTCCACACTGATGCGGAGTCGTTGGAAGTGAACTGAGTCCTTATTTTTTCAGAATAATTCCTCTTTGCCACTTTGATCTCCTTTTCCAATGTGTATTTAGCCTGTTTATACAAGACATTGTCCCCCTTCACGTAAGCATCTTCTTTGGCCTGACGGAGCTGTCTGAGTTTTGCAGTGAACCACGGTTTGTCATTATTGTAAATTATTTGAGTCTTTGTAGGAATACACATATCCTCACAGAAACTGATATATGAGGTTATGGTCTCTGTGAGTTCGTCCAGATCAGTGGCAGCAGCTTCAAAAACACTCCAATCAGTGAGGTCAAAACAAGATTGTAAATCCTGCTCTGCTTCATTAGTCCATCTTTTTACAGTCCTTGATACAGGTTTAGCTGATTTTAGTTTCTGCCTGTAGGACGGTATAAGATGAACCAGAAGGTGATCAGAACGTCCCAAAGCTGCTCGTGGAACAGAGTGATATGCATCCTTTATTGTGGTGTAACAGTGATCCAATATATTACGGTCTCTAGTGGGACAAGTAACATGCTGTCTGTATTTTGGCAGTTCACGGGACAGATTGGCTTTATTAAAGTCCCCGAGAATGATTAAAACAGAGTCCGGGTGTTGTTGTTCTGTCTCTGTGATCTGATCAGCGAGTTTCTGTAAAGCTGAGCTCACATGCGCTTGAGGATGGATGTAAACACTGACCAGAATGAACGAGTGAAACTCCCGCAGCGAATAGAAAGGCTTGCAGTTAAGAGATGGACCTTAGTGATAGCAAGCTGAGGCCTCCAAAAAGAAGACTGACCTTCGCCCAAACATGGACTTGAATTAAGCACACCACCTTCTGCCCTGTTGTGCGTAACACTGATGCCTGACATACTTGCAACCTAGCTAGCGGAGATTGTTAGCTAGTCCTTGAAGCGGGTAAAACAGCAGTCCCACTGAGGAGAAATCAGGCTGCCATGTGTCATCCTATGTAATGAGGTTTTTCAGTGCTGGGCCTGGGGACCGACAGCACTGCACAATTTGGAGGTCTGTCTTATTCTACTCACTCTGTGAGCGCGCTTTCCTAAAGAGCTGACCATCAGAATCAGGTGTGCCGAACAAGGGAGATCCCCTGGAGCAGGAAGGAACACAGCTCCAGTACAGAGTCACCAGAAGAGATGGACCATAGTGATTGCAAGTTGAGGCCACTAAAAGCGACAGACCTTCTCCCGAACAGGGACTTGAACCCTGGACCCTCAGATTAAAAGTCTGATGCTCTACCGACTGAGCTATCTGGCCTCTTGTGAAGCACTGGCTTCTCACCTTTTATATAACAGCAGTTTTACAACAAGCTGCCCAGAAGAGACGCAGGGGTCACGGGATGAAGGCTAGAAGCAGTTATGGCACAGAGAGCGAAGGAGGGCAAAGGACCATATAAGGCACAATTACCGTCACAGAAAGCTAAAGCAATACTGCAAAGCCCTCCCGTAGTCGGCAGGGTTCGAACCTGCGCGGGGTGACCCCAATAGATTTCGAGTCCATCGCCTTAACCTCTCGGCCACGACTACACCTAACGGTAGACTGGTGGTTCCCTGAACAGGCCAAGCTTCAGAAACAAAATCAAGCAGAAAGATGAGGTGGTAAAAAATGTTTAACCTTCCCGTATACTCAAAGGGTTGCCGTGACCCGGATTCGAACCGGGGTTGCTGCGGCCACAACGCAGAGTACTAACCACTATACGATCCCGGCGTGCCACTGGCTCACCAAACACAAACCCTGGAGCCCGGATACAAGAAGCACTAGCGCCGTGTTTGTCCATCGAAGATGGACTGGACATTTCGCAAATCAGTGGGAGGACCGTGAAAAATGCATGGACATCAGCGTAGTCGGCAGGATTCGAACCTGCGCGGGGAGACCCCAATGGATTTCTAGTCCATCGCCTTAACCACTCGGCCACGACTATAGAAGTAGACCAATTTCTGCTCAGTTTGTGTCCAACACTTCTGTCTGACCTATTTGCAACCAAGCCAGCTCATTTAGCAAGCAGAGATTGCAAGCTAGCCCTGCAAATGGGAAGAACAGCGGTCCCACTGAGGAGAAATCAGGCTGCCATGTCTCATCCTATGTAATAGGGTTTTTCAGTACTGCCCCTGGGGACCGACAGCACTGCACAATTGGGAGGCCTGTTTGTCCATCGAAGAGGGACTGGACATTTCGCAAATCAGTGCGAGGACCGTGAAAAGAGCATTGACACTTATCCTCATGACCTTCAGCAAACCGGGTCGGAAGGATTCGAACTTGTGCGGGGAGACCCCAATGGCTTTCTAGTCCATCGCCTCAACCACTCGGCCACGACTACGGAAGTAAACAAACTTCTGCTCAGTTTGTGTGCAACACTTCTGTCTGACCTATTTGCAACCAACCCAGCAGAGTCAGCAAGCGGAGATTGCAAGCTAGCCCTGCAAGTGGGTAAAACAGTGGTCCCACTTAGGAGAAATCAGGCTGCCATGTCTCATCCGAAAAAAGGAGATGCACTGATCCCCGGGAGCAGGAAGGAACATCGCTCTAGAACAGAATCAGCAGAAGAGATGGACCGTAGTGATAGCAATCTGAGGCCTCCAAAAAGAAGACTGACCTTTGCCCAAACAGGGACTTGAATTAAGCAGACCACCTTCTGGCCTGTTGTGTGTAACACTGCTGCCTGACCTACTTGCAACCTAGCAAGCGGAGGTTGTAAGCTAGCACTGGAAGCCGGTATACAGCAGTCCCACTGAGGAGAAATCAGGCTGTCATGTCTTATCCTATGTAATGGGGTTTTTCAGTGCTGGGCCTGGGGACCGACAGCACTGCACAATTGGGAGGTCTGTCTTATTCTACTCACTCTGTGAGCGCGCTTTCCTAACGAGCTGACCATCAGAATCAGGGGCATGTTCATGTTCAAAATGTTGCGCAACGTCTTGCTACGGTTTCCGGGTTGAACGTCATGTTTCCTGGAAACGGCGTGCACCGGTGTGCAATGGGGTTTGAGATGCGTTTTCTCTTGTTTGGTAGATGTGTCAGAACTGCAGTCCAATCAGCAACAACATGTATATAAAGCACGCAGTATTAAAGTGAACTCGCACAATGTCTTCAAGGAAAATAATGTACAAAAGTATTCGTTGCAGCTCAGTATAAGCAACAACTGAGGATATTAGAAGGCATGTTTGTCGCAAGTTTTATTGTAAAAATATAACATATCAACATAATGATAGTTGTTTATTTTTAGCTTCATTGCAAGTGTAAGACATTTGTTATAGAAATAAACAATGGTAATTAAGTGCTTTTCCTAAAAATGAGAAAGAAAATACAGGGTATTAAAACCGTATGAACTACAAATAAAGTCAGTATGTGAGGCTAAATAGATGGCTCCGAAAAGTCTTCACAAAGAACACAAAGAATGGCCTTCTCAGCTGCCATAGCTGCAACTCTTGCGTCATCCGAACAGTGTGTTCAACGCATCACCGTTTCTGTTTAAAAAACGTTGTGCAACATTTTGTCAGGGCTGAACGTAGCCCAGGTGTGCCGAACAAGGGAGATCCCCTGGAGCAGGAATGAACATCGCTCCAGTACAGAGTAAGTAGAAGAGATGGCCTAGAAGCAGGGATGTAGTGGAGGCTAAACGCACGTAAACACCGTTTACGCACCTCCCAAAATTCGGAAAAAGCATTTACCCACCTCCAATGTGCGTTTATCCACCTCTGAATTGAGTATATCCACCTCTAAATAGCCTACAGTTCCTATGACATTTTAAATTAAGCTTATATCTTTTAGTTTCATATTGTTCATTATTAGTTTCATAGGTTGTTTGTTGTTAAAGACGAAGTCTTTCATATTGCGCTGTAACTTGTCAGTGTTGACCAATTGCTTGCCGTGTTGCAAGTAGTAGTGGGAAGTTCAGATTCATTTTACTGACTCGGATCTTTGAGTCAAAATGAACTAATCTTTTTCTCTTCCCATATCTATGGGACTGAGATGAAGAATAAAAGACTAGGACCACACCTGTTGATTCAGAACCCATATGTTGTGTAATCCGCATGTGCGGTCAACACAAAATGAAAAAATCACTCTCTGAGACAACTCGATAGTCTTGAATCATATTAAAGATTCGTTCAAAATGAACGACATGCAACAGACCAGGCACGTGCACACATAAGCTGTGTCCAAATTCAGGGTCTGCATCCTCCTTAGGATCCTTCCTACCCGGTTGAAGGAGGATGGGTCCTCCGACGACCACAAAAACCGGAAGTCGGTGTTTGTGAATTTGGACAGCCTACCCTTCTTTCAGTTTTTAAAAAACATCGAAAATAATACTCCTCCCCCACTCCGCTACAGCTCGCTTCGTCCTGCCGAAAATAATTATGGGATAGGTAGGACGCGAAAGGATCCACCACACCCATCCTTCCAATTCGGGGAAAAGGAGGACGCATTTGTGGACCGCATTTGAAGGATCCTACGAATTTGGACAGCCTTCGTCGCGGCGCTGTGACGTAACATCCTTCAAATGCGTCCTCCGAAGGATGTAGACCAGGCCCGTCGTCAAGGGGGGGCATCGGGGGGCAGTGCCCCCCCAAATGACTTTTTGTGCTCCCCTAAACGTAACGCACAGAACAATTAACCAAACTTGCATTACTGTGCATTCACACCGCCGGCGTCGAGAGCGTCAAAGTGGCCGGAAGTCATTCATTTTCAATGTAAACCAGCGTCGAGGAGCGTCGAGGAGCGTCGAGGAGCGGCGCGGCGCGAATTGGCCTTTGAGAGCGTCGAGCAGAGTTGAAATCAAGGCAACTTTATGGTAATGAGCTATGACGCGGTTGGGCAGCAACCAATCGGAACGTAGAAGTCAACCGCTTGAGAGGATTCCAGAGGACGCAGCTCCGATCACATTAGTTCCCAAGCAAAATAGAGGACAGGTTGATTATTGCTGTTTTGCGTTTGCAGTAATCTATGATGTGTCCCTGTTTGCGTACAGGGACATAAAAAAATAATTAAAAGTGATATGTGGACCATGGTGCCTCAGATCGTTCATTTTAAGTAAAGGATCTTAATATTTCGTCCACAACAACATTTAATGAGATTAATTTATAACGTTAACCTTCTTGTGGTTAATCTGCATAAGATCAACAAGTCTGTTTGCTTTGCGGCCACTTTCAATACAAGTTAAGCATTCGGTCAACGTCAGAGCGCACACGAATCTTTCTGCAGTATCGTGAGCAGAGCGGCTAGAGCGATTTTAGATTTTTAGCGTTTTTTGATATTGAATGTTATTCGTTTAGATTATTGCACTGATATCGTTGTTTCAGCAGAACTTGGCTCACAGAAACAGTAATCACTACAACGGTAACACTAGAAATGCATAACACATTACCTTCAGAAATGATTCAGACGATTCATTATTCAACGCATTATTACACAGAATATAATTTAAAATATAATTATATTCATAAATGACTGTTAAAACATCCCAAAACAGCACCCAAACCTTGCAAAGACCTACCTCATTAATCATTCAAATACAACAACCAATGGCAAGTCTCCAGCAGCAGACCTTTCAATATGTTCTTTTTGTGTTAGTAGTTTTATTAATTCAAATTACAATATGCAGTTTGAAAGTATATGTATATGTATATATAAATCATGCAATTCATTTAGTTAAGCATACAGTATTGTATTGTTTATACGCAATTCCTTTGCGCAGCTGAGTTTTGGAAATGTTAAGAGACAATAAACAGAGACGTTGAGATCAAACGGTGAAGTATTTTATTTGAATAATTGAACAAAACAAGACTATTGTGGTCTATTTTAGTTATAGCCTAATATGGGTTTATGTTATGGTCCATCTCAGATCATTAAAAAAAGTGTGCCCCCCTATAAAAATTAAATGCCCCCCCATTTGGTTTGTACTGGCGACGGCCCTGATGTAGACCCTGAATTTGGACACAGCTATAGACATCAAAGGGGGCTTGAGCACCTGCCCTTTTTATTCCTGGAGAGAAAGTGCCCTTTTTTCTGGGGTGTTTTTTTTTTTTTTTTTATAATATATATTCCGCAGCTTCCATGTCAAACAAATATATTTATTGAAGAATAGTTTATCTAAATATCAGGTCAGGAGTTCTGAAGCGCTCATTGAGAACCGTTTCTGTCAGACGCGTCTGATTCGTCGAGAACCGAGGACCTGATGATACTGCGCATGTGTGATTCAGTGTGAAGCAGACTGACTCACAGCTCGTCTGAACCGAACTGATTCTTTTGGTGATTGATTCTGAACTGATTCTGTGCTTATGTTATAAGCGAGGGTAAACTGAAGGCTTGAATTAAGGGCAGTCATCGCTAATATGTGCCTTAAAAATAATTATCACAACACTGGTAAGGCTTATTCAGATTTTCTCATTCTCTGAATTATCATTATAAAAATTCAGGAATTAATTATATAATTATATTTTAAATGTGACGCAAATATTTTTTTTTTCTACAATAGCAACAGTGCTTTCAACAGCAAGACCACTTTAGCCTGTAAACTCAATAATATCTCTCTGGAAGTTAATGTAAAAATATCAATGTCAATAAAAAATGCATGATATACCTGACATCAAAGTGCAGTGTGAAGGATATGAATAACAAATGTAGCCTGTCATTTGTTTACATTGCAAAGGTGTTCAATTTTAGACAATAACAACTACAACAGTAATAATAATATTAATCACTATATTCCAGTGGATCAGTTTTTTTTATGTTTTGTATCAATATTTAAGGTGGACTTATTGATTGGGTGCAAGAGTAGTAGTGATGGTTAAAATAATAGTTTAATGCTGAAACAGAGAAGAAAAAGCCATCAGGTTGGGACAATTTAAGACATTTCAGTTTCTAATCCCAGAGCTATTATTATTTTAAACTTAAAATTGTCTTCTCTATTGTTTCTTTGCTTCAAAGCATTTGCTGCTGTATCAATACATAATCATCCATATCGATATGTGAATCCGCAAGGAATGCATCACAATATATTGCTGTATTGATATTTTGAACAGCGCCATTTAAAACCATGTGCCCCTTTTATACTTTGAGCACCTGCCCCTCCAAAGGTCTCTGCACGGCCCTGCAACAGACTGCATCAAGATTCAAATATGGATATCCAGTAATTAATAATAATAATAACAATAATAATAAAAATAATATTAATAAAGTTCATTATTTTGAATAGAAATCATCACTCATACAGCAGGCATTCATCTCATCTCCAGTTTATTTGTGTTCGTATACATACAATATCCACGATCCGCCAGGGCTATAGTCCAATGGTGCGCTAATAATTTTATGACATGTTTGTAAAATATTTCGTCATACAGAATAACATTTCTATTCATTTTACACTGATTTATGTGATCTGAAGAACTAAAACAGCTAACAGACCTAGCGATTACTCTCCTTTTATTGATTCGTGTCAGCTATGACATCAGTGCGATATCATTAGTTTGTAAAGCTGTCAATCATCTCACGTGAACCACGTGATCAAAAGGATGTCCTTCTGCAATGAAGCTGTCTGTGTCATTGCAGTCTGTGTCATTGATAAAATATATGAAAGATAAAAAAAAAAAAAAAAAAAATTTGATTCCAGCTTGTTAAATGTGAGTATGTTCTAGTGTCTTCTCTCCTCTGTGACAGTCAACTGAATATCTTTGAGTTGTGGACAAAACGAGACATTTGAGGAGCATTCCTGGGCTTTTGGGGAAACACTGATCCACATTTTTCTGACATATTATAGACCAAACCATTAACCGATTAATTGAGAAAATATTAAACAGATTAATCGACTATGAAAATAATCCAAAATCCCTAATCATTACATACAAGTGCATTGCATTGGAACCCCTGGATATAAGCCTCCCTCTCTATTCCTCTTTAAAAAAAATGTTCTCTCTGTTTTGTCATTTAGTAAACTTTATAGATTTCAACCTTATTATTCCTTCTTGAGTCTCTTTAACCAGAACTTAGATTAATGTATGAATTAAATAGTGATTGTGTGACCTATATGAGGGAACAACCAGTGATACCCTTGGTAGTAATATCGAATGATAGCCTATAGCGATGTAATTAGGATACACATACACCGGTAGGCAGTGGCCCACCTTACCGTGACCTCAATGTGGTCAACCAGAATTTATAGTTTACCCACCTCTTTTTTTACCACTAAACCTCTGCCTAGAAGGCACAATTACTGTCACAGAAAGCTAAAGCAATACTACAAAGCCCTCCCGTAGTCTGCAAGGCTCGAACCTGCGCAGGGAGACCCCAAAGTATTTCAAGTCCATCGCCTTAACCTCTCGGCCACGACTTTGTCTATTGGTAGACTGCCTGCCCCATTATCATTAAAAAAATAAATTAAACAATGCCTTTTTGGAAAAATTCCTAAAATAAATACATAAAGTCTGTACGGTAAAAACACAATTCCACAAAGACAATTGTAACTGAACATTATGAACCTAATTACATAAGTCACACAAATAGTGAAATATGGAAATCAGCAGCTGTTCACTCACTCTCGTGGCCGTACCCAGCTAAGAGTTCCGGACCTCTGTAGATTTTTCATGTTTGAAAATTAATAAATTGCCGGCATTAGTCTGAAAGTAATAAAAAAAGGCAGTGACTATTTACACTAAGTGCAAATAGCTATAGATGTTAAAATAGCAGGATTTTCTACCATTTGTAATACATATTGCAAATTGTGCATATCTGCACCTCAGTAGTGTAGTACATAATAAAACAATATGCAACTTATTGAGTCTAATTTAATGGATGCCACCTTATTGGGACAATAAAGCCCTTTTTGATTATTTACTTAATTCTAATTGAAAATGAATGCCTTTCTGATGTGATTTGAAATTTGAAAAGTGAGCAAAAATTTTGCCAAAAGGCGGATTCGGACCCAGGTCAATCACATCAAAATATGTACACCAGACACTTTACCTTCTGTGCCATTGGAGCTACAACTACAACACTTACTACAACTAATAATATACCAATGATAAAATCATCCACCCCATGAATATAAAATACAATTAACAAACGTTGATGCAATAAATAGGGTAAGATTTAAAAAGGAGCATCCATCCAAAAACATCTAAATTTCTGTCTCTTTTCAAGTGTTAGTTGTTAGATTTTGCTGTATTTGGCTGAGCAGTAGTTTGGGTGGCTCGCCAATGTACTAGATTTCTCTAATACATAAAATAAGTAAGCTTGATCAAAGTTCTTGTGGGGAGAAGAATTTATTGAAGGTAGCAGTGTAGCAGTTCTTCAGCAGTGATGTTATCATGTCATCCTTCATACAATCTTAACCCAAAGTACTGTCTGTGAGAACAGACCTTTATACCTGTTAACAAATGTGCTACAAACAATACAATAACACCCCATGGAGAGACAATGATAGTGTAACCTTTTGGTGACTTGAAAGGATCTCTCCCATGGAGAGCCCATTCAATGACTTGATGTTGACCTAAGAGGCTGATTATATGGGCCAGTTGTTTCACACTATTGTGAACAAAGTACAGTTGCCTACAGTTGATTCCAAATACATCCAACCAAAGTTAATTAAAAACAAATAATCTTTCAATCCCCCCTTTGATCATTTTTGATCACACATAATAGAAAGAACATACAAAACAGTTATAATTTTAGTAGTCATGTACACATGCTGTATACAGGTTCCTTCTTGCAATACTTTTCAGTAATCATGAATACAGAATGCTGCATACAGGCTCCCTTACTTAAGATGACAGAATAAGAGTTCATGGTGAGGTTTGCATTATCTTTAATGCTTTAATGCAAGTTCTTTTTTTTATTTTAATGTTGCGATCTTGTGGAAGTGACGAATGTTGTTGTGTTCTGTGGATGTTAAGGCATGTTTATCTAGGTGGCCAGTGCAGTTTGGTCCAAGCGTTGGATATCTTTGCTCATCCTCTGAAACGCTGGGACACCTACAATCACACCAGAGAAAAGGGAAACAAATCTTTCCAAAGAAATAGTTTAAACAAAATATGCCTTATTACCAATATAACTGTCCCTATTTAATGTTGGCAGGACACTACAGTGTTTATCAGTGGTGAAATGTTCATGTCTTCGTCCTCAGGCGACAAGCTAGAGCCTAAAAACTCTAGTCCCACCATATTTGGACTCTGAAAAACACTACTGCCATCTATCCCTCATCTCTAGGCAAATTCACATCAATCCACTCATTGTTTCCCTGTGCCTTAACTGCTGTGTCAGTTACTAAAAGATCCTCAATTGGTCTTTCCCATCTGTATTCTTGTTGCGACACATCAGTTTTTTTAATCTTTACCCATTTGTTGGGCACTAAACCATGGCTCCCTTTTGGAGGTGCCAAAACTTGATTCTTGGCATTGTGTACTGCCAGACTGAGTCTTTCATCAGTTTGGACAAGGCTGTCAGATGTTAGATTTTCAGTGGACATGGGCCGGCCTGTGACATGTTCAAAAGGGCATAGTCCATTTTCCTTGTGGTTTTCCTTAAGGCATCGGTTGTCATCATGTTTTTTTTACATCTTCCATTAACAATGATGATTGTTTCCTGGCCAATTCAATTTGAATCTGTTTACTATGTAGAACAGTTTGTGAGTTTTGCTGAAGTTGTCTTAATGCCGCTGCATGTTTACCTCTCTCCTTTACGGCTTGTTTAGCAGCACTGTCTACTAGGACATCCTCTGTGGCTTCAGTTGTTGAGGTTTCATGGAGTCCATCAGCTTTTGGATAAGATGTCACTAGCTGGTGCTGCAGAGAGAGGTTCTTCAGTTTCCCTGTGGCTCCACAGCATTTAGCAGAGTCTGTTTTTGTTTGGCTGTCAACTGCTGAAACCTCTTCAACAAGTGGTCGTCATCACTTTGTCTCAAACTCAGCTTACAATCACGAATCCAGTGTCCTTCCTCGTTGCAATGTCTAAATCTTTCCTGAGTTTTCTCTCTTGAGTGTCTCTGATATTCACTTTTTTCGTATCCCATTGTCCTGTTGTTGTATGACAAGGTTTTGGATTGTAAAACTCTGAGATCGACTTCCTGTGTTCTTTCAATCTTTGCTGACCATTCTACAATCTGCATAAATGTTGTTCCAGTGCTGTCCCAGTCATCATACCTGATTTTAAGAGTTTTAGAAACCTCAGGTTTCAGTCCATTCACAAATATGGTTTTAAAAGGGATGCTAGTGTCTTCACAGAGTTCTTCAATGTTGTTGTTCAAACCAGCATGTTCCATCCAAGTTTGTCTGAAGCGTTCTTCAAATTCTGCAACACTTTCTCCTGTCTTCTGCACACAAGAGGTAATTTTAGCCCAATTAACCTCTGCAGGTTTCAGTTCAAATAAGAAGGTTTGAACCGCTTCCCATCCAGCTTCAATGTTTTCTTGAGATTCACCAATCCTTCTTTCAACACTTTCTGTAAGTCGTTGTTGGTCATTGTCTCTTAAGTTCACATTAACAATCATCACACTGTCCAGTGGATGTAAATTGTAGATTTTCTGCAAGCGTTGAAGAAATTGCCATACTTTCCGTGGTTGCTTGTACACATCTGGCAATTCTTTTGACCATTTGTCAACTTGCTCTGGAGTAGCTGGCTGGTATGTTCTGTATGGAACATATTTCTTTATTACCTTTTTTACTGTGCGAGTTCGTCGTTCACCATCTTCCTCATACTCCTCTTCATTTTCAGTTTCAGTTCTTCTGTTCTTAATAATTACAGGAGCAAGTCTAACCTTCAGTTTGTCCTTTGTAATTTCAGTATGTGTGTTGATATCTGCATCACTGTTATCAGAGCTGCTTGAAGCTTTTGATTCCAGTCGTTTGGAGAGCAAAGTTAACAACTTGTCATTCTGATGTAACAGTCTTTCTTTGTCCTTCTTTACAGTCTGTAATTGTTCAGCCAGTGCTCGAACCTTTGCTTTCTCTGCTTTTTTCTCATGTTGTAATTTGTCAGTTTCACATCTCTGTAGATGCTGTCGAATTTGTTTGAGCAAAATTACAGACAAGCCATCTCTGTTGGTGTATGTCCTTAAGCGCTGCATCTTTCCATAAGCCCTTTTAATGTCCGGCAAAGCCCATAGTCCACTCTCTGAGTACTTGATGCTGTACTTCTGGCAGATGTCATCATGGCACTTCCTCAGTCCCAGCCTTTTGTCCAGATATGCATTCAGATTCTCCAACATCTGATCAATGGTAACATTTGGAGGTTCTGTTCCATGTCTTTCTGTTGTTGGCCTCAATGCATGACTATTGCCTTTGTTTTGTGCAGACTCAGCCATGGCGAATACAGGAAAAGTGCCCTCAGAGGTGTGAAAACAGAACAAAAGATGTTAGAACTGTTAAAGGTACTTATTCAGATTTAAATTCACAGCAGTCTGTTAGACTGACCATTTTCAGTTACACAGACAAATCATTAGTTTAAAAGCTCAGCTTAGTTTTCAATCTTCCATTTAAAACAAAACATTTACATTCAGGCTAATTTTCCTTGTTTAATGTCTGAATTGAGTTCTAGCTCAGAAGGCTGAATGCCTTTTTCAAATTTGTCCCTTAGACAATTTACATTATATATATTTTTTTTTTTCTGTATTTTTATGGAAGGCAAACAAACTTATAGTTTCATGGTTTTATGCCATCATCTTCTAATTCGGTTTGAACATTAATTTAAATCTACATTAGTGGCTACTGAATTAGCACCCAGTCAAGAATTCCCAATTCTTGCAGCAACATCAGTCCCAATTCTATCTATGACTCCTACAGTCTCTGGAGAAATGGACTAAATTGTTTTTTTTTTTTTACACAATTCCTACAAACAAAAAGAGAAAGGACCAAGCTTATGCTTCTACAATCTCTTGATTACTGGTCTAAATTGTTTCTTTCACACAATTCCTACAGACAAAAAGAGAACGGACCAAGCCTCTGCTTCTACAATCTCTTTATGAACGGACTAAATTGTTTCTTAAACAATTCCTACAGATACAAACAGAAAGTACCAAGCCCTTGCTTCTACAGTCTCTTGATTACTGGTCTAAATTGTTTCTTTCACACAATTCCTACAGACAAAAAGAGAACGGACCAAGCCTCTGCTTCTACAATCTCTTTATGAACGGACTAAATTGTTTCTTAAACAATTCCTACAGACATAAAGAGAAAGGACCAAGCCTCTGCTACTACAGTCTCTTGATGAACGGACTAAATTGTTTCTTAAACAATTCCTACAGACTCCAGAGAACAGGATTAAGCCTATAATTACACATCTATGGCTCCTACAGTCTCACGAGAACGGACTAAACCTCTTTCTTGAATGATTCTTATAGACTCAAGAGGACTGGACCAAGCTATAAACACTTTTTCTATAGCTCCTACAGTCTCAGGAGAATTAACTAAATCATTTAAAAGGTTCCTACAGACTCAAGAGAAAGGCCTAAGCCAAACATTTCTTAAACAGTGCTACACTGGTTATTATGGTTACACTACACACATCAAATGATCTGCTTACTTATGAAAAAGTGTTCTTTTAAGTTCTTTTAGAGAGCTGATAGTTTCACTCACCAAATTAGAATCTTTGAGAAAGGATCAAGTTGATTCAAATAACTTATGTCCACAGATGCGGTCTGTTGATCTTCAACACAAAAACTGTAGAATTTCCAAAACTCTTTTGTTCACTTCTTGTTGCAATTGGTGAGTTCTCTTCTTGTCAGTCTCTCCTGGCTGGCTCCGCCAAATTGTTAGATTTTGCTGTATTTGGCTGAGCAGTAGTTTGGGTGGCTCGCCAATGTACTAGATTTCTCTAATACATAAAATAAGTAAGCTTGATCAAAGTTCTTGTGGGGAGAAGAATTTATTGAAGGTAGCAGTGTAGCAGTTCTTCAGCAGTGATGTTATCATGTCATCCTTCATACAATCTTAACCCAAAGTACTGTCTGTGAGAACAGACCTTTATACCTGTTAACAAATGTGCTACAAACAATACAATAACACCCCATGGAGAGACAATGATAGTGTAACCTTTTGGTGACTTGAAAGGATCTCTCCCATGGAGAGCCCATTCAATGACTTGATGTTGACCTAAGAGGCTGATTATATGGGCCAGTTGTTTCACACTATTGTGAACAAAGTACAGTTGCCTACAGTTGATTCCAAATACATCCAACCAAAGTTAATTAAAAACAAATAATCTTTCATAGTGTATATAATTCATTGTATTTATAAGGGTTATCTTAGCACAATTCTATATTAAGGGGGTTATTATAGAAACCCCCTGGACCTCACTCATTTTCAAAGCCTGGCTATGGCCATGCTCACTCTCTATACAGTAAATCAGAAGAGCTGAATTCGACGGTTACCATGCTGTGCAGAAAAACGTTTTATGAAAGCATCCATGTCTAAAGCTTTTGAACGCTCAGACTCAATACTAAGTACTGCTAAATTACTTAGTCTGCTATCTGACATAGTGGAACGCCAGTGAGTTTTTACAAGTTTCAGTGTAGAGAAACTGCGATCACACAAGGCAGTACTCACCGGTAGCACATCAGCTGCTTTTGGCAGACGAAAAAGCTCAAAGAAGACTTCTTTGAAAGGTTCAAGGAACCTAGTGAAATCCATCAAAGTAACAGGAACCTTCCGTCCATCTGACTTTTTCCTGCTTAAAATTCATCTGGTCTGATGTAGCTTATGTTTTAGGTCCTCCATATCTGCTTCATATGCTTTGTCTAAGAGGGCTATGCTTTCTTCATCCAGGAAGTTGCTACTTGAGGTGGTTTAAGTGGAGGTTGTTAAGTGCTTGGATACCTTTCATGATCCCACAGTTTAATTTTGTGAAACGGCGCTCTATTTCTCCAATCATACAGTCAATGATTGGGTAGTAAACATGCAATTTAAAGGTTTCCTTATTTTCCATCTTCACATCCTGTCCAACTGCAGATGTTGCGACACAACCCTGCGGTGTTCTAGATTTTAAGCGTTCGGTTTTTTCCGCTTATGGAGTGGCATGTCTGAAGAAATACCACAGTTGTCACATGTCTGCATAATCTCATCCAAGAGACTGTTGAAGTAAGTCTCACTACGGTACCCTTCAGAGGTTTGTTTTAGTGCTCCAATGAGATCAACTGCTTTTGAAAGATCTAACTTAGGAGACTGAAGCATGTCTGATAAAAAAAATTGTGCTACCAAGAACCATCTTAAAGACTGACAAAAGCCCGGTGAAATTCGAATCAATCTGACCAAGTAACCCCCTCGCTTCTGCAGCCCTATCTGGATGACTTTCCTCTGAAATGTCCTCAAGCACTCTCTTGACAGCTGACAATCGATCCATTAAGTTTGGACAAGTTATGTATCTGCAAGTGCACCTGGTATCACTCAACCTCTGGAGTTCACTTGGTGCACATTCAAAGATCTCACTCTGCATTTTAAGCTGTTTGTGTTGAACATATGAACTGGTAAAGAAAACATACAGCCTTTCATGTAAGGAAAAAAACGTGCCCCATCTGGAACAGACTTCACACGGTCCACCAGAACAAGGTTTAAACAATACAATGTACATAGAATGCATGTTTGGCTACCTCTCTAATTCTTGTTTGTACACCAGTGTTCTGACCACTCAATACAGAGGCACCATCGTACTCTTGTCCATCAAGGTTTTTCGTTTTTACATTTGTTTACCCTGCAGCATCTAATGTCTCTGCTTCTTGGAATTCCAAAAAACTTGTATGCACCATTCCATTTTAATAGTACCTCAGCACAAAGGAAATCTGTTCTTTTTTTTCAGATCCTTTGTCTCATCTGCTATAAAAGCAAATTGCTCACTTCTTTACCTCCTCAATAATTTCATCACGGACCATTCCGGCTAAACATTCCAGTATTGTATTGCTTGTGTATTTTGCATTTTTTGCACTATGTGTCACTTGTTTATTCACATTTGCATCATGTTTACCAATTAGATTTAAATTCTCAAAAAAATTCCCTCTGTTTGATGATTCTGCTTAGTCATCATAGGCTCGCTGGGCAATTTTCTGTGTAGCTGTCAGGAGGAGAACTTCTGCTAAAGTTTTCACAAAATTCTGATTTTCAGTAACCTTGTTTTTGTGGTAATGATCCATCAGAGTAAACAGTGACGGGTTGTTCTCCCCCATTCTTTTGTTCTCAAGCCAGGCAGTCAGTCATTGCATTAATATGGACATCTGAGTTTGCATGCAAACTGAATCCACTGTCTTTAAATGTGGCTTTCTTCCAGTTTGAGTATCCATTTACAGATGTGAACACACTACTAGCAGCATTAGGGAGTGAGAAGTGTCTGCAAGCGAAGCAGTATGCAGAATCCTTGGAGTGTGAATACTCCAGCCAAGTGTGTGCCTTGTACCACTCACTGTGAAAACTTCTCTTTGCAGCTCCTTGAATACTTTTAGAAAATGTCTGCAATTGTGGCTGGGAGGGTCCATCACTTCTGAATCTGGATATATCTAAGAATGAGATATATTGTTTTTTAATTCATAACACAGTACCTTAAAATTACCTTACACTCATTACAGTTACTTGATTCCTCTACAATAGATATATATTTTCTACTGAATGGCTACAAACAGATCTAGATACACTTTGCATGTAATCCATAGCAACTTCATTATCTGCTTTCTTCTAGTGTATCTGATTAGGACTGAAGCTAAACTCTGAACCCTAAATGAATAAATGACAGCATTTTCATGTTTAGGTTTAGCATCCCTTTAAATATGACCTAACCAAAATAAAGAATCCTGACAATGTTGCTGACAATGGGCATACCATCGGGTCCTACTGGGCATGCAAAAGGTGTTTCTGTTTGCCTAATGCTGCCTTCTGCCTCTCTGTTTTGCTCTTCCTCTTCTTCTGTGCCACCTTCTTCTTCCAGTATATACTTCTGTCCCTCCACCATGTCTTCCTTTCTCTCAGTTGCATCTTTATCTCCTGCATCTGCTTTTTGCTCCTGTTCTCCTGATTCCTTTTTTTTTTTTTAAGGAAAAACAGCTGTCTCCCTTCCTTTTCTTCATTTGGGCGTTCTGTCACAACATAGGAAACAGTGACACAAAAACACATTAATGATGACTATTACATAAAAAAAAAGAAAAAAAAGCTAAAAATTCATTACATGGCTCTGCATTAAGCTGGCGCTTGTCTAAATATTTATCTCCTGTCAAAGCAGTTTTACTTGAACAATATCAGTATGTCTTATTAATTTGCATTTTGTGATATTCACCATGTTAAATTGATTTCTAGTACATTTTTTTTTTTTTACTTTTATCAGGGGGCATTTTGTCTTAACCCTATTTAATGTAGACTTATGTGTCATCTTTCACAACAGATTCTTAAATTGTATCAATAAATAAAGTAGTGATAATAGGGCACTGTGGGGTTATTAACATTCAAGTGAAATCAGTAATTCAAGTTCAAGTGCAATCAATAATTGATTAATTCGATTCATTAAAAAAACTGAATCATTCAAGAACGAAACACTGTTTTGTGTTTCTTGAACATGTTTATGTGGAACTATTTTCATTGAATAAACAGAGCCTAAACAGTCAATATTGTTTCTAAAATGTAGGCTAAGTCAATTAATATTAACTAAATGTCACACTTGCAATCATCCTGATCATCGCTCTTGGTTGTCTGATGTTGTTGCTTATATCATATTCTAAATATCTTTTTTTTTCTTTGCCGTATATATGCTTTTGTAACCTGTGAGTTTCTTTGTGTGTGTTGTTGTGTTCATTTGTCTGATGTCTCCGAGAGTCTTTCACACACAGACAGGCTCTGCGACCCTCAGTTGAACGGTGTTACTGTCAATACTTTGTCCATTAACTGTTGCCTTTTACTTACACTACTGTGTGTATGAATGTAATAACTTCAGAAAATGTGTACATAATCTGCATAATTTGTACATTCTTACATAGCCTTTTGCATGCTATTAAAGTGTAATGAGTGAGCTAGCTAGTTTATTGAAAATATAAATATGAATGAAAATATAAATAAATAACCACCACTCAGGTAATTTATTTAGATCAAAGAGATATAATTGACTTTACCTACTGTGCACCAAAATAATAATAAATGGAAATCATCGCCTCAGTCACGGTGACGGCAGGTAGTGTTTTTTTTTTTTTTTTAGTTTAGAAGGGTGACAACAATAAGCGTATGCCCCAATAAAAATGAGGCCCATTGAGATGACACTGATATATCGTTTTATATATATATATATATATATATATATATATATATAACAAATAATTTTTTTAAATGTTATTTATTTTTATTTTATTTTTGTATATATAAAAAATGAAATAGATGCATAAGCTAGCCGTGCATTAAAATATTTTATTTCACTACATTCAAAGAAATGAAATAAATAATGTTTTTGCAGTGTTTCATTCTTGAATGATTCAGTTTTTTAATGAAAAAAATTAATTTATTTTGAAAGGGTGAAAATAACTGCATTTTCATCTGTTATTTTATCAGTAAGACAGCTACAGATAAATCAGTAAGATGCACATTTGTGAGAGCGTGACTGTGTGTAAATTAGTTAATGTCTGCGCAACTCTCTCTTCTAAAACTGAATCTGTATGGTTTGAATTAAGTGATCCATCAGTGTCAAGCTAGCTTATGGTTTTATCATGTGAATTCTTGCTAAAATGCAGTTATATTGTGGACTGTTGTTGGCATTAATTGTGCTCATGATGAAGCGGCAGTGACAGTGTTACACGCCCTCAGAGCAAGCTAAAAACAGGCCTCGACTTTCTAAAAAATCATCGCTTCAGTCAAAGTCACGCTGAACTCCACTTGCTCTCCACTCCTCGCAAAGTTCATTTCTAGGGTGGCAGCTGCGCCCGTTATGGCCACGCCACTGCTCTTTCTCTGCTCTTATTGTACAGCTTTTACTTTAAAATTGCATATCTCATTGTTCTGTTATTTATTCTTGTATTTCTTTTTTCTTTGTCAAGCACCAATTTACTAAGACAAATTCCTCCTACATGTAGAGTATACATACAGTACTTGGCAATAAAAGCGATTCTGATTCTAATTAGTTTCAACTTCTGATAAATTATAAAAAACATTTTGATAGAACACACACACACACACACACACACACACACACACACACACACACACACACACACACACACACACACACACATATATATATATATATATATATATATATATATATATATATATATATATATATATATATATATATATATATATTAAGCTTGTTTATAGAAAGATGCAGAGGGACTGCTAGCAATTTTAGGCCCAATGAAAAAAGTAACTGAGGTTGGGCCCCCTACTGCACCAAACATACAAGTAAATAAATCAATGTGTGAGGAACCCTGCCGCCCATCTTGTGACCTCTTTGTTGGTTCAGTTGCCCCACCGGTTGTCTCTTTTTACCATCCTCGTTTGTTCCCTATTTATTCTTCTTATGTTTACAGTCCTGTGCCAGTTTGTCGTGATATGATCCCTGGTTGTGTTATGATCCTACCCTGCCTTGTCCTGCCCATCCTGTCAGATTGCCTGCTGAGTTTTTTCCTCACAGGGTAGTTTTTTTTTCATTGTTATTGTTTTTATTTTATTATTAATAAAATATCATCTTCTGCACTACTGAGTCCTCGCCTCGCCCTTCACCCTCACTCCTGATAGTTATGACAATAGTTAAAAAAAGTTTCTCAAACATAAAAAAAATGGATGTAAATGTTTACATAACATAATAAATATTGTTGACATAACAGGTATGAATGATCAAAGGGAATGTTTGTCCAGCGTTGGTATAATCAGTAAATAACATTTGCATAACATAAAATATGGGTGTTTAAAATGTAGAGAGAACATTAAAATATAAGGTTATCATAACATTATGACAATGGTAGATTGGTATGTTTCTGTAGATAGTCTGGGCTTGAACCCAATCAAATATTTCTGGAGAAACCTGAAAACGTGCGTCTGCCCCCATCCAACCGGACAGAGCTTCAGAGGTGAAGAGATAAGGAGAAGAATGGCAGATAATTTCTAATGAGCAAAGCTTGTAGTATCATACCCAAAAAGACTTGAGACTGTAAAGGTGCTTCAGCTAAGTACTGAATTACATACTGAGTACATACTTATGCAATGTACTTACTTCAGTTTTGTTATTTTTAATACATTTATGAAATTGTGAAAGTTCTGTTTTTGCTTTGTCATTATGGTGTTTAACATAAGGGCTGCAAGATAACAAAATGTGTAAAAAAATGAAGGGGTATGAATACTTTTTTACTGGCACTGTATAAAGAAATACTACTTACATTTTTATACTTAACCCTCTATGGTACACATTAAGTTCTAACCATGAGATATTTTTTTAAATAAGTTTTCATTACATGAAATAGCTTCAATTATACAATAAATAAATAAATAAATTTCCTTTTTTTTGTTTAGGAAAACGTTGGAATGGAAATGGAAAATGGCCCAAAAAGTAGTTTTTCTCTTAAATTATGATTTACATGGTTTCTATTTGAATGTTCATTTATTTTAGATATTGATAGATTTTCATACTTGGAACCAAAAGTAAGTAGGTTCATATCATTTAACCTTCAAAATGGTACTTAAAAGTATTATATTAATGCTTGCAAATGGACAAAATGCACTTTTGTACCATATATGCATATCAAATTCATCAGCTTTTTATTGTTTTACATCCACAAAGTTTCCAACAACAAAAACAAGTCTTTTTGAAATTAATTTATACTAGTTAAGTGAATATATGGTAGCTTGGAACAAGCACTAATACCATGTAGAACATGAAAACACAAATACAGGTATTACGATAGCCAGCTCCCTGAAGTAAAGTGTGTGTTTTCCCAGTCCATCCATGTGCACTTGTCTCAATCCAAATCATGTCACATTTCATGACATGCAAAAAACAGTTCCTTTCAGCTGTAATGCAAAGGTGCATGTCACATTTTCTGCACTTCATCCGGACGATCCCCCTGCAGCCAGGGTATTTGCACTTCCCTTTTTCTCCATGAAAGGCCAACTCTGCACTCTTACTATTGCCTTTTCCATAAAATATTGCTGTATTCATTTTCTGAAAAGAAGACATAATTTTGTTATTTATACTTAAATACAACTATACTACAATAAACACTTGAGAATAACAATAACTGTGAGAATTTTAGTGATGCTACTATCTATAAAAATCCCAATTGGGAAATACATTACTGCAATTCCATTGTGGTACAGAGTTGCCATATGGCAACCTTGATATTTTCATAATTTACAGTAAAACTATGTTAGACAAAATTGATTTGGGAATGAAAATATCTAGTTTACTTACCAAAGATGTTGCAAAAAAAAGATCCCCCTTGAGAAAAGATGTTTAGAAATTAGGGTAATAGAGCAATTTCTGGGGCACTTCAAAAGGGGTTCTTCTGTGTCAGGCTGACAGTGGGAAAAGGAGTTTTGATAATTTCCAAATTCTGATGAGCAAAGTTTATCGTATCATACCGAAAAAGACTTGAGACTGTAAAGGTGCTTCAGCTAAGTACTGAGTTAAGGGTAGGAATACTTATGCAATGTACTTACTTCAGTTTTGTTATTTTTAATACATTTATGAAGTTGTGACAGTCAGGATTTAGACCGTATCATAGTACTGAGACTTCTCTCCTTAGAGTTACAAATGACCTGCTCTTATCATCTGATCATGGTTGTATCTCCTCTATTGGATCTTAGTGCTGGGTTTGACACAATTGACCACAGCATTCTTTTGCATAGGCTTGAACACTTTGTTGGCATTAATGGAAGTGCATTAGCATGGTTTAAATCGTACTTACATCAGTTCGTAGCAGTGAATGAAGAGGTATCATATCGATCACAAGTGCAGTTTGGTGTACTTCAAGGCTCCGTACTAGGGCCGCTATTCTTCATGCTTTATATGTTACCCTTGGGAGACATATCATCATCTGTTATGCTGATGATACTCAGCTCTATATTTCTTTGCAACCCGGCGAAACACACCAATTTTGAAAACTAATGGAATGCATAGTTTCCTCCTTTCTCTGTCTCCCTCTTGTAGTTATCCTGCCCACTCTTTCTCTACACCATCACTTTAACTTCATTAGTCCCAGCTGTTCCTACTTACCCAATCTTTCCACCTGTTTCCCCTTTTCCCTGAATCCTCCTTCTATTTCTACCTCCGCTTTCATTAACCCCTTTGTCAGTTTATTCCTAGCGATCAATGCTGAAGACGCATCTCTTACCTTCTGAATCCAGTTTGTCCTGTCCTGTCTAGTCCTGTGCGGTGTGTCTGGAAGTCATTCCCCTTCAAGCTCCCTACTGTGCTCTACCAATTCAGAAGCTGTGGTTCTGAACGGACGCGGTATCCAGCTCTACAGGCTTTGCCCCTCGCCGTACCCTCTGTCGGAGTCTCCCACTGCACCTGGCTCGGCTGCCACTCATCCCGAATTCCAGTAACCTGTTAATCAACTACCTTTAGTTTAAGCTCAGGGTTTACGAGCAAAGATTTCTGTTTGACTGATACCTCTGTCTCCAGAGTGGATTTGTGTTTACCATTTTGATTCTTTGTCTGCCTTGTTTCCATTAAAAGACCGTGACTGAGAGTCTCGCCTTTTGGTCCTCTTTTCTCATCCTTAACATTTATGACCTCAGGGTTAGATTATTGTAATTCTTTATTGGGTGGTTGTTCTGCACGCTTTGTAAACAAACTACAGCTAGTCCAAAATGCAGCAGCAAGAGTTCTTACTAGAACGAGGAAGTGTGACCATTTTAGCCCTATCAAAAAATAGATTTTAAAATATTGCTTAATATTTATAAAGCCCTGAATGGTTTAGCACCTCAGTATTTGAATGAGTTCCTTTTACATTATAATCCTCTAGCATTAGCACTCGTTAGAAAGCGTCAACACTCGTTAGCTTGTCATTAGCGTTTTCATTCGAACCTATCGCTGTTTTCTTTTCTCCTCTCCTCTCTCTTGCTCCAGTTTTTCACAAGTTCATCAAACAACTGTGGTAAGAATATTTAATCAAGCACGGTGATTATTTGCACCTCTTGTCACATTTACAGTTTATCTATCTCTGTCACAGATGAGGGATTCACATGTGATAAATGCAGGGAAATAGTTAGGCTGACAGTGAAGATTTCAGAATTAGAGACATGTAACCAAACTTTAATTGAGGACAGCAAGAATGTTAGGGCTTTAGATATGGCTTTGGATGCGTCTAGCTCAGGGATTCCTGTACATTGTTCGGTTCCGGCAACAGAGCTCCTGCAGCAGGGCAACTGGGTGACAGTGAGGCAGTGTAGTCGTGGGTCAAAACACTGCTCTTCTGTTCTGATCAAAACATTAAACAGGTTATCCCCACTCATTTATGCACCCACTGAGAAACCTGATACTCTAGTTATTGGTGATTCTATTGAACGAAACGTGAATATAGAGACACCAGCCAACATAGTCAAATGTTTACCGGTGTGTGAACTTGCAAGCATGATGTCAAAAAAACTAATATGCTCTGGTCCCCTCCCTGCTTACCGTGGTGACGAGATGCATAGCAGATTGTCATGACTCAATGGCTGGATGTCTAAGTGGTGCCCAGAGAATAACATAGGTTTCATAGACAATTGGACGAGCTTTTGGGGCAGACCTGACCTGGTTAAAAGAGATGGTCTTCATCCCTCCTGGGGTGGCACCGCTCTTCTCTCCAGAAATATGGCAAATAGTCTTAGTGTTTATACTTGACTAACTGGGGCCCAGGTCAGGAAGCAGACAGACTGGCTAAACCGACCGTCTGCTAGCTGCCTCACGTCACAGAGGTCAGTTAATTCTCAGCACATAGAGTGTCTGTTCCCTGAACTAGAAAATACAAAAAACGTCCAAACCAAGTTAAGATTAACAATTTAATTGAGGTTCAACAAATAAAAAACAGATGCAATACGGATAAACAAATGATAAAGCTTGGCTTATTGAAAAACCTTTCTACAAAAACACTTCTTGTAAAAAAATATGATCACTGATCATAATCTAGATGTGCTCTGTTTGACAGAAACCTGGCTAAAACCTGATGATTACATTATTTTAACAAAAACCGTCCAAACCAAGTTAAGATTAACAATTTAATTGAGGTTCAACAAATAAAAAACAGATGCAATACGGATAAACAAATGATAAAGCTTGGCTTATTGAAAAACCTTTCTACAAAAACACTTCTTGTAAAAAAATATGATCACTGATCATAATCTAGATGTGCTCTGTTTGACAGAAACCTGGCTAAAACCTGATGATTACATTATTTTAAATGAGTTCACCCCCCAAGATTACTGTTATAAACATGAGCCACATCTCAAAGGCAAAGGGAGAGGTGTTGTTTCAATTTATAACAACGTTTTCAGGATTTCAAGGGCAGGCTTCAAGTATAACTCGGTTGAAGTAATGGTGCTTCATATAACATTATCCAGAGAAACAAATGTTAATGATAAATGCCCTGTTATGTTTGTACTGGCTACTGCATACAGGCCACCAGGGCACCATACAGACTTTATTAAAGAGTTTGGTGATTTTACTTCCAAGTTAGTTCTGGCTGCAGATAAAGTTTTAATAATTGTTGATTTTAATACCCATGTTGATAATGAAAAAGATGCATTGGGATCAGCATTTATAGACATTCTGAACTCTATCGGGGTTAGACAACACGTTTCAGGACCTACTCATTGTCGAAATCATACTCTAGATTTAATACTGTCATATGGAATTGATGTTGATAGTGTTGAAATTATGCAGTCAAGTGATAATATCCCAGATCATTATTTAGTTTTGTGCAAACTTTATATAGCCAAATTTGTAAATTCTACTTCTTGTTACAAGTATGGAAGAACCATCACTTCTACTACAAAAGACTGCTTTTTAAGTTATCTTCCTGATGTATCCAAATTCCTTAGCATATCCAAAACCTCAGAACAACTTGATGATGTGACAGAAACTACGGAATCTCTCTTTTCTAGCATTTTAAATACAGTTGCTCCTTTACGCTTAAGGAAGGTTAAGGAAACCAGTATGTCACCATGGTATAATGAGCATACTCGCACCCTAAAAAGAACAGCCCGAAAAATGGAGCGCAGCTGGAGGAAAACAAAACTAGAGGTTTTTCGTATTGCTTGGCGGGAAAGTAACCTATCCTACAGAAAAGCATTAAAAACTGCTAGATCCAATTACTTTTCTTCTCTTTTAGAAGAAAACAAACATAACCCCAGATATTTATTCAATACAGTGGCTAAATTAATGAAAAATATAGCCTCAACAAGTGTTGACATTTCCCGACATCACAGCAGTAATGACTTTATGAACTACTTTACTTCTAAAATCGATACTATTAGTGTCACAGTGTCTGGTTTGTGTTCCCCGGAGATCCACTAGATGTCCTCCTTCCCCATGGTGTCTGTCACTTCATTAACCACATTCCTCATGTCTCTGCCTAATTCATTGCACCCAGCTGTCACTGGTTATCAATCATTACACTCTGTCTATTCCCCATTAGTGTTTGTCTCTCCCTGTGTATTTATACCCAGTCTGTCTTAGTATGTGTCAAGGAGTCCTTGTTTAATTATTGTCCGTCTCTTATCGTGCCCTTGCCTTGTGTCCGTGTTGGTTTATGTTTTGGATTTGTTGGATATCGACCCCTGCCTGGACTGTTTATTCTTTGGATTGCCCCTTTAATAAAGATGTACCCGCTAAAAAAAAAAAAAAAAAAAAAAAAGGAGTCGAGCCAGGTGTTCTTGGACCCTTCAGAGTCAGGGCTAGTCACCGATGACCTTCCAGAGTCAGGGCTAGTCATCGACAACCTTCCAGAGTCCGGGCTAGACACCGACAACCTTCCAGAGTCCGGGCTAGACACCGACGACCTTCCAGAGTCCGGGCTAGACACCGACGACCTTCCAGAGTCCGGGCTAGACACCGACGACCTTCCAGAGTCCGGGCTAGACACCGACGACCTTCCAGAGTCAGGGCTAGTCACCACTGACCTTCCAGAGTCAGGGCTAGTCACCGTTGACCCTCCAGAGTCAGGACTAGTCACCGTTAACCTTCCAGAGTCAAGTCAAGTCACCGGTGATCTTCAGGGACCGAGTCAAGTCACCGGTTATCTTCAAGGGCAGAGTCAAGTCACCGGTGATCTTCAAGAACAAATGCAATTCACCAATGATCTCCATGAAAAAATGCAAGTTGCCAATGATCTTCATGAGCAGAGTCAGACCACCAAGGATCTTCAGGAGCAGAGTCAAGTCTGCATTGATCTTCTGGAATCCAGTATAAACACCATAGGGTTGCCAGAGCCTCATCAGGTCCCAGTCGAACTCTATGAGCATCTGACGGATCCTGTTGTGGCCACGGAGGCTACTCTTAACTTGTTCAGATTCTTTGTTTCAGACTTGCCCAACCAGACTCGTCCTCCTGTGGGTCCGGCCGCACGGATGGGGTGGTCTTCTGCTCCGCCCTGGGGGGCTCCCACCCTGACCACACAGTTACGGTGGTCTTCTGTTCCACCCTGGGGGGCTTCCACCCTGACCATATGGCTGTGGTGGTCTTCTGCAAATCATCCTGATCTCCTGTGTTATTGTTGTTGTTTTTTGCTTTTTGTTTTTTTGTGTTCACTTCCAGTCATTCCCCCTTGTTAGCCTGGCCCTCCGTCCCTCCCCCTGAACCTCCTCCGGTCCACCTCCCTCCTTGTCTCCCTGTTTTAGGTTTGCACTTCTGGTGTCTGTTCCCCATTTTCATGTTCCTCTGGTCTCTGGTTTCCCCCAAAAAATTTCTGGCCCTCCGTCCCTCCTCCTGAGCCTCCACCTGTCCGCCTCCCTCCTGGTTTTGAAGTCTTGTCGTGGAGCGTCTGGGAGCCGCTCCGTAGAGGGGGGGTATTGTCATAGTGTCTGGTTTGTGTTCCCCGGAGATCCACTAGATGTCCTCCTTCCCCACGGTGTCTGTCACTTCATTAACCACATTCCTCATGTCTCTGCCTAAATCATTGCACCCAGCTGTCACTGGTAATCAATCATTACACTCTGTCTATTCCCCATTAGCGTTTGTCTCTCCCTGTGTATTTATACCCGGTCTGTCTTAGTATGTGTTACAGAGTCCTTGTTTAATTCATGTCCGTCTCTTATCGTGCCCTTGCCTTGTGTCCGTGTTTGTTCATGTTTTGGATTTGTTGGATATCGACCCCTGCCTGGACTGTTTATTCTTTGGATTGCCCCTTTAATAAAGATGTACCCGCTATTGGATCTTTCTCTGTGGTTTCCTGTATAGTGGCCGTGACAATTAGAAGAGATAAAATTGTAACCATTCAGCCGTCAGCTACAGTATCACATCAGACAGTGCACTATAGACCCCCTGAGGAACAGTTCCACTCATTCTCTACTATAGGAGAGGAAGAATTGTATAAACTTGTTAAATCATGTAAACCAACAACATGTATGTTAGACCCTATACCATCTAAGCTCCTAAAAGAGGTGCTTCTTAATTAACACCTGTGTTTTTTCAGAATTTAGCAGTAAGAAATTACTCGTCATCCAGTTTTTTATATTGACTATGCATTCCATTAGTTTTTCAAATCGCATTTTGACAACATTGATTTGTCAGAAGAAACCAATGTTTTCGTTCCTCTGAGCCAAACAGAAATGATTGGTGACGCTAGTCCCACCCCGGAGCACAGATTGATTCAAATTCTCCCATATTAAACCAATAAGTAGTCTTTTGAACTACTACTAAACATAGCCTATTGCTTTGGAAAATGAACGAAAACAAAGTGAAAGTAAAGTCTGTCGTGAGTGCATGAATACAAACACACAATAACACATTTGCATGAGAAATCTCAGAAAAAGCACAAAAAATACTCGACAGAGTACTTTGACATAAAACAAATCAAAAACAAGGATGAAACAGAGGTACATATCTGATAAAGCACTGGAATTTATGTCTTGGGTCGTTAGGCGATGTCCCGGTATAATCGATTCTGACAGATTACAGCCAAAGGATCGATCATTTATATTATCTATTGTATACTATGTAAATCATTATATAATTATACAGTTCATAAAGATAGTTGCACTATTTTTTTTCTGTTGCACTCTGAATATTTCTCACTCATTTTGTATGTTGTTTGTGAATCATTTGCACTGTTTTTGCACTGTATTGTTGAAGACAATTTGTGCAATTGTTTTTACTTTATGCTGCATAGTTTGTGTTTGTTGTTCATACTCAGATTGAAAATATATTTATCACAAGAAGAAAAAAGAAATGCAATTTATATTTAAAAGAAAATCTAAATGAATGTTTTATCCCTTCATTTGATAACCAGAAAAATTTAAATACACAACAGAATTTCTGAGGGGAAAAAAACATTTTATAAGGCTATTTTAAGACAATTTAATAAATGAAGTTGTTTTTTAGCATTTAAATAATTACACATGCTAAAAAAATAAAACATATGGTGAAGAAAAAATAAAACATTTCATAGGGCCCTAAACGTAATTTTTGTTAAACTTTTAATAAATTGCTGTGAAAATGTGTAAGTGTTATGAATTAAATTAATTAGACATGCTTTTTGATGAATAAAATTAAATGTAACCATTAAAAAGGAGTTGAGAAAAAAATAAAATGGATTTTATAGGGCCCTAAAAAAAGTAAAGTAATAAGTAGTGAAGTTACTTTTCAAATGCAGTAACTAGTAAAGTAATCTCATTACAATTTACAGAAGTAACTAGTAACTAGTAAATAATTACATTTTTTGAGTAAAGCGATATAGTTGACTTGATTGCAAATAAATGCACAGACACTATATAACTGAACAGAGATGAAATCACTGAATTCAGTGATGAACTGCCTTTAACTATCATTTTGCATTATTGACACACTGTTTTCCTAATGAATGTTGTTCAGTGCTTTGACGCAATGTATTTTGTTTAAAGCACTATATAAATAAAGGTTACTTGACTTGACTTCTGTTTTTGCTTTGTCATTATGGTGTATGGAGTGTGGAAAAAAAAGTAATTCAAAGAAGTTTAACATAAGGGCTGCAACATAACAAAATTTGTAAAAAGGTACTGTATAAGGAAATACTACTTACATTTTTCTACTTAAACATTTAATGTTTAATTTAATGCAATAATTTACTGTGTGTTTCTTTGTAATTGTTTACAAAATTTCAGAGCAATTGAGTGAAAATTGTTTATAAACCTTTTGTATTTCAGTGGTCCACTGTTAAAAAAACAGTGACTAATCAGGACTTAAGAATTGTATAGACAATATATGCATATTGTACATATTTTGTATTTCTTGCAATAATGAACTTGAAATGCTTCAATGCATTTATTGTGCCAAGTTATATGGACCCAAACTATTTAGTAGTGCAATAGTTTATATTCAATCTTCTAATACAATTATACAATTGTTTGTATTTTGACAGGTTTTAGTATTATTGTTATTATTATCATTATTATTTATCTGTAATTAATTCCTAAAGCTCAAACAGAAGAGCACAGTGCTGGCAATACAAAGGTGACAAATTGCTAACCTAATCATTCAGCTGACTCATGTGGATCTGGAATGCACAAACATAACTTGGAATCATTTTGCCATATCATGCAGTGATAATGAAAAGAGTATCAATTAACTCTTTGTGTTCTTTTTTATTTACATAATTTATGTGACATTTATTTAATTCATATAGACCTAAAGTTTCAGTGCATTTCAATGCTGATCTAATGTATCATCCAAGAAACATGTTGTTTGTTATCAATAAACATAAAATATGTATTTATTTCTTCCGTGCCTATTTAAAAGATGCACTAAAGAAACCAATAGTTGCAAACATTATTTTTACAATATAAGACAACATAGATAAATATTTGGTGGTCCTCAGTGACACTTGGAGAAACAGACCAGAAACTGTTATGTCACACTTGTACTCTGGTGGGGTGGTGATCAGACTGTCCAAATATACTATTCATGTTTGCAAACTGCTAGCTGACCTAGGTCCATATTGAGTCAAGTTAAATGTTACACAAGCTGTTCACCGCTCTCAAGTAATACATTAAACAAGACATTGATTTTTTTTTTCTCCTATGAAGAATATATGACATACATCCAATATTGTACATAACAGCTGTTACTAGAGTAATAATCTCCAAAGGTACATAGTTGTATTGTTTTCACAGCTAAAAGTGTACAATATACATTGTACACATAATACATGTATAAATTAGAAAGAATGTCTCTACTTGTATGCATCTGTCCCCACCCACACCCCCAGTTTGGCCCTTTTTCCATTTGGGACCAAAGTCCTGTGGTTGCCCATAAATTAAAGCTCTTCCACTGAGCACAACACTTCGGCAGTCCAACTAGATTCTCCAGTATGGGTTTCATCAGAGCGGTGGCTGCTGCAGTCTTGTTAGCTGTGCTTGGCCAGGCAGCAGTAGTGACTGAGAATGGTCTTCCTATTCAGTGGGACAAAGCCCCAAGCGAGCTTTCCCAACTGCCCACAGTCGACGGGGTGATCCAGGTAAACCCATGGGACTACTTACAGAGAATGGCCTTGTACAAGTCGATGATCAATTCTACTGATCCCTATATGAGCTCCATGGGCCCTGGAGAGAAAGAGAGTCCTCTGTGGAGTCTTCCTCTGCAGCTGGGCTGGAAACTCAAATCAGGTATGATCAATTACCTCTCAGATGTAACAATAAGAAGCAAGTCTCTATAAGTGAGAGTTGTTTGAAGTGAAACAATGTCTTTTGCTTTATATCAGAATCAAACTAGCCAAATATTCCAGTTATGATTAATTGTTTATTCCTGAGAACGTGCAGAACCCATTAAACATGCATCTTACTGTATAGTATGTAGACTATAAACATATAAACACAGGAACGGTGATAATGCGAATTCTAGTGTATGTAGGCGGTTGGGTATGACATGTTTTGAATTTGATTGAAGATATTTAACTCTATAAGGACATTCAGCTTTGGTTGTCACCTGTTTCAAATGCCATCACAGGCCGGCTGACTGACCCAAGCCCTGGCAGTAGCAGCACTTGTGGATTGGAAAGTTCAGAGCCAGTTTGCATCTCTCCTCAGAGCTGGTATGCATGTAAGTGCGGTTCTATATTTGCTAGAATAACTAGATGGATGTGAACTGTCCTGTCTTTTCTCATTCGGGCACTTTCGCTGTCTCTAGGTATGAACTACTACCTATCCGTGCTTCCCTTCCTGGCAGCAGTTCAGACAGGGGTAGCTGGGAAGGGTGAGACTCAGCTGCACATCCAGGCTCCAGCAGAGGAGGCTCAAGATTACTGCTCCAGCTACACAGACTGCTCCACCAAACATCCTGATGCCATGACTAAGTGGGAAACATTTTTCCAGGTATCATGTTTTTTTGTTGTTGTTGTTAAGTTTTTACTTTAGATGCACATTTAGGGTGAATTCAGGTCAAATGGGACTGGGAAAGCATCCTAATTAACATGAATTAACCCTACATTTGTTAATTTAGCAATTGCCTTTTTTTCTAAAGTGAAACGTTTATATTTAAGAAGACCAATACAGTGTCAAGCAGTAATAGCAATTATCATGCATACACATATTTGTGTGCACCACAAGACTATATCCACTTTATGTGAACTCCCCATAAAAATAAATGAATTAATAACAAAAATAAAAACATAAGAGAGAAAATTTCACAGTGCCTATACATAGTGGGCTCCAAAAGTTGGTGACCACACATTGCAGATCAATGACAAATGAATATATTTATTATAAAATGAAGAATACTTCATTCTCTAGGTCACTAACTGGATTTTAGAAAAATTGTGATACTGATCATGTACTTATTTGTGCAAAAGATTGTTTTATGTGTTCCTCTATAGTCTTTGCAGCACATCAATAACTCTGACGACACAGATTTCAACAAGAAGGACAAGATTCTGGGACTGTTGTGGGCAGCAGAAGAGGCGTCTCTACAAACGGCCTCATTGGCTTGCAGTGAAAGGTCCATATATATTGAAGACCATATGGATATATATATACCATATATATAAGGTCCATACACACACACACACACACACACACACACACACACTTAATAAAGCATTCAAACTCTTGCTCGAATGACATCATGCCATTCACTTTATCCAAATGTGACTCTGGACCACAAAACTGGTCTTATGTCGCTGGGGTATATTTGTAGCAATAGCCAAAAATACATTATATAGGTCAAATTATAGATTTTCTAATTTATGTCAAAATCCATTAGGATAAAGATCATGTTCCATAAAGATATTTTGTAAACTTCCTACTGTAAATATATCAAAACTTAATTTGGACAAATTTAAATGCGATTTTCTCAATATTTAGATTTTTTGCACCCTCAGATTTCAGATTAGTATTCGTTGTATATCAGCCAAATATTGTCCTATCCTAACAAATCATACAATGGAAATCTTATTTATTCAGCTTTCAGGTGATGTGTTTGAACAATATACCCTTATTACAACTTTTGTGATCCAGGGTCACAAATATGTGTGGATCTTCTTCCTGTCTCAGCTTGGCAGCTGCCTGATGTTGTAATAAAGCTTCTTTAACCCTGTGCTGTAGGCAGAAGTTGTACTCGTCTCCTGAGGTGCGCTTTGGACAGGGTTGGCTCAGCTCGGCAGCATATGTAGCAGCTTCTCATTTCCACGCTAACATTGAGAAGTCCGAGAAGTACATGGCTCCTCTGCCGAGCCGAGTGCTGAAGGAGTCTGATAGCCCACCCAAAATTACCGATCTCAGCGCTGAGGAGAACCACACACTCCACATCTTAGGCTGGATGAACAGTGTGAATCAACTGCTTGGTAAGAATAGCAGAGGAAATGGAGGGAGGGAGAAAAGTTAAACAAACGGGGTCCAGAAGTCTGAGACCACTAGTGAATTGCTGATTGCTGAAAATTCATTTTTCTTATCCACTGAATTAAAGTTATTTATTTGGAAACAGGTGGTTCCCTTGTGAATCTCTGGCGGAGAGCGATGTGTTCACCTCAGGCTCGGGAGAAAGGTCAAGGTCTTCTTTACGACCTCATTCTTGACCCCAAGTTCCCTGGTACCAGTCTGATGGCAATCCTGACTGAGATGAGCACAAGCTGCTGACACATTATCTGTTAACGCTGTTAACATTCTCTAATAGATATAAAAACCTGGTAGAATAAACCTGTTTCTAGCTGTGAATAAGAGCTGTGTACATCAAACAGCTCATTCATCTGCAGATGTTGGCTGTGTCCACAACAGATATGTTTCCATGACAGGCAGTCTATCTTTACACTCTCATTTGTATCTTTAACAAAATAAAGACAAGAGAAAACAATCAAACATGGCGCCTTTCTCCTTTATTCAAAATACACCAGAAAATGTGGTTCCTTTCTCCACAAAATAATGTAAAAAAATACACCCACTTTCAATTCTATGATATATAACAACACTGTACAGAAAGACTGTGCCTTTTTTAGGTCTGAGATAAATATATCTTTAAGTTAACAAAAACGAATGATTCCTCTGAAAGCATTACTTAATAAAAACAGCTGTCACTGTGGCGGTACCCTTTTAAACGGTACTTCAGGTACTAATAAGCACCATTTAATAAATAAGGTATAAAAGTGGACCTCTTGAAAAGTCACTACTCCAGCGACAGCTTTTGTACATTTATTTGTATCTTTTCTGAGCGTGCATGATCCGCAAACCATTCTCCCCAAGCGCAGCTGCAGCCTGGAGAGACACGGGTGCTCGCAGAGACTTGGCTACAGAAACAGCTTTGTTGTCATTGCATTTTTGTCCATTGGCGATACATTTGAACAGTTTGAATTCAATTTTAATTCCCATCATAAACCACGTGGACAGGGTGGTGGCGTTTCATAAAATTCATTGTAATACATTAACACTACATTAACCATGCTAAACTGAGCTTTTGCCATCTGTACAGTGATGTGTATTTGCCTGCCTTGGATGTGATTTTATCATTCAGTCTACAACCCTGTTGAGATTTTTTAAGTACCAATTGCTTCTCTGGTGATACACAACTATATACCTCAAAATAAAACGTTTTTTTCTTTTGAAGTTCTTCTTTTAAAAATCTGCTTTTAAAGAAGTGGCCACACAGATCTACAGGTTCTGGCCGCTGAAATGAATGTGACTTTCTTTTTATTGAATAATGTGTCGACGGGAAATATTTGTCATGTATGGTAGGCAGTGAATATATGTATAAATATGACATCTAAAATTGGAAGATTACGTACTGTGTGCTTCACCAGACTATACTTATTAGCATTTCATAACAAACAGTATACAGTTAATACAAGCACCATAATATACAATGGCTCTTATCACAGATTCAGGGAAAGGATTTGGATGAGTAACCTGCATGAAAACAGGGTCAGACCATCAACCGACCAAGCAAAGATGATGCTGAACTAATCTACTTTATCCTGTTGACTCCAAGCGTGGCATTAATCCCATTAAGAGAAGCATTTCCAAAAAGCACAGATTTGGATCTCATATCTCGGTTCTCCTCCAGGGCTAATAATACAGTTCTGAACTGGGATTTAAAAACATGAAAGACCTTAAGCTAATAAATTATTTGCATTCCATCAGATTTATAGTAATGTGCTTATTAAATAGACTTTGGCCATGTCAGTCACGTCATGTGAAATTGAAGCAAGTGGGTTTGGAACACAGCCCTAGTGAACTCTGTGTGTGTTGAACCATGTTGTGTTACTTATATTGTGTTACTCGGTTTTCCTTTGCCCATGTTAATGTTTTGCTCACTGAATGTCCTCCTTATACCGTCAAGCTGATCTTCATTTATGTATTCATAATCATGGACATCACTGTCGTCATCTTCGAGTTTTGTGATGGATATGTTTTCCAGACTTCGGCCCTTGGGAAGATCTGAGGGGGAATCAAACGCTAAAAAGTGAAGTGTATACTTTATATATATTTTTTATATTCATGAAAATATGTAGCCTAAATATGTAGAGCTAATGACAAATATTATAAAATAGTGGGTTGATCTCCTTAAAAGAGTACATTGCTCCGTTTGTTTGAACATCTTGACAAACATAGTGAGTCTGGCGCCAGTGGCCAAATTTGATTATAGCATGTGTTTCTATGACTTCATATAACTGATAAACACTGAAGAGGGATGTAGAAAAATGTTCCTACCTTTCTGCAGGGTAGGCTTTGGGAAAAGGACTGGACTAATGGGAATCTTTTTGTTGTTTCCATTTTTTGAGTCACTGCATTGCATGAAGTCATCTCGCTTGAAAGGTTCAACACAATGACTCTGTCACAGGGATGAGAGAACATTATGAAATGACACTGTATATAATAAGTGAATATAAAAGTTCCATTATTGTTTTTTTATGTTTGTTTTTTAGATGTAATCAGTCTTTTTAACACTCTTAGTACAAATCATGGACAAACAGATTGTCAGATAGCAGATTTGGGGGGGGGGGGGGGGGTGACACAAATAAACAACATCAACAAATCCTGTTGAGGAAAAAGACTAATTTCAATTAATTGAACTGATGTCTACACATAACATAAAAATGTATGCAATGCAGTATATATTGTTTTGGAACATAAGCATCATAGTGCCATATAAACATTCATGTAGTACACATCATTACAGTCCAGGCTTAAAATGCTACAATCAGTTTTTATACAGTTTTTAATAATAAATCCCAACTATGTCTTTCTATCCTCCTCCTACTATGTCTGTGAGATCTGTCTGTAAAATAACATCTTGTTTGAACAGTTCAGTTCTTATTGCAATCCACTAGGAGGCGCTTAGCAGTTTAATAAGCCTTCTACCACATTAGAGTGCACGTCACTGTTAAATGAGCTTCTCTCATATATCAGTGTGTGTGATCATTTTCTGCAACTGTTCAGTGAGGGGGGTTTATTTATTGTTCTGTACATACAATTAATTTTAATGTGCATTTAAAATGCAGATCTGCATGCATGTTCAGCTTGTTCCATATGTAAGGAGGTCTCTGAAAAATATTCTGACATTAAAAACTGGATCTTTTCATCTTTTCAGATTTCAAATATTAAAATAATTTTTTAACAATTATTTTGAATATAATGCACTGTCAATCATTTAAGAGAATTCCTATTTACATAATGCATTTCCATGCATCAATGTATTATCTGAATGCATTAGCAGAAGTATTTTTTTTTTTTTTTGTCCAAGTTAGAAAATATCTGCCATCTGCTACTTAATAAACCACACAATAAATCGATCTTGTTTTAAGGACATTTAAACTCATGACTTAAAATAATTTTTGCAGTTTAGCACATTAACCATACCATGGGTAAATTTTAATGCTTCAGTATTTTGCACTTTAAAAAGTTCTGTGAATGAAACTGCTGCACTTGGCTTAGCATGAAACTATCTCTACTCTCTCCCAAAACCTGCAGTGTACACAAGCTCTTAAATAGCCCTTTAAATGATTTACAGTAAGCAGTCTGAGTCTCATAACCTAACTATTTCCGTGAAGTCAGGTCCACTTTGGAGCTTACTCTGGCTAAGAAACCCAAAGATCTCGTTTGGCTATTGCTTCTATACAAAATATTCTTTCACACATGTAAAGCCACGAATCCATGAGCTACTTTCAAATGCAGACTGATGAAAACATTAGTACCCTGACTCCAGGATGTTGCACAAAGCCTGGTGATTTCAGCCAGCTCTAGTCATTTCCTACGCAGTATACATCAGATGGCCGTCCAATGTTGTGGTCCCAAAATACAATGAATTATACAGGAACAATGACAGCGAAATAAACATCCTACGCTATTCTACTGGCTAACAAGCCAATAAACTCTAAATAACTGCTTTATAAACACTATCTTCTTTTACAGATCATTGTGGATCTTCAGTTTTGCTTTGTTGCTAATTTATGAATGTTCACCGAACCAAGAGGCTTGCTATTGTTAGGTGTCATAGCACAGGGATGAAGGGATGAAGAGTGAACACAAAATACAATGAAATACAGTTTACCTGTGGAGAGCAGCTGGAGCTCTCACTGTTTGCGCTCTCAGATCTGGATGACAGCATTTTGGGGGGTCGTGGTGGAGGGGCTTTGGGTTTTTTGGGAGGCCGTGGAGGGGGTGTGATAGTAGATACGGCGTACCTCCTGAGTGTGTAGTAACAGTCCTCTGAGATCTCCTCAATGGCTGAATTTCCACTACTTATTGGATTCTCGCCATCCCAGCGCTGTTTTATGTTGAGAATCAAGTCTGTGCGATTGACTGGCACCTCTCTGAACTCTGAGAGCTCAGTGTTTGAAATGAGGAGGCAAGGATCAGAGATCTCTTCCTCAATGTGCAGACCAGGTGCTCCAGCCAAAACGTCCACCTTCAAAGAGAGGTCACGCACTGACACATTGACGTTGAAGGGCAGCGGAAACCATCGGCATATTTCCGTAATGGTGTATTGACGCTTGTCTTTAACCAGCTCCATGAACCCCCCCTCTAAACACATTGGGAGGCGCACAGACTCCTTCACCTCCGTCTTTTGGCTTTTCTCTGTAACTTTCAGACATTGAAAAGCATCAGCTGTCCTCTTGGTCCCATTGTGTGAAAGCACACAGCTTTTGCCTTTCGTCACTATGAACTCATCTCCAGCATAAACAGAAGTGAGTCCGTTGTACACAGACTCAAACTCCCTGGTGGCGACCACACGTATGTGCTCGGTCTCGCTGCGCGCGCGCTCCAGGTCGTAGGCGGTGGGGAACTGCCGCGGCCGGCGCTTGAAGCGTCCATTGTAGGACTCTGGAATAAGAAAGTGTCTTGTGGATTCACGGCCCATTTCCGAGGCCAGTATTCGTTTTGCATAGAAAGCGCGATGAATGATCACCTGGTTGGAACTGAAAAGCATTTCCAGCTCTGGCGAAAGCTTAAAAGGTCTTTCACATGACAACTTGGCCACCACAGGAAAAAACTCTGGAGGACTCTTGAAAACATCCATAAGAGAGAGAGGCTGCACAAAGGAGTCACAGTCAAACTGCTCAGTGACATCCACCACCTCCACGTCCAGATTTGATGGGACAAGAATAATCTTGTCACTGACTGTGGGACGAAAGAGTAAACACAGAGAACAGACGTGAGCAGAACTTGTGTAAGCCAATTATCTGAACGCTTTCATGCACAAATTGTCCCATTGAATAAAATGTGAAGCAAAAACATTAAAAAGCCCTAAACCTAGCCAGTTTTTGTCATGTCTATTTTTTTTTACACTATAAGTTCCCTTTATTTAACATTAATGCATTAACTGACATTAAACAATGAAGAATACATTTTGCAATTGTTTTTATTTACTAAAATTAGTTACAGTATTGATAAATCTTTATAACGTTAATTGATCAAAATACAACTGTTCATTGTTGGTTCTTGTTATATCGAGTCTATTTGAACAGATACAACTTTTCATTTTATTAATGTAAATGTTTAGATTAATACATGCTTTAGAAGTAGTTATCAGTGTTAGCTAATTTTATTTATCAGTGTTAGCTAATTTAATAACTAACGTTATCAAACGTGAACTTATTGTGAAGTGTCACCAAAATCTCTAAACGTCCTTTAAATAAGATCAATTTACTTGAAAAGTAAAAAGAATTATATTATCTCTTGCTTTCAGAGATACCTAACTAAGATTATAGTAATAATAAATACGGCAGTGAAAAAAATAAAATTCAAAAGGAAAACCAATTTATTTTTCTCACACCACTGACAAATAATTCTTTCATGATTAAAGCATAAAGCTCATTTAAATTGTTGCTGAATTTCTCTATAAACAAGACTTAATACACATCTTTGGTTCTTTTTAAGGAGTTTAGATATTTTTACAGGAAAACATGTTGGGCTATAATAACTATATTTGTGTACACCACTACAATAGAAATAAAACTAGTGTCATACTCACGTCGTGTAACAGCCTTTAGTTCATACACAGGGCTCAGCTTCAGCTCCCCAGACACATTCGCCAGCAAATTCGAGAATAAGAAGTCCTTCTTGGGTAGAGTTTTGACCTCCGTTACAATCCTCTTTCTGCCTTTGGAGATTTTCCACTCCGCTATCTCTTTCAGGGTGTAAAACTGGTTGTCCTGGCACTCTGTGAAGTGTCCTTGCTGGGAGAAGCTCAGGCTGAAGCAGATCTTGGGCTCTCTGTGTAGCAGCTCACATTGCACACGTCCACCGTTGAGCTCGTTGGTGACGGAGGTGATTCTGAAGCTGTCTCCCTTCCTGACGACACCCTGTGCCAGCTGAATTTCCAAACCGCTGAGGAAAACGGGCTGGGACAGTCTGTGGGAGCTGATCTTGAGCGAGTCTGCTATCTCTTGTATGCTTCGGTACGGCTGACTGTCAGCCACCAGTTTGAACAAACCTGACACATAGAGTACAAAGTTAAATCACTCCAAGAACCAAAAGTGGTGACAAAATACAGAATGTGGATTACACACTGTACACTATATCCGACTTAACCAAGAGAAGATAGAGCTTTTTATCCTCAAGGTGTTCCAGCACTGCAGTATCACTTGACCAATCGGCACAAGATTGTCATGGAAAATACTACAGGGTTACGATGAGCAGCTGACGGTCACAGATCACAAAGACAGAAGGATCAAACTTCTGCACGTAACCGGTAACACAGCACTGGGTTCGCTTTAATGAACCCAAGACTGCACAAATTATCTCTTTGTATATTAGTCGCTCTTCACATCAGGCTCAGGACAATGATATTAGGGTCACACTTTAGTTTATGGACTAACTATTAATGACTTTTGCCTCATTTATAGTTAGTTGTTAAGTTTAGGTATGTGTAGGATCTTAATATGTGCTTTATAAGTACTACTAGTAATATGCATGCTAGCTAATAGTGAGGATTTGTTCTTAAAATAAAGTGTTGTCTATATCTGTGTACAGAATATTTTTGTGTGTGTGTATTTGTGTGCACCATCACACTTCCTCTCACTTTTACTCCTCGACACTCAACATCATCAGAGACACACAAGCACTTTTGTGAAACATTGTTCTTCGCTGGTGGAATGATCTTCACTGTGCTACTCGAACAGCCGAGTCCCAAGTTAAGAAACGGGATGATTGTTACACGAAGTGAGTTGTTACACTTTCACTTTAACCGTTATGAAATAAGTCCCACTCTTCTGAAGTTCAAATAGAAGTTGTACAGATATGAAGAATAAATATACGCAAACAAATTTAAAAAATGAAGGTACTGTAGGTAAATTTTAATTTCAGCTTATTGTGTAACTTAATGCATTTTATGTGACAGAACTGGCATGAGCAGAAGCAAAAGATGATCTTATTCAGTTTGATCTGTAGCATTTATACCAAAGGTAGAATTATCGTGGATGAGCAGACGATGAGATTTGAAACACGACTTCCTCCATTTACATCTTTTGGACCCACAAAGACTGAACAAAATGAAAAGCCGACATCTGACACGACTGTGAAAGTAACATGCACACGCACACTTCAAAATAGGTTTTTGTCGTCTTTAGACTATGTTTTATGTACTTGCAATTATTTTATGTATGTAAACTGCTTGTTTAAAAAAAAAAGAAAAAAAAAATTGTTACATATTTTAAATATTTCAATGTAGAAGTCTTTAATCTGTTGTTAATCATATGTTTAAAAAAAGTTCAAATGAATTCATTAACAAAACAAATCCATGTCCAAATGATCAACTGATGACAGATAAATTGTAGATTTCTGTAGCTAATGATCAGTGGAAGGTGCTTCTGAAGTTCAGCTATTTCTGGTCGTTTTAAACAGATATATTTTAACCAACGATACCTGGATCACTTTCTAAGCACAAATAATACCTGGGAATTCTACAGGAATCTCAATCTCAGTGTTGCTGGAGGTCTGAGCAGTGAATCTGGTGATGGTGAAATCAATGACTTTCAGCAAATCTCCCGTTGAAAAAGAGCACTCTCTTCCAAACATCTCATACACGCATCCTGAAAAAGAAGCAGTTGGTAAAGTGTTTCAAGCACATTCAGCATTCCAGTCCATTTGGTTTCGATTGCAGTAAAACCATTTCTTCAGTTCTGCACCAGCACTGGAGTGCTATTGTGAGCAGTTAAATGACATCACAAACGACATATTACAGACTAAAAGGATCTAGAAAAAGATCAGAAAGAAGTGGGTTTCCGCTCGGCATCATGTGGTTTGAAAATGAATGCAAATTTGTTTCTTCAGCTGATAATTTCAATACTTTTTTTTTTCTTGCTACCTCTTAAACATGTTTTAGGATGTATTTGTGAAAGATGCTATTGTTTTACATCATACGGAAGAACAGGCCTGACTTCGAAGCTTAAACACAGATTGTGTAAAAGGATTATGTTGCCTATTTTGCCTTTTATTTATTTATTTTTTTTAAAGCAGAAAACGTATTATGAATAAATACTATTAGTTTTTCACCATTTCATCCGTTTCTCACCTACACAATTAAGTGTACTCAAGCGCTTCTAGCTTTTACAATGTTGGAAATGCATAACTACAGCTATTATTTGACTGAAGAGCAGATGAATTCTGAGCAGATAACGCTGGAATTTTACTCTTACCTTGATAATATATTCCTGACTGGATCTGAAGCACTCTGGGGAACATTTTACGATCCAGAACCTGCGTGAATTCATGCAGCGTCGTAGCCATCTTCTGCTGCGCTTTTACAAGGAGATGCTTTTAAAGCTTAGGGTGGGCTGAGAGAAGAGGCGCTGTCCCTTGTGAATCCATAAAATGTCCCGTAAGAGGGTTAACGGAGGGCTAGATGTCAGAGGAACTCCCAGGATGCCCTTTGCCCCCTCCAGACGCCCCTTGAGCTCAGCAGTGCAGACGGAGAATGAGACTGAAGCATCCTGCGCAGCACAGGAGGACAGGAAGCCGAGTACAGCTCGAATACCACAACTCAACGCATTGTTAAGCGAAGCTGCACCGGGTATCTGCAAAAATACTATGACATACACAGATCCCACATCCTCTGCCTGACTTCATGACATCAGGGCCAAAACAATGCCAGAACAACAGGGATCCAAATCAGTGAAACAATGATCCGTAAGACATCCGTTTCATCGCACAATACATCATTTACTCATGTTTATAGCAATATTGTGGCATTTTCAAAGCTGGGAAACCACCACTAAATTTAAAACAAACCACATTTCAAAAGCATTCATTACAAAATTGGAGGAAACCAATTCTGTAACACATCTTTTTTATTCAAAGTATTTTTACTATTTGACATTGTAATACATCCATAAAGCCAACAACTACAGACAAAAAAAAAAAAAAAAAAAAAAACTATTTCACATGATGGATTTTTTTGTTGTTGTTTTGTTTTCTTTCAAACGTCTGATCAGCATCAATACTGGCTGAAGCTTTCCTCTTAAATTGGCTTTGATCCTGAATACACTAGAGTCTAATACTGTGTATATTTTAATTCATACACTTCATTGTGGTTTTTTTTTTTTCGCTCCCATTTCCAGCACAAAACAAATGTGAAACCGTCAGAAAAAATAGAGCTCTTCTCTTTTGTCCTCCGCAAAGGAACAATTCACAATCATTTACATAAAGCAAACCACGATAGCATGTAAAAGATTTCTAAGTAAAGAGAAAATACAATTTTCAAATACAATCAAAAATAACACTACTTAAATCCATCTCATACGTAAAATCTACAAAGCAGTGAAAATTGAGTCTGAACGGGGAATGGTAATGATTGTTTTGAGCTTTCAATAATGCAAGTAAACAATAAATACAAACAATGTGCTTCATCCCTATACACATATTTACACAAGTCTTTGGCTTATGGTCATCGTCTGCTACCAGAAATCAAAAGAACACATAATAAACCAGCCATTAGTGAGGAATGCAGTCTTCTCGAGCCAAAGTCACACGCTCAAAACAGTGTGCATTTACATGAGTACTACTATACACGGTTATTAACAGGAACAGTGATATAGACAAAGAAATAAGAGCGTCTTCAGCATGCAACAGCTCGGGCTTACTGTTTCAAATGGCTGCACAAAATAATAAAAAAATAAAAAAAACATTCATATTAAAAAACATGACCTCGTCCCGGTGGCCGGCACTTTAATTTGATGAAAGTCAGCACGGATGCACAAACTGAGACATTTACAGGGCACACACACCCCGTGTCACATGTAAAATAAGCCGAGTGTGTGCTGCTGACACACACACACACACACACAGACGTCTGTATGAGATGACATCTCCATTATGACGTCTCGATGTACTCCAGAGCCAGATCATAGCAGAAGCGGTACTGCTCCTGCAGAGCGAGAGGGAAAGGATGAGCGTTACTCTCAAACAACACAACACACGTCCAGACTGTGGCAATCATCAACTTCAAGCAGAGGCAAACATGAGCTTGACTGAAGCACAGGCATGAAGAGGATGTGGTGAAGCTGTTTGAGCCACGCCAGGTTATCATCACAAATATCCAGCCTAACATACAAACATCAATTTCTACATTAAAAAAAAAGACTACAATAAATAAGGAAGAAAAAAAGATGTAGTACATTTAAACTTTACAAAATGTGGCCTTTATATGATGATTTGTTTGTTAGATTATTATTCAGTGTTATATGTTTGCTTCTCTATTTGCATTTATTGTGAAATTTCAGTGCTTTACTCTGTTATAAAAGTCAGTATTTTTTTCTAATCCTAATATTTGAAATTATGTCAGCATCCTCAAATCAGGATGAATTGACTTGAGATGCTGTGTTTCAAGATAATGTATTTTCTCATGTGTCCTAAAGCAAGAAAATTCAGTTTGCCAGTGGAAGATATTGTCATGTTTCTCAAGTAAATGTCTCTTGTTCTGAGGATGCTGGGATATTCAACAAGATAAAAATTCAATGAGGTACAAATACACTTTATTTAAGGTGACATTAATGCACTATTATTGCTCCAATAAGTGATATTAATTTGTGTTCATGTTTTCACTAGTGTTAGGGCGAGGGTTGAGTTTAAGGTTCGTTACTGTTTTCACTGCAGTCAGTGAATGTTACTTTGTGTCCTACAAGTGAAGTGTTTCTCATGAGTGTAGATATTAGAGCACGAGGAGCCGTTCGTACCGGGCTGTCCACCATATTGGGCTTGCTGTTTCTCAGACTCTTCACAGCATGAAAGACATCAACTACATTCTGCCGCTTTATCATTTCACACACAATACTGATGGCACAGAACATCCCACTGCGGCCGCCTCCGTTCCTACAAAGACAGAGAGACACACATGTGACATAAGGTGTGTGTGAGACATCCTGTATCCAGACTAACATCACACACACACACACACACACACACACACACACGTGCAGGATCGGTTCTGCTGGAGGAACCCTGCTCTAGAGCACTGACAGATCTTTAGAGCCTCATGCCGCCAGAAGTTTGGCCACATGACTTTTTTCTTCACTACTAACACCTTACAGGTTTGCTCACTGTGGTTTCCCTTGTGAAAAAGAAGTGTGCTTAATTTTAGCAAATGTGCACTTGTGGTACAAAGTGTACTTGCAGATAACATTAAATAAAAATGCCCCTTAAAAGTACACTTAGATGTCAGAGGCACTGACTGTTTCTAAAACACTAGTACCACACACACACACACACACACACACACACACACACACACACACACACACAAACTTAAAAAAGTGCACTTTGTAATGATGTCAATTGAAAAGCTTTACTTTAAAGTGCATTCTAAATCAAGGTTTAATCATATTTTGCCGTGCATTTATTTTGATGTTGACTAACACACTGAAGCATATGCAAAATACTTGATTAGAATTTTAACTGAAATGCACTAAATTGCAATTTCATTACAAATGTGTAATACATATCAAATACAAATGACAAATGTTTTAATAACAGAATTTAAAAGTTACAATTATCTAAAACATATTTAAAGTATATTTTAGTTTATCATAAACGCTTGTCAGTACATTCAGCAGAAAAACTTTAATCATATTTCAAAGACAAAAGAATGATGAAATGACATGTAAAGATGCACTACCGTTAAAAATAGTTCACTTTTTTTTTAAAATTATAATACATTTTGATTTAAATTCTGTAATGTGTTCTTTTAAGTGTATGCTGTACAAGGGTTAATGAAGCTTTAAAGGGATAGTTCACCCACGAAAGAAAATGTATGGCAAATAATGATAATAGATAAATGAATAAATACATAAAATAAAATAAATAATAATAATGAACAGCAACTGTTTGGTTAGCCAAATATCTTCTTTTGTGGTCAACAGAAGAAATAAATTTGTACAGTTTTGGAACAACTTCAGTAATTGATGACAGAATTTTCATATTTGGTGAACTATCTCTTTAAATAGAATCTAAGCCATTATCACAACAACATTATTTTATATGTACATTTTATTCATGCATGTATGCATAAATCCTTTTATTTATTCTTCAAAAACAAAATAGTACAACATGGACCAAAAAGGAGCAGACATGGTTTGTGTTTGTGTAGGTGTTGGTATATCTGATCTGATGTCAGCGAGAGCTGTGTGAAAATGGACATTTATTCACAAACAATGCACTGAAAGGAAATACTGATAAGATATGAGAGAAAGCGTTGTGGTCTGCCAACAGTTGATACTGTAGCTGCTTCTGTACTCACAGACAGTGTATAATGCTGCGTCCATCGCCCTCCTCACACTCCTCCTGCCATTTGTCCACTTGCAGAATCAGCTTCAGGAACGAGCGCTTGGAGGCGGGGACTTCCCTATGACCCGCCCATCCCAGGTACTGGAACTGACGGACCATCAGGTAACCCTCCTGAGGCTTAGGACACACACACATCAATGTAACTACACAATTGGGCCCAAGACAGGTGTACGGCTCTGCAGATTTCAGAGATGTACGGTAAACTCACCCTGGTCAGGTTGCATATCCTGAAAAGACGACTAATGACATCACAGTCCATGGAGCAGGATATGCAGTCCACCTGTACTGGACCGTATCGTAGCATCCCCTCCTCCGGCCAGTACTGAGGACAACCCTGTACACACCGATCACACACATCACAGTAAGCCTGGTGATGAATTAAGGGAACAGTTGACCCAAAAATGAAAATTAGATGAACATTTTCATGATGTGGATGAGTTTGTCTCTTCATGGGAACAGATTTGTAGAAATGTAGCACTGCATCAGTGTCTCATCAATGGATGCTCTACAGTGAATGGGTGCCGTCAGAATGAGAGCGTAAACTAAAAACAATACATTAATGCGAAACACACACAAAAAATTGTAAAGATACAATTTCAAAGGTCTTAAAGTACAAAAAGTACAAAAGTACAAAGGTCTTACAGACAGTTCTGTTTCTTACAAACACGCAGCTTTTGTCTTCTCCAGATGTTCACTGATGGACTGGAGTGCTGTGGATTATTGGGATGTTTTTATCAGACTCTCATTCTGACGGCACCCATTCACTGCAGAGCATCCATTGATGAGACACTGATGCAATGCTACATTTCTACACATCTGACGAAGAAACAAACTCATCTACAGTTTGGATGGCTTCAGTTTGGCTCAACAAACTCAAGTCCACTGACTTCCCAAGCTAACCAACATTTCTTCTCATTCCTTTAATATAACTCGCACAAACACTTTATTAAGAATGCTTGTAACTCTCTTCAGCTGTAATCTCACCTGAGCCAAATCAATCTCGTTTAGCATGACGATGGAGGTGCATCCATAATCATACACCAGCCTCCAGAAGTCCTTGACGGTGTTGGGTAAGGGATGCTGGGTCACGATGAACGCGGCCGGCTGTCTGTAGCTCTGCAGAACACAGAACATAATGTACTTCCTGCAAACACTCTGCTTTGTGACACTAACACACAACCAAGACGCAGATGGGATTTTTTCAGGATGGCCAGTGTGTGAATGTGTATGATCATGCAAGGACCACAGTGAGCATTCGACATGAGAGAATGATATAAACCGTGTCGTTTCCTGTGTGTGTGTGTGTGTGTCTGTCGATGTGTCAGTGTGATAAACGCTCATCTCTGTAAGTGATTAAATGCATTCATTTTTCTTTGCATGCTGAAGCAAACCCAGTATAGAGAGGTTGAATGGAAAGTGCTGACATCCCACTAAAGCCACGAAACAAATCCAGTCTAACAGAGGCAGAACTGAATCATTACCTGGTATTCTTCTGACGGCTTGGTTAAAAAGAGTCCAAGAGTTTGTGAAGCGTACGAGGAAGCGATTTAAAATGACCCTCTAAAATCACAACTTCAGCTGAGTTCAGCTGTCAAACTAGCTGATTCTAGCTGTGCAATCACCATCTCCCAGGGTCAGAGGTCATCGACTGCGGGAGGTCACTGACTGAACACGCTCTCAGATATATAGAAGATTGTGCACATTGAAAAACAGCGCACTACGTTAGATAGACACTACATAACTTACACGGACAGCCATGACAAATGAAGCACTAGGAGATGGATGCACATGTCTCTCACAGACTAAACAAATGCATTATCAAATTAAAACTGAAAATTCACTCGCCCTCTTGCCATTCCAAACCTGCCTGGGTTTCTTTCTGTCGTGGAAGACAAATGTGAAGGAATCTTTAGGTGGCTAATTCCCATGACATGAAATCATGCAGTGAGCACGAGCTGGGATACTCAAGAAACTACTAACAGTAGTTCATAAGACTCGAGCTGCGAGACTTCTGATGTCATATTTGTGCTTATTTGTGTTCAGTTAGAAGTGCACAAGTGTGTGGTATGGACTACTTCTCTGGGGGTTTCTTGTTCTTTTTTTGGAGCTTGACAGAAAGTAGTCACCTTTCACTTTTGTCGTATGGAAAAATACACCTCCAGATGTTTAACACAGATAGAAGGAAAAACCATCCAGATTCTGAATGACTCGAGGGTGAGAAATGATGGCAGAAATTTCAGGGTTTGGGTGAACGTGTCCGTTCATAAATGACAAAATCAACGCTTTAAAGCAAGAGATTCACACTTACACTTACCTCGCCCTTTCCAATAATGTCACTAAAATAGTTTAGACTTTATTCGTTTTGAAAACCCAAAGATGAAAGAAAGTTCAATTTTTGGACCACATAAAGCCATCAAGATTAATTCATTAAAGGGGTCATATGTGATTTCAAGCTTCCTTTCCCCTTGGAGTGTTACAAGCTGATTGTGCATGTGTCAAAACCAAAGAGATATTCTTGATCAAAGTTAAGACTCCGCCATGCCCCTCTAAAACACCTCAGTCAAACACGCCCCCACATGTCTACATCACTATGAGGAAATGTTTGCAGAATGCCACCCTATGTTCACACAAAGAAAGAAGGCATGGTTTCAGTAACACAGTTAGTGTTGAAGCAGTCATGTCAGGGACGTGTGTGTGTCTGGGAGAAAGCAAAAGCACTTTATTTGGCCTTCTGAAAATAGATGCATCTAGGAATCTTTAAGATTACTTACAAGTGACAACAGAACAGCAACACGTGAGATATTCTGAATCAGCTACTGTAAGTATGTTTTGTTATAGTTATAGTTTAAGCATTTGCCATTGATTGTTCAAATGCAAAGTTTTGCACATCGTGTGTGTGTGTGTAAGAGAGAGAGAGAGAGAGAGAGACATGATCGCACAGCTGTCTTAACTGTCCATGTCTTGTGTGCTGCAAACCCATACGAGCTTCATCACCGTGTCAATCACTCTATTTCCTGTTTGTGCTTGAACTGCTGGTAAAACTAAAGACATTATAAATTGTCTTTTCATTTATTTTGAAAGATGAAGCTCGCAATTATGGAAAGGGGTGTTACATTTCCGACGAGTGCTTGTGGTGTTCGGCCAATCACAGTGCACTGGGTCAGCTGGCCAATCAGAGCAGACTGTGCTTGTCAGGAGGAGGGTCTTTGTAGAAAAGCATCATATTACCCCTTTAATTACTCTACTGAAAAGAAGCTCATTGAATGCTTTATGGTGTCAAGACAATAACTGTATCGCTGATCCACATGACACTAGCACCACGTTACAGAGCGACTGGGATAGGTTTAAAAGAGGCTCACGCTAACATCTGTCCCACACAAAGCAATTACCACCTGGATTTGTCTCTAGCTTTCTGTAGCTCCGTTCCAGAATCCAGTGAGAGATCTCGCTGTCTACTATCAAAACTGACAGCTGCGCTCTAAAGCAGCATGGAAACTCACAAATGACTGATCTGAGTCGCGATGCTGCACGTCGTTACTCAACTGAGGGACTGACTCAATAGAATTCACGGCATTAAATTAATTCATTTTTTTTACACTGGACTGTTATCAGTATCTTCACTACAACTTTTAGGCTTGGGAATACTACCAGAAACAGGTGTGTTCTGGGACTGGCCCTCAAACGTTGCCTCCGTCGGCAGCTCACTAGGTTTTGGAACAGAGCGTGTGTCTAACATAAAGACAAGACGAGGAAAAGAGTGAGTGTGAGGAAGCCATACTTACATCCATGAGTGCTGCATTGATGTAGTTACTGGTCTCTCCGTCGATGGTGATGAGGAAGGGCAGGCAGCGGTCGGGCGGGAGGTTGTCCATGAAACGGTTCTTGTCGTGGTTTCGAGGAAGGAGCGCAATGCTGCAGTCTTCAGGCTGAGGCTGAGGAGTCACTGAGTTCAGCGTCTGGACAGGACAGAGAGAGTGGACAATAGCAGGTGAGAATAGAAGCTAGATCTTTTGTTGTTAATGTCAAAGGCCGTGTGCCCAATCCAATCTAAACAGGCTGTATGACACACTTGCATCCTCAAAAACTATGAACAAAAATATACCCAAATGATAAATAAGGGTTGATACAGTGATGCTTTACATGATCTGGTCTGTGCTGTCAATGGGTTTCTGCGTTTTGCCGCCATCTTGGATTTCCGGTTTAGCGAGTGTGGGCATAGACACTTCCGGTTTTGCTATACGCCATTGCATTACCTTAAATATATATGTGTTTACAGGATTTATAAGATCACTTAAAATGCAAAATCCTATTTAATTTGAAAAAACATCAAAAATCTTGAAAAACATAATAAATCTAGTAATCTAGGAGTACGCATGCCCACACTTGCGTCGCCAAATCTCTCCGATGCCATCTTGAGCACCTAGCCAATTTTGGCTACAAAGAACATACCAGTTAAACCAGCAAAACCACCAAGAAGTGTTTAGAAAGTAGAGGTGTTGGGCCTAAGCAGTTCATGGTGATATTAACAAAATCATGTTTGATTATAAGGACATATTTGTTTAATTTGGTGATGTCAATGTAGGAGCCGTAGATCGCTGACAAGCTGCGCAATATCGCATTCATTATCGAAGGCGTTTCATCTGCGATAATGAACGCAATATTGTGTAGCTTGTCAGCGATCTATGGCTCTGTCTATTAAATGCCACTCCAATTATAAGCAGGTGTTGGCGATTTTAGCAGTGATCAAGGAAGCAGCTTTACTGATTAGATGCGCATGATCATATCGTTAGATATATCGCCCAGCCCTATGTCAATGTAAAATCTGGGTCCTGAAGAAAAGCCAGCGGAAAAGCACAGCCATAAGTATCAAGAAACAGAATTTGTCATGTACCTGGAATTCATCTTTGAGGTGAGAGGAATTGCTCTGAGAGTCGATGCGGATCATGTCGTAGTACGCGGCTTTGAACTCGCAGACGGGAATCGCCGTCTCGCCACACAAACACGCCTCCAGGATGGCATCGTGGATGAAAATATACTGCTCCTGAGAGCCAGAGGAAACATGGGGTGGTGTTGTCAGTGCATGTGCTTTCATTTTTGACAACCTTACACGTGTAACCCTCAGATTAAATAATATATATGAAATGAGCTCTGAATGCAGCAAGGCAGAAACACATGCTTTTCTATTGTTATTGCCACAAATTCTGCAGAAATGCAACAGTGGCCCTTAGTGGCCCTCATTCTTCTAGATGTTTTACAGAGGTCAGTGCAGATGCACTTCAAGGTAAAGTACTGGCATGTTTTGTGCATACTTCATTAAACAAAACAAAATATGAATTAACATTATGAATTGTATAACCAGTGGCTTCCTAAAAATACATTTAGTAAGGGAGAAAAATGAGTGAAGCATGCAAACACACCTCGGTCTGAACCATGTTGATGCGTCTGGAGCGCAGAGCTTTCACACAGTTGTAGATGTCCACCACTCCTTCTCTCTCTGCCATGTCCAGCATGATGTCAATCACGATGTAACATCCTGTGCGGCCGGCTCCCGCACTGACACGGACAGAGCAGAGGAAGATTATTTCGTTTCTAGTCGTGCTGTCACAATACCAGTAAAATGTCACAATTCCCGGCACCAATTCTGATACCATAGAAAAAAACTACTGGAAATATTTGACTATTTTATTTAACTGATTAAAAAAAAATGCTATTAATGCTAATAATAAGTAAATAAAACAGCAAACGATATTATCCATATAAGAACAATAGAAGTGAATTCAAGTATTTAAATATTGAAATGAAGAATAAAGAAATCCATCACATATAAAAGAGCAGAGACTGTTTTTATTATTATTAGTTAGCTGTCATTCATTAGTTTTCTTTATCTGGTTAATACTGTTGAAGCAGATCTTTTCGTCTGTTATATTATATTTTGACATGCACAGTTTTTTTCCCGTCTGTTGCTATGATTATCACTTTTGCAGTTTGACTGAACAGCAGCACAGTGCCATGAAAACAAAGAGAATTGCAATCAAAGACTGTTGAAAGGAAAAGAAAGCTGCATCATGGGATTTTTTTGCATGCAGCAATGCAGATGAGACCACATCCTGTTCTTGGGGCATGAACGACGAGCATCGTGGTGTTGTAAAGGGGTAAAATAGTTTCTGACAGATTTACAAGAGCTGAGAATCAGAAGTACAAAAGAGTCATAAGAGCTGCTGTGACTGGCCAAAGGTGTCAGATGTGGACGATGGCACATGAAGTGTGAGCTTGATAAAATAACACAACCAACCACAAGACCATTCGCATATGCAGACGAGCGGTGGTAAGACCTTAAGAACAGGAAATGATGTCATAAACCAATGACAATGCATTCTCCTCTACAACATGAAAATGTGTCTCAACAGAGACGGACCTCCAGTGTCAGGAGTAGTGGATATAAAACTTTGAGCTGTGGATCTGTGGTTTCTTCTGATGCTGGACTGTTCATTAAAATGAAAATGTCCTGATGATGTGCTCCTCCCCTCAGACCATCCAAGATCAGGATGAGTTTGTTTCTTCACCAGATGTGTAGAAGTGTAGCACTGCATCAGTGTCTCATCAATGGATGCTCTGCAGTGAATGGGTGCCGTCAGAATGAGAGTCTGATAAAAACATCACAATAATCCTCAGCACTCCAGTCCATCAGTGAACATCTGGAGAAGCTACAAGCCGTGTGTTTGTAAGAAACAGATGCATCGTTAAAGTGTTTTAAATATAAACCATTGCTTCTGTCACTTGATCTGTCCACATTTCTCTCCTGATTCAGACACAAATGACTTTTTTGCTGGAGAAAGCAATATTATGAATTATGATTCATATTCATGATTCATAAATCATATTATGATTCATTCATATTATCAGCTGTTTGGACTCTCATTCTGACGGCACCCATTCACTGCAGAGCATCCATTGATGAGACACTGATGCAATGCTACATTTCTCCAAATCTGATGAAGACACAAACTCATCCTGATCTTGGATGACCTCGTGGGGAGGAGTACATTTCCAGCTAATTTTAGTTTTTGAGCTCTGAAATCCTGTTCTTGTGTTCAAACCAGTACAAAGCAATTGTGACGGTTCATTAGCAATATTTTTCAGCAGCCACTTTTACATGTAAAAACTGTCAAATTGAATTTTCTTTCATTCACACCTGCTATGGCTTTCTATGTTGGATTCATTTGGCTACTATTCACACTCCACCAGATGTCATTCACTGCAAATGATCTTTGAAAGTGAAAGTGACTAGACATTCAGCCAAGGATGGTGACCCATACTCAGAATTCGTGCTCTGCATTTAACCCATCCAAAGTTCACATGCACGCACACACACACACACACACACACACACACACACACACACACGCACCCGGAGCGGTGTTCATCATTTATGCTGTGGCGCCCGGGGAGCAGTTGGGGGTTCGGTGCCTTGCTCAAGGGCACCTCAGTCGTGGTATTGCTGGCCCAAGACTCGAACCCACAACCTTAGGGGTTAGGAGTCAAACTTTCTAACCACTAGGCCCAAAACGCACTTTGAGCACTGACTACACTCATGTCCACATGAGCTCTAGATTCCCAGCACAAGGCGAGCATGTGTTGATCATTGCAGTACCTGCAGTGGACGACGATAGGCCCAGCGGTGGGAGGGTTGGATATCTTGACCCGTCGGATGAATGACAGCAGTCCTGTGGCGTGATACGGGACTCCGTGATCGGGCCAGCCAGTGAAGTGAAACTGCTTTACCTCTCGCACCTCATTAAAACCCCTCTGCCAACATAAGAGCAAACATCCACAAAACACCTGAGCGCCTGAATGTACATTAGTTTCTCAGCAATTACAGTGGCCCCAAAAAGTATCTAGACACTTCACACTGATGACAATATATCACTGCATTTTACAAGCTAAACATTATTTAAAACAAAAATAAAGACTTTATTCATCCACTAACAATTACCAAAATTACTGTTATAAAAATATATTATGAATAAAAGTGATGTTAGTGAAAAGATGCAGATACAGACTCTTCAAATACTTTGTGTGGCCACTATATATGGAGTATATGAGAAAATTAAACATTTCCTTCAGGGCCACGTTAGACAATAAACTGAAACAGGATCAAATAATCTCACCCTCTCCAGAGTAAAAGTCCTGACCACGTATTCTGCAAGCGGCTCCACCTCCACAAATGTCACCTTAAAATCTCCATAAACCTCAGCATCATCTGGCCAGTACTTATAACATTTCACCTGCAGGAGGATGAGACCAATCAAATGTAAAATCCAGGGCAAATCACATGCACATTTATTAAACACATATTAATAAATACAGTACCTATGTTGACTGATGAAAAAAGCATGCAGATGCAACTTGATTCACAGCCGTCTGATTTAATTCTGCCTTAAATCTTCAAGCTGAAGAATGCTTTAAGATGTGAGTGATCACGTCTAGTACTATATTCCAAGAGCATTATGATATAAAGACTGCTGTGAAATCATTTCAAATGCATGCACTTGTGCATAATGATAGAATTAAAGCATCCACAACATGCACAAATGTACACAACACATACATAGACATGTTTCAACCCTTTGAGAAGTGTCCATTTTTGTTCATTATTTATTGCTTTGGATTTGGGGGTTCACCCGTTTTCGTAATTTTGAGCAGATGAATAACATTCCTGGCTCACTCCTCAAAAGGTTTCTGGGGCCTTCACAGGTCACATCACAGAGCACGAGAGCACACGACGGCCCCTCAGCAGGCAGTAAGGACACATACCCGGCCCACCTCCACTAGGTTGGTTACCATGACGACACAGGCCGATTGCTCCTGCCAGATCATCCTCCAGAAGTCGTACACCGTCTCGTGGACAGGGCCTGTGCGAAAGCCAAAAGTTCTGCTTTATTTCTTTACATCTATGCATCCATCAAAAAAAAAAGCTATTATTTGACTTTAGATTTTTGCATCATATTGTGATAAATAAATGTCGAGTGTATAAGTAATAATCACTGTGGATCGTTCTCTGTTAAAAGAGCTAACCTGCAGTTGTTACGTTAAAAAGATATTTCGGTAACACTTTACTATTGGGACCAATTCTCACCATTAACTAGCTACTTTTTAGCATGCCTCTTATTAACATAATGGTAGTTTATTAAAGCTTATACTACGGGGGGCATTGATTGTTTGAATCTGATTGGCTGTCGAACGTTGTGTGCAATTATTTTCAGGGAAACGCACGCCATACGTAGTTCCAGGCAGCTTTCTTGGCCACATTACAGTTTCATATCACTTTGCATAGTTAACTGTAAAAATGGAAATTACAGGACTAACAAAAACAACAAGATAACAGACGATTTTACAAAAGTAAATACATATGACATTTCTGACTAGTGAGGTAATAACAGCGCTGTTTAGAGACGCTGCTGCAGCCTAATTCACACAAGCTCTCTCTCTCTCTCTCTGTGTGTCTCTGTCTCTCTCGCTAACTTCATTAATAACTGCATTAGAATGCTATCAGTGACTCAAGCCTCCATCACCAGCTTTAAAACAACATTTTGGAACCAGCAAAAAAAAAAAAAAAGAAATAATCCTACTCACACTAGAGATTTAAGTACAAAAGCTGGACCAATCCCTTTAAATATATAATCTGATGGATGTCTTGAGGTGTGGTGACCGTAGTATAAGTGCAATAACTGTCAACAATTATTCTTTACTTAAAAAGCACATATTCTGCATGACCATATTCCACACCCCTAATGCTACCCAATAAATAAACTTAACAACGACCTTATTCAGCAGTATTTTGGAATTAACTGAGGCAAATGGTTTGTTAATCGTGAGAACTGGAACTAAAAATGAAGAGTGGCCGATATTTCTAAATAATTTAACCCATATAAAGTAGTTTTGGTGGATTTTTTTCGCATGATTCAGGGAATAATTTTGAATTTATGAGCACGCACACTTTTTAAGATGTGTATGAGACCAAAAAGAATGCAGTTTATGCATATTATGACAATACACTTACTGAGTTTGTTAAAGGACATTATATTTAGTTAACTGTGGAGATCATTATATTGAAACAATTTGTCAGTTTTTGTTCTTGGCACGATTAATTCAACATTGCTCATTTACCTTGAGTTGCGATGTAATGGCTGGGCCTCTGGTATCCCTGCGAGAGAAAGAGAGAGAGAGAGAGAGAGAGAGAGAGTGTGAGTGTGAGAGTGTGTGAGAGAGAGAGAGAGAGAGAGAGAGAGAGAGAGAGAGAGTGAGAGCGTGTGTGAGAGAGAGAGTGAGGGAGAGAGAGAGAGAGAGTGAGAGTGTGTGAGAGAGAGAGAGAGAGAGAGTGAGAGAGAGAGTGTGTGAGAGAGAGAGTGAGTGAGAGAGAGAGTGAGAGAGAGAGAGAGAGAGAGAGAGAGAGTGAGAGTGTGTGAGAGAGAGAGAGAGAGGGTGTGAGAGTGTGTGTGAGAGAGAGAGAGAGTGTGTGAGAGTGTGAGAGAGAGAGAGAGTGAGAGAGTGTGTGAGAGAGAGAGTGAGAGAGTGTGTGAGAGAGAGTGAGAGAGAGAGTGAGAGTGTGTGAGAGAGAGAGAGTGAGAGCGAGAGAGTGTGAGAGAGAGAGAGAGACAAAGAGAGGGAGAGAGTGAGAGCGAGAGATCATGAGAAAGTGAGAGTGAGAGAGAGATTTTGTCATTTCACAGTGGCCAATGCAAAATTGTGCTAAATTATGTTTTTAACCATTTCATTGAGAATTGTAGTCTCAGCACACACACACACACACACACATCACTATTTCAATGAATCAAACACACAGTGCAGGGAGACCTGACTTCAAATCCCCCCTCCCACGAAAACTAAAACACACAAAACCAAAATCATGAGCAGTAACTGAAACACAGGCCAGGGATGTTGACATGCAAGGCAAAGCAGATGAGTGGCAGCGTGAGGAAGAGCAACAGAATGGAGCTGGATGTGTTTCGGCACAAGCGGCTCCATGCAGATGGGCTTCTGGGCATGGAGCGGTGGGACAGAGAGGGAGTGTGTTCGAATGCGCCTACAGTGATACTTACATCCCTGTACAGCCAAATCTATCGCCCCAAAATCAACCGCATAAGAGTGAGAGAGAGCACAACAATGTCAGTGAGTCAGCAAGCACCTCCAACAAGGAAGAAAAGAAAGCTGTATATTGTGTATAGTTGAGACAAAGGCATGCATAAAAGACCTCACATACGAGGGAGGGAGAGACGTTTCTCACACGTTCGCCAATGGAGGAGGAGGCGGCATCGCCACTTACATCAATGTAGTTGGCATTTATGTAGTCGGAGGACGGGTCGTCTTCCATTGGCTGCAGGATCACTCGAGAATGATCGTCTACAGCGCCACACACGGCAAACAGAGCAGATTCAGGTCAAAAACACTGTGGCTCTTCTGTTTTGTTGGCTTGCTGCTGATTGATAGTGAGCTATGAAACTGTGTGATGCATGAAAACCTGTCCTGGTCAGATTTCACCGCAAACTCATTTGGAAGAATAGATCAATTGCTTTTTAAGCCTATTTACAAAGTGATATAATTTTCGTGACGATTGAGCACATATTTTTCTCTGAATTTCTTATTACAATAATGCAAAGTATGAAAGCCTGTTTCCGTAACTGAATAAAAAATAGAACAAGGTAATTGTGACTTTTTATCTCGCAATTATAAATTTATTTTCTTGCATTTGTGAGTTTTATATCTCGCAATTCTGACTTTCTTTTCTTCTCACAATTGCGAGTTCAACTCAGGCAATTCTTGCCATTTTGACTTTATAACTCGCAACTGCGAGTTTATATCACACAATTCTAACTTTACAACACAATTTTGACGTTATAACTCGCAATTTTGACTTTATGAATGAATGAATGAAAAATACTGAAATTTGAGGGAAATGTCTTAAATTATAAATAATTGTACAAAAACATTTAAGTTGGCTTCTTTTTTGGTGTACATAATAATGTCTTAATCTGAAGATTTTGAGGTGAAATATGACACGTTGGTTTTCTAAAGAGTATGAGAACAAATGCTCTCAAACGGTTCTTTAATGCCTGAAAAATCATACACAGGAGCGTGTCTGGTGCCAGATAATAGAGAATATCCAACACTCTTACATGCAATGATGTTCCCATATCGATTCTTGGTTCGATTTTGTTCTTTCTTTGCTGCATCCCAGGTAGCAGACTGACCCTCAAAGAAGCTCTGGAGAGAAACACAGTAGATGAATTACAACACAGCCAATGGGGAACTAAGTAAATCAATTCCTAATTTACTCATATTTTCATCATGCTTGATAATATCAGCACAACAAAGCAGTTTGAATTTGCTCTATGTGCATCGAAATCTTGCAAACTCAATCACTGAACAGCCAAACAAAACGAACTGTTCTGCATCTGGCACACAAAGTCAACTGATCAGATTGTGGTTTCATGAAATAAACTGCCAACACTCTGCCTACAACCAGCAAACTCATCACTGGAAAACATGTGTGTAATAATGCTGTGGAGGAGGGGTTTCAACGGCTTCTTGGAGAACTGTGACATTTTTTTTGGATGTTAAAGAAATAGTTCACCTAAAAATGTGCTAAAAATGCATTCACCCCCAGGCCGTCAAAGATGTTAATGCGTATGTTTCTTCATAGTAACGCATTTGGAGAAATGTAGCAGTGCATCAGTGTCTCAGCAATGGATCCTCTGAATGGGTGCCGTCAGAATGAGAGTCCAAAGCTGACCACACCACTCCAGTCCATCACTTAATGTCTCGTGAAGCCAAAAGTGGCTAAACAAATAATTCAATCTGTCACTTGATCTGTGCATATTTCTCTCCTGATTCAGACGAGTTGACTTTTTCACTAGAGGAAACGATATTACGGATAATTAACTCATATTTTAGACAGAACCAATAATTAAAACATCTTAATTAGGAATTGTTTCTTAAAAACATGTAGCATTTTGCTTCACTAGTTAGTAATTTATGGATTGCTTCTGGATTATTGTGATGTTTTTATCAGCTGTTTGGGCTCTCATTCTCTGACGGCACCCATTCACTAGAGAGGATCAACTGGTAAGCAAGTTATACAATGCTACATTTCTCCAAATCTGATGAAGAAACGAACTCATCCTTATCTTGGATGATCCTGACAAAATTTTAATTTTTGGGTGAACTTTAAAAATATGTCAATAATCCTTCTGAACAATGGAAGACGAGGGAAAGGTTCAGGAGATCTGCGTGAAAATCTTTTTTGATTCTAGCTGTACAGAAGTGACACACTTTATGGGACAGATTCTCCAGGCATCAGTCTAACCTCATACTCCTCCTTGAAGCCGTAGCTGTCGGAGGTCTTCATCAGGTTGATGTGCTGCAGCAGGTCGGCCACCCGTATGGCAGGATGGAGCTGTCCGGTCTGATAGGGCGACTCGGTGCCCTCGCAGTGGTAGCGTGGGATGTCCAGCAGTCTGCTGTTCTCGGCCGCTGCCGTGTGGTTCTCGTCTGAGATAGGGGTCAGGAAAGATTAATTGGAGGGATTCGGACAAACCTTTCTACATGCTAAGCTTGAAGGACTCGACACAAGTGCATAAATGTATATATTCCCCAACAGAGTTGTGCACTCTGAACATGACAGAGGCGTTTCTTCACACACACTTACCAGTGATAGGCACTTATGGGGCAGCGGGAGAGAAGAGAGTAGTTTAGTTCAGCGTCAGCTCAAACACACGGCTCTGTACTACAGCTGATGGGGTGATGTGGACTAAACATGTACAGAACACAGCTACAGGACACTAAGACGACGGGGAGCACAAACAAAGCCACTCTCCACATCACATCAAGACTTCTGCATCTTCTAAGGCACTTCAAAATTCACTTTAGTTGTAGTTTTTGTGGATATGCAGAAGCCACTTAAATATATATATATACAGGAATCACGACCACAGGAAATGATTTATAAGCAAACTCCGTCGATTCTCGAGAACAAAGACGACTGCACATTTTAGTGTCGCTTCTACACAACGTTGGCCTACATCTTGACAGAACCACTTGTAAAGGTTTCTGAAGACTTTGATAATCAGACTTTATTCGGTCACATCTTATGAGGTAAAGAAACTTCTCTTCATAACAGATGTCAGAGACACAGCTGTTTTCCACTACACTTTAGCACTGTCTCTGCCAGAGCTGTGGCCTAAGGGGATGTTTTAACACCCCATCATCATCATCATCACACCACTGTAGACAATGTGTTTCTTGCTTGTTCTGTCATCGAAGCTCTATGTTAACATCTGACACGGTTAACCCTGATGACTGGAGGTTTATTAAGTTCATGTGTAAGCTGTCAGTTTTTGTTTCAGCATCGTCCCACGAGCTCCGGGAACACTTGTAATGTCATGTGGGTGCTGCAAAAGTGTGTGTGTGTGTGTGTGTGTGTGTGTGTGATGAGGGTTTGTTAAAACACACAGATTAGGGCTTCTCAGTTGATTTAAATCTGCTTCCAGATTTAAACTGTTTATTTAACGTGAATCTTTTAATGATAAATTATTAAAATCCCTTGTGAAAAAGAAGTACACTTAAGCATACCTTTAAAAAGATTACTGCACTTATTATGGAAATAATATACTTTAAAAATAATATAGAGTACATGCAAACTGAAAGTACTGTAAAGTTTTCAGACGCTTAATTGCGTTTAAATTTAAATTAAATGAAAACATTATTGTTTAAATGTATATTGTATGTAATTAGTTGTTTTTGACACATTTAGCAGGACCTCAGTACATCTTGATTTGTAATTTCATATTTTCTGTTGTCTTTGAAATCTGGTTAAAATGTCACCACTGAATTTACTGAAAAACATTTATGACACACTAAAAAATATTCTAATGAAATTTTTATTGAAATGTATGTCATTTGTATTTTTTTGTGACGATTAAGTTAGTATATTTAACATTTTAAAATGTCTTTTTTAATATATTAACTTTAAATGTAACATAAAATAACACTGTAATTCTAATCAAGATCTTTAAATGTGCTTTAGTCTGGTAGTCAACACATCAGAAGTGTACTTCTTTAAAGCACAACAAAAGATACGACAATTTAAAACATGATTTCAAATGTACTTTAAATCAAAACAAACAAACAAAAAAGTTAATATTACAAGCAATTAAAAACAATAAAAAATGATTTGACTATTACAAAGTGCACTTTTTTTCCCCTCTGCTGCCTGTGACTTGTCAGACATGCAACTCTTTTTTTGACTCACAACCCACCAGAAAAGAAACGATGGAATATAGAGTTTGTGTGTGTTTACTTTAGATGAGTAAAATGACAAAGTCCCCAAGTGCTCTAAATCTTACACAATCTCTCCTTAGGGACATACACAGTTTTGTTTTAAGAGTAGAGTTTGGGTTCATCTGTAGTTATTAAGATTGGCGTTATATAAAAACAATAATAATGATAAAATAAAAAAATAAATAAAAAAAACTGCATGTCCTCATTGAGCAAATGTGTGTCCACAGTAGCAGAAGTGCAGTCTTCTAGCTTTAGGTGAGTGATGACTGTGCTTTCACTGCAGCTAGTCATCACTATATGTATCACAGCAGCTCTCGATGCATTCCTACTGACTCCCTGCGCTGCATGCTTTAGATGTGTCTGACAGTAACACAACAGGAACATGGTGGGGGCTGCATGAGTGATGCATGCTGGGTAATGAAGGTCTATATGTGCAGCAGGAGCACTCAGCTCAATTCAGTTCTCTTTTGAAGGAAAACTCAACCAGAATCAAACTCATGACTTGAACTTAGGAGAAGAGTTTGACTGGAAATATGGAAGAATCAAAGACAACATGAAACTGTGCTTCTGTAGTGTAACGTATTAATTACGTAGGACAGGGCTTGATTTTAATAATTGTGATTTTATTAGATTGGTCTATGATAATGTTGGTTATTATTATTTCCTTGCACACACCTCCTTTGTTATGGGTGGTAAAGAAGTGAACACATTTTGACGAAATATTACAGATTTCTTCTTTTCTTTTAACTGTAACATGTAGGGATGCACAACACTGGATTTTGCCAATATCCAATATGTCGATAATTTTCAACTAATTATGACTGATTGCTGATACCTATATATAATTATTTAAAATTTTGGTTCATTTTTTTAACAAGAATTAAATAAATAATAATAAAGTTATTTTATAAGGACAGTACATTGAAGATTTGAAAATAACTATAAATAAACTAGATATTAATCACTGCTTTTTTTTTTCAGAAAGATGCAGTGGTGACCTTAAAATGTTATTTTATGATTTAACATTAACATGGCCTAAAGCAAAAGAGTTGTAAAAATTCTGAAAATCTTCTAGAGTTCATAATTTGTTTAAAAATATAACATACTACACATTTATTTTTGTTCATGTGCGCTTCTGCCCTTTAACTCAAAACATACTCATGATTTTAGGGCATCAATTACTTCTTTATTTGATAAACAGTCTAAATATTATTTGTGTAATTTGCTTTTATTTTATTAGAAGTAGGCCAACAGCGCCCCCTACAGAAGTAAAACTCCTCACCTATCATACACCGAAAGCGTCATTCTGTACGTGCATTCTCAGTTTAAATGCAGCAATACAAAACAGTGAATTTGATCATTCAGACAAAACTATGCTACAAGTATGAGCCACAATTCTGACATGATCTAATCACTAGCAATTTAATAAATTACTCTTATCGGAAGACATATCTGCATAAGAGAACTGGTGGTTTTTACATTTAAAGACATTATCGGCCGATTCGGATATTGGTCTGACAATATCGTGCATCCCTTTTAACATGCACTGATTTAATGTAAGACAGTTAGACCCGTTGACATACAAAAAGCAAGTCAAATATATTTCATTTTGTCTTTGAGCCGTAACACAGGTTGAACTGAATTGCTCTGTGGAGACTCCACTGATCCACACACGGACACACCACACACTCAATCCTCACCTAATACAGCTGTCGGCACGAGAGGGTCATTAGGCACTGCAGAGAAACACGCAGAGTTATCAGAAACAAAGACTGAAGAGCTGAGGATGTTCAGAAACTGAGATCAGTGCAGGAGTCTTACTGCTGCTTCTGCACTTGAGAGTTTCCTCACAGTTCAATAGAAACGCTGTGGGGGTGTTTTACACGATCACACAATATTAGCTCAATATTAATCATGTGAAGCGCAGAGGCATTTTATCTTTTATTTTTGTAACTTATCATTACATGCTAGTGCCTAAACACGCATCACTCTCTTCATGTGGGCCGCTTTCGGCTTTGTGTTTGTTCTGGGTTTTACAATCTTCTCCTACACATATCAAGTGGAAGTTTCTAAATCCTCAGACAAGCTCGATATGATTCTACAATGTCGCATGTTGTCAAAAGTCAAGCCCAGTCTATACTTGACTCTGAGCTGTGGAGGCGTTCTGGAGGACATACTCACAGCGGCTGCTGAAGTTGTGCGAGTCCATGAAGGTGACGGACGTGGGCTCCTCAGCGTGCAGGGTGCTCTGGTCTGCATAACTGCGATCCATGGAGTTGACCATGTGCGTCATCTCCTGACGGGTGTTTCCGATGGCGTCCTTGCGCTTCTTGGCCAGCTTCCTGAGAAGCCAATTAAAGACAGAATCATTAACGGTCCATCACTGCACCCTTCAGCCCACCCAAAGCACACACATAGGAATAAACAACAGACAGGAGAGAGAAGAAGGGATGAGCCGATTGGAAAGCTTTAGTTCCACGGTAAAGGACAACTTCGAAGAAACTTTTAGGAAATACTTGCAAATTAGTGGATGTGATTCAGAGAAATAAAACCATGGCTGTTCAAACTGCAATTACAGTTTTACTGTCAGAAGAGCTACTTTACTGTTACAACAAAAGTTAGTTTTTTTTTGTTTTTTTGCATAGACAAATTTGTAAAAAGAGCTTTTGTATGTTGTGTTGTATGTGCCAACAACATTAACACTAATGCCCTTAATCAGCCATGTTTTCTTGTTTTAATGAACAAAGAGTTGCTTGACAAAATGTGATATGAAATTGTTACCGCGCAATTACCCTAAGATTAATGTGTCAAATCATTTTCAATTATGTTGAAGCATATTAAGGCTGTCTGTTCTTTGAAGTTAGAGAAAATATTGCCCAAATATTTTACTTGTTCTGTAAAATGTACATTCCAACATGAATGATATGGAAATCGAAAGGAACGGTTTAAGAGCTATATTCACAATTTACATGGACAAAATGGCATCAAGAACATCAAAATGTAATTATCTTATGCACTTTAGCTTCTTAAAGCAAATCGGTCTTGTTTCAAAGATGATAAGACATTTGTTAACAAGTCTAAATACTGATTTTTTGTCAGTTTTTGAGGTTGTTTGTGTATTTACGAGAGCAAATATAGAACCAGTCTGAACTGAAAAATGCATTCACTTTTCATGGTTTTATTTTTGACATTTTAACATGGTATTAGTGAGATGTTATGTGGTGAAATGCAATGTGGAGCTGTGAATGCGGATCTGTAATGCTAATGATTTAAGCGTTTTCTATTTGTTGTAAGACTTCTATGCTCTTTCCACAAGAACAGAAGAGAGCTGGAACCTCTTGATATCTGACCGAGGTTGTGTAGAGATGTCAAAGGAACTCTTGAAAGCCATCAAAGCAGCGCTCAAGTCGCCTGCTAGATTGAGCTCCAGACTAAAGGCCAACCGAGGACACCCGCTTCACCAAACGATGAACAGATGAGTGTGTGAGGATGAGAGGTGGACGGAGACATGGTGAGTAACTATCCCACACACACACACACACACACACCACCCAAAAAACAACAACATCAGACGGATAACAGACACAAGTGCAGCATTCTTTTTTCAAATAACACCGCTTGGATGCGACCGTCGCCGAGCATGTCCTACTAGAATGCAAAGGAACGTGATTGGTCAAAGCGATTTGTGTTTTCGCTTGAAAAAAGGATACTGCATCTTTAAAAGACTAACCATAGACAGAGAGCAGAGAGCCCTGCATGTAAGTCACCGTTTTACTTTTGCTTTGGTCTGAGCGTCTCTGTTACTTACAGGTAATATGAGTACGAATAGTAGCTCCTCCTGGCGAGCGAATGAGAAACAGCACAAACAGATGAAGAGATACTGGTGAGAGCAATGTGGGAATCAACCGTGCCAACAATCAAGAAGCTTTGAGCCTGGTCTCTGCTGCCCTCATTAAAACATGCATGGCTCGGACATTTGCGTGCAATTAGAAACACTATTTAACTGAAAGTCGTCTGTTAGAAGGAAAAGAAACAAAACGCAATCAGAGCATGCTCAAATTCTGGCTCTTCAATTTCATCATGCATTAGGGGCGCTCTGACTTGATAAATCACAGCAATAAATCTTATAGCACAGATGATTTAAAAATATTAAAAAAGCCATTTTTAAAGAAAAGAAAAAAATACATATGTAGAGCACAAAAAAAAATAAAAAAATAAATAAATGCTGCAAATCAAATCGGTCAGCTGCTGACTTCCTGCAAAAAATTATCAGCGTCAATGAGCAGTGTTTTAAAGATGCAGTATCTTCAGTTTGAGCGGAAAACATTGCTAATACATTGCTCTGTTAGAAATGAGCCGTTTCTATTCATTGCTGTGTGTCGAGGTTCAGTATAATACGCACATATTAACCCTTTTTAACAGGTTGGCGAAACCCACACAAGTGAAGCGCCACAAACCAAAGGTCCCACATCTGTGTGTTCAAATGTGTTTAACGGTGCAGTACACTCCACCTAAATAAAGTTTGGTTAGTAAAACTAAAAAATCACATGAGACTCACTTTATCTCAGTAAGACTAGCTCATATCAGGCATTCTGCTTGTGTCATAAAGCAATCATGGGAGACAGATATGGTATTTCTACAAAAGCAGGACCAGCCAGAGCATTCTGTGTCCACAGTAACAGCTGTCAGTTTAACATGCCCTGATCTATGAATGAAGGACGACTTCCTGCACCTTCTGAGTACTACTGCACAGAATGAATGAAGTGTGGATGAGGATGAAGAATCAGTCGAATGATGTTGGCCAAGGGTGCTTTACTGGGATCTGAAGCCCATTCATAGAGAAAACAATACAAATAAAAAACACAGCTAGCTTAGGGTTAGAGTTTGATTTGCTCTGGATCTGCACTGTTTGTGAAGCAATGAGCACAATGAGCTTTCCTGCATTAAACTCTCTATCTATTTTATTACATTTTTTCCAAACGTGAGTCCTATGAGAGACTACATTTAGTCAAATTAAATTATAAAAAAGAGCTTTTGCAAATGATCCCAGCTAATGTTTCCAGCGTGTTCTGTTCTGTTCTGAATGGGAGCCTGCTGTTGAAGAAAACACCACATGATGGAGCCATCAGACAGAAGAGAGAGGACGTGCTCATCTGAACTCAACAGCTCGTGCTGCTTCACACACTCCTTCAGCTCACAATCATCAAATATCCTCTGGTGTGTGTCCTGGTGTGAATCTTCACTTCACAGACACACTCTGCAGTGCTACACTATAACACTTTCATTCATCTTTCAGCAGAATAATGCCTGAATCAATCAATAACTGCATAATAATAGACAAATGACTACTATTACTAATAATCTGACCACAAATATATGAGCCAGCACATATAAACAATAATAATAATAATAATAATAATAATGTGCACATGATATTTATTAATAATGTTTTTAGGCAGACGTGGAAAATAAAGCTTCCGTGACATTGACTTTTTTATCCAAATGCAGTGTATTCAGACTTTTCAAATGAACGAGTTCATGAATTCTCTGGAAATCAAACGGTTCCAGCATCATGTTTAAAAGTTTGGGGTCTGTAAGATGTTTTTCTTTCTTTCTGAAAACAGTGAATACTTTGATTCAGCAAGTGTTTATAATATTATTTTTATAATATGAAAACAATTTTCAAATAAATGCTGTTCTTTTGATCGTTCTATTCATCAGAGAAAAATAAAATGTAACACAATTTCCACAGAAATATTGAGCAGCACAACTGTGTTCAACATTGATAATAATCTTCATGTTTCTTGAGCAGTAAATCATCATATTATTCTGATTTCTGAAGATCATGTGACACTGAAGACTGGAGGAATGATGCTGAAAATACAGCGGAGCATCACAGGATTAAATTAAACGTTTAAACTGTTATAATATTACAGAAGACACTTCTTTCAAAGACATTCAAAAATCATACCAACCCCAAACTTTTGAACGGCTGTGTGTATTTGAATGTGTGTGTACTTAAGGCATAAATTATGCATCAAATTTATAAAACACCACCAGATACAATAAAATGTTCACATCAATATATATAAAAAAAGGTTTGCAAATGGGCTAAATAATGAATTGAAGGCATCTGTTAGGAGGATAACACGATTCCAGGACAAGAAGTTGTACATGTGTGCATCTGATTCTCTTGTAATGGCTTTAATTGAGATTTCGTCCTGATACACTAGAAGACCCCGGGGCGGTGTGTAGGGCCCCTGCGGCTGATGATGTGATGAGATGGCAGTGGAAGGAGGATGCCAACACAAGCCTACTGTAACGCCACACATTCACAGAGCCTTACCTCTTCTTCACCAGCAGGATGGCCACGAGCACCAGGAGGATGAAGACCAGCACGGCTGCACTGATGCCAGCAATTTTCACCACTTGGTCGGTCTGTTTGGCCGGGTCTGGAATCACCTCCGGCTCCTCTGTGGCCCCTGAAGAGAAACAGCAAATCTTTTACATGTAAAGTTCCCTCATATAAGTGTTAATCTGGAGCCATGGCTTAGCAGTCAGTGCACATGCTCCAATGCAAGCTCAAACTCAAAATATGACCAATCACTAGTATTATTTTATTTTCCTATTAGGAAGCCAAAATAGTAGCCACAAAGCCAAGGCCATCAACATGAATGCCATGAATGCACCTGTTTCAACCGTTTGTACAAGTTCCTGTTCCAGGAGACATGCCGGAAGTCTTCTGACCACAACATTAGCTTTATTTGTTGCTGGTTTACACAAGCCTAGATGCCATCAGTCTGCTGTGTGATGTCTTTCTCTCGCTGCCAAAGCATAACAGAATGGGCTGAAAATGACTGTCGGATCTGTTTCTCCAAACATTGGCAGACAAGCACAGTATCATTCCATTGTTGAACGCTGATATTATTACCTGGCACCAACAGAACACACAAATGCGTCTGCTCTAAAAATAAAAGCATCAAACAGTTGAAAGAGAAGACGCTGCCTCTGAGCACAGCCTAAAGAACCGAGTGTGACGGATACGATGTCGAGCTAAACCGAATGTAAAACCTCTGGGACTATACAGTGTATTCTCCAGGCCTGTTAAACACACTGCAGTGGAGAACAGATTTTAAGGGAATTCTGCGTGAATGGCTGTGTCTGTCTATGGTGGTTTAAAATACAAACTGATTGGGGTTCCCTTGTGAAAAAGAAGTGTGTTTAATGGAACTGGATGTGTACCTCAAATCTTGAGGGATTTTTTTTTTCTTTTTTGAAAACTTTACATACAGACCATACAGTATTATTGAAATAATAGACCACTTAATGACGCTTTTATGACTTTTACTTTGTATTAATGTAAAATTATCAATTTCACTTTCTACTACATTTTAACCCATGTTTGCAATCTTTCCTATGCACTTATTTTGATGTGTTGACTAACATACTTTAGCACATTTAAATGATGATTTAAACATTAGTCTATTATTTGATACTTTTGAAGTTAATATATTTTAAATGTGTAATTATCAGGGGTGCACCGGTGTATTGGCCAATAATTGGCATCAGCCAATAAAATCAATTTTCTGCCAGTGATCAGGCTCGATTATTTCCTGTCAATCAAAAGGAGAACAAGAGGGTGCTTTCAACTATTTTCTATTCCTTCCCAAATGGCACGGAAAAGGAAGCAGCTGTAGATCTGTAATGTTTCAAATGTGATGTGTTTGATGTGTTTTTATTGCACGGCTCTGTGGAATACATGACTCCATAGTAACCCTGCCCTAGCCATGTGATAAGAGCGATTATCTACTTCTAGCCGGTCGTTACTGCAGAACAACCCCTCCGTGTCTCACCCTGTCTGCGTTATTCTGCGATTGTTACTTATATAAAGTTAAATGTGACTGAATTATTTTGTGTTTGTATATTAAGTTTACACAGCAGTAGCACAAGCAGTATTACTCACGTCTTCTCCAGTGTAAGTGTACCGCAGTTGTGCTTCGGGGCTGTAACCCTGTCAGAAACACATCACTGCCGACTGAAATACTTCTTGCACACCGTTCTAACAGTAAAACTATCATTACAGCATCTACACGTATTGATCCGAAGCACTGCTGAACTCCAGCTCGGTGCGGATGACATTTATGGCGGTCTGGATGCTGACTTCACTCATGGCTTTGCCTGTAAATGCCACATTGTGCGATCTGTCTGGGCGGCAGGAGTAAATGGATCTCCGGTATGTCCTGAAGCTCTACTATAAGCTTTTAAGAGTGATAAGGCAATGACCCGCTGACACGGGCTCTTAAATAAAGCCATCAGCTGTACTCTCCTGCCTCTGGATCTGGGGGACAGACTATTTCTACCCAACAATAACACTCAAACAAAAGCCAAGCCCCGTCACACGGCCTCTCTGTTCTTTACAGCACATTTGGGCGAGAGAGCAGCCTGGGGTCAAACGACCAAGACGCAGATCACTGCTGCCCTAATGCATCACCAAAGCACTCTCTTTTTAATTTTAATACTTAATATTTTGGAAAACTGTGACAGTTATAACAGCATAAACAATGGAATTAGATTATACGTGTATTATAAATGTTATTTTAATTACATTATGACCCAGAAAGCCAAAACATCTGAATTGATTTCCAAAAAAGTATTATTTAGTGAAGCAAAATAAAAGAGTTTCTGAATTATATCAGAATAGAGAAATAATCTTCCATATATTAGTAGTATTGCTACAACTGTGCATACATGTAGTTAGAAAATGATTATTTCTGACGCATCACAATCTGACTTTGATGTAACAGTTTAGAGTTCTGTATACATATGATCTTAATGCAATCTGCAGACAGTGACATCATCACAGCACGGCACAAGCTGATTGGCCTCTGCTGCACCAATGAGCTTGCTGCTTAACGTTTAAATAGTTTGGTTTAAGCAAGTCTTGTGGCATGAAAGTCCCAGGAGCCCTCCACCTCCCCCAGATCCACCTGTATCGATCTGTAACAGCATGTCATATGTACACACAGTTTGTAAAATGATTTCATTATTCTAAAACATCTCATGCAATGTCAATATTTAATGGATTTCTGCTGGATCATTATGTTCATGTACTGTTTTAGGGTTATTCTCTTATAAACATCTTGCAGTGGTTACCTTAAAGAGCTATTTCTACCTGATTTAACCTGTAGAAAGAGATGTATTTAGTGATGTTAAATAATATATTTGACTGGTTATTTAAAAAAATAAGACAAAAAAATCCCTGTGTATAAATGCCATCTATAACCCAGTCCCTCTCACCCACATGATGGAAAAGCAAAGACTGTAACCTAACTGGCAGTCATTTTTGACACTTGAGTTAAGAGGTGATTAATCGGCGGCGCTGTGTGGTTTTAGAAGCAGGCCTGGATTGGTTCAGACAACACATTCTGCCCCCTGCCTGAACACTTCTGTTTCTGTCGGCTCTTATGAGTCTGATCTGAAAGAAAGACACTAGCAGCAATTCAATGGAAATTGGATTACGTCCATTTTGGAGATAAAATTCCATGCTTAAAAACAAAAATGTATTTTTGTTGCTAAACAACACATGACGTGGGCTATATCTAATCCGTTCTGGGAGTGCTCTGAGCCACGGGCAGACTTTTATCATTCGATTTCCTGCTGGAAAAACAATTAATGAAGAGCCAGAGGAGGAAATAATGCGCAATAACTCAGACAAGACATGGCCGAAGGATCTGTCATTACCACAACAGCACACTGACAATACACACACACACACACACATCTCTCCATGCAGAAAACAACAACAACAACAAAACTATCTGACATCTAGCGTGACAAAATGCCATGTAAAAATTTACAAGATAACTTCTGGGTTGTGATATTAAGGAACAGAAAACACAATGCTTGACCTGATAACACTAACTCTGTGAGTACAATCCTGAAGCAGACGTATAAAACTAATCGGCTGCAGTTCCTTTGTACTATAGGGATGAATGATGAAAACTTAAACCACATTTATTTTAAAAGTACATAGAAATATTATTAGAAATGTGGTCCTGAGATACGGTATGACAGCTGTGTCTTAACATTACTTTACACTGTTGTCTCTTATCTAGTTTCAAACTTGTACTTTCATCTCAGATTCATCTCAAGCACTTCAGCCTCCTGTTACTGTGGATATGGATCATTCCTTTAGTTTATTAGCGGTGTCTTCAAAGTTATTAATCTGTTTCTGTTTAAAATCTGCCAGATTAATATACACAAACACATGCAGTCCATTTAATGTCCAGTCCCCAGCAGAACTGAAGCTGCTCTTACATCATATCATCAGAGACAGAGAGAGATAGAAGAAGTGCAGGAGATGCATGCTGGAAACTCGAAGCGCTCACCTTTAAAAGCCAGTTTCAGACACTGCGTTTTACTCTCCTGAAACAAGAACAAGAACAATACAGTTAATTCTCAAAACTCTATTAATCGTAGAGCAGAAGCACATAAACATGTGAAAACATTTCAATGCGAGTTTGACAGACTCTGAGCTGTGAAAGGTCAAAACACTGGAAGGCTATTTTTTTTTTTTTTTTTCGCTCTTTGACAGAGGTGTGATTGACCTTGTGATCTGTTTAACAGTCAAAGCATCACATGTATTGCAACAGAACGCACGATGCTCCAGTGAAAGGGCCTGAACAGCTCAAGGACAGTCCTGTCACACTCTCTTAGTCACTGTGTGTTTGTTCATCTGTCGTCTGCTGACCTTCTCCACGCTGCTGACCGCCTGGAAGTAGATGTTGTAGTTTTTGCGGGGGGCGAGCGGGGCGTTCCAGTAGCCGTGGTACGTCTTGTTGTCTCCCACAGTAAACGGCAGCGGTTCTGGGAGATTCCTGGGAGGAAGCTCTGCAGCGAAGTAATACGGCAGCCCAGCGCTGGCCGCGGTCTGATAGGACACCGGCTCACGGTAACAGTCCCCGCCGCTGGCCTCCCGCCGTGCACGGTGCGGGGTGATCTCCCTCACGACAATCTGATAGGCGCTGGTGATGACAGACAGAACATGACCCGAGTCAGCGCTCCTCTCTCTCACATAATCACGCACACAAAATCATAATGCCATCATTGTCTTCACACAAAATAATACATTTGGGATGATACTTCGCAGTGGGAGCTGGGATATTCACCTTTAATCCATCTAAGCTCTAGTCAAAGGTGTTTCATTCATTCCGGCTCTTACTGGAGTCTGGAGGACACAACCCCCCCCCCACCCCATCCATGCGCTTCTTATGAGAGCGTCTACACACACACACACGTATGTGCTCACCGCTCACTAAACACCATGGTGTGCCGATGACGATGTTAGTCAAATGAATACACATCAGTTTGGGCTGAAGAATTACACCCAAAAATATTGTGTAAAGCTGAGAAAAGCTCTGAATGGACATAAAAGTAGATTTGGAAAGAAATATTTTGATTCACTATAGAATGTACTACATTTTACAAATTATACTGCAATGGGGCTGTGCAATTTTCAGAAGCTTCATCTAAATAATATATATATATATATATATATATATATAATTATACCCTAAATATGAAATTAAAACCACCAGTAGGTGGCAGCAAGTCACTGTCTTAATTAAAGAGTCACTGAATCACTCATTTAACCGATTTGTTCAAACGTTGATTCATGTGACTGTCTTTAACAATAAATCACTGAATCATTGACTATTTGTATTACAGAGTTATATATTTGTATCAAACAAATCACCGGTGCTTTTTGCAACATTGTGTCTAATATTTAAAACAATATTAACTTCTTGTTTATATCATATAAAACTTATATAAAATCAGTATCACATTTGCAATCATTCAGGCATCTGAAAAAAAAAAAAAAAAAAAAAAGACAAAACAGCAATGGTTGTCTGGTATATCTAAACTATATCATATGATATAAATATAAGACGAAAACAATAAAAGGTCATTTTTTTGCCTTCATATCTTGAGTTTTAGGCTAATATGACTGCTTTCTATTAGACTTCCTCGTGTAGTCAGCTGTTGTTCTGCATCATGTTCATCATCAATGGACGGGGCGGATGCATTAAATGCCTTAATCATTTGATCATTTAATCACACCAAATTAACACATTTAAGCAACAAGCCTCAATTTTCCAAGAAAACATCTTGAAAAACTGTAGAAATCATCCTGATTAGTATATCTCCAGGAAAACGCTCATGTGCGTCACATCCCTGTTTCTCTTCACTTTCCTGTGAAGGGTAACTGTTTTTCTGCACTGTCCTTACTTCTCTGTATTTAAACAATAAGTAAATAAGTCTCTCTTCCTCCATCTGAGTGTGGCTGCAGGAATGAGTCTGACACAATGACAGTTAAATTACTGAAAGACTGTTCTGAAGCCCAGCTGTGACACAGAGCCTCAAACCAGTCAAACAGAGAGAGAGGAGGAGGAGGAGGAAGAGTCAGGCATGGGTCAGATCTAATAGGGATCTTTGTGCAAGCGTCGAAAGGAATATTGAACAGATGAAAAAGACAGAGACAGAAGAGGAGAGTTTATGAGCAGAGAATCACAGGAAGTGAATATGGGAGCAGTAATGTCACCAGCGGCTCACTACAGCAGCAACAGGAAGTCTGAGATGAGGATATGAGGTGACCGAGGAGGCACAAACACACACCTGATGGGAGCTCCTTTAGCCTGGGCAGGTTTCAGCAGGACGGTGATGGTAGTGGCCGTCTCGTTCAGGGACGCCTCCGACCCATCGTACTCCTCTAGAGTAGGTGCTACACACACAGAGAAAGAGTGAAAGGGTCACCATTTTTCCCTCAATTACATCATGTGTGGAGGAAGCTTTGAGTATTCACAATCTACGGTAAAGTAGCTGAGCTAAAGTCAGCTAGCCTTCAGTAAAACAAGTCTGCGCAGAAACAATGAGAATCATAAAATGCTCGTAACAAAGCATCTATACACTATAAAACGAGCAAATGCAGTAACAGCAGTGTTTAGCAGCTGCTAGGACATGAGTGACAACTTATGTTATATTAGAATTATTTATATACTATTATAGTATTTATTAATATTTGAAATTAGCTTTTTTATATATTTCACTTTCACTTTAGTTTTAGGCATTTTGGCATGTGCTTGTGTCATTAATTATTTGTAGGTGTAGTTAACCCTGATGTGTTTTTACTTCATTTCTAGTTTTTGTCATTTTAGCACTTTTTTTTCTATTCTGAACACAGACCCCCTCCCTTCTACGCTTCTGTGTAGAAGCAATACTTATGTCGATTTGTCTTCCTCTTCTTTCTCTAAAGCCTTTTTTTTGCTTTCCTGTGCCATGTATGATTTGTTTTCTACACCTACACTTCTCTCGCTCTCAACAAATCTATAGTGATGGATTTCTGAAAAGCTCTAAACGCGTATTTCCCCTGATCATGTATGTATTACATCTCAGAGCAGTAGAGTGAAAAGCCCGAGGCCCAGGCGATGAGGTTACGCTCCTCACCGCTCATTAGCAAAACAAAGAAGCATGCTTTGACATCCATTTCAGCTCACTGTGCTGAATGCAGCCTATTATTTAAGATCGTAATTTAAAAACATACTAACAAAAAACAGTACCTTGTTTTTAAACTGTATCTTGGTTTCCACAGAAATATTGTGTAAGCGATATATGAGATCTTGACACAGCACTAATGGGATCAGATTTGATCATGCACACCTGATATGTTGGTGGTGACGTTGAGTGTGGTTGGGGGTCCGTATCCCTTGCTGGTACTGGCCCGGATCAGGAACTGGTAGGTGGTTCCAGAATGCAGCTGTGTAAAGTTGTGACGTGACGTGTTCCTTGGTAAAGACACCAGAACAGGCGGACGCAGCAGCGGCACTGACGGGTCGAACGAATGCACGCTACTGTAGCTGATCTAGAGACAGCAGAACAGAAGACAGCACTGCTGAAACAAATCTATTATATATAGAGAGACAGTTCATTATAAAATACAGAGATGCAAGAGAGTGTGTGCTTTTGATACATAAGCCTTCAGGTTTGCACACAAACACAGTAGGATTGGAATAAGACACTGGCAGCATTACCTCATACAGGGTTATAATGCCGTTGGGCTCCAGAGGCTCTTTCCACTGCAGTGAGATTTTATCCTCTGATGGAGTCGCTCTCACAAACTCCCTGGGAACTGGACTGGGCACTACAGCACAGACACACACGCACACACACACACACACACACACACAACGAGAGAAATGAACACTCAACCAGCACTAAAAGCAAGCAGAACTGGCTTCAACAAGAGGATAACATTGGACGCTTGAGTGTCTTATTTAAGACTTATTGGATTTTTAAACTAGAAACTGATATGTGTTTATGATGACCAGTGTTGATACCAGTATATGAACAGAGGGACTTATGGGCAAAATGAGGCTGATGTGTAGCAACGGAGGCGTCACTAGACCCTTTTCACTGGTGCATGAGCGGTGCTCCAATAAGACATTACTGAAAAACATGCTTTTATCTGATGATGAACATTACTGTATACAAACCCGGATGATATTTCAGCAACACCCAGGTCTCATGGCAAATTCGTACCTGGGGGCACTTTTTCACGAGATGCACAATACGTACCAATAAATATATATCACTGATTTCAAAATAAATGAACACTAGAGGCAGTAAAACTCCACAGTTGCATTAAAGCGCTTTTATACCAGTTTTACAGTTGTTAACACTATCGGTTATATTTAGGGTTGGGTTTGGTGTAGGACATATTTCCAACACGATAGAGCATTAACTTTTAGCGACAGTCCCTGGATATTTGAATTCTGAACCACCGCAATACGTACCAGAAGCAAAGTAATAAAAACCCAGCAATACATACCTAGATAAACGTAATAAAAACATGCTACGGTTCACGTACTGAACCTGTGATTTAGCGCCACTCAGTGGACATTTCTCTTTAAAACTGCTGTGAAACAATCAATAAGGTACGTAAAACGTGCCTGGAGTAACTGGCATGTCTAAGCCATAGAATCTTTCAAAAGTAGAAGGCGTGGAAACCCCGTAGCATTGCAGATGTCCAGCATGGACGCACCTGCTAGAAAGGCCTTGGAGGCCGCCATACCCCATGTAGAGTGAGCCTTGGCTGCCGACAGCGGGGGACGACCAGAGGGCTCAGAGTGGCGTTGATAGTCTCAACTATCCAACGACTAATAGTCTGCTTAGAAGCAGGGAAACCCCTCTTGGGGGGACCGCAGCATGCAAGCAATTGGTCCATTTTTCTCCACAGGGCAGCTCTGTGGGCGTATGCATCCAGAGCTCGAGCTGGACACACACAATTTAGCTTCTCTTGGTCGGGCTCCCGAAAGGGAGTAGGACAGAAGGCCTGCAGCACTACAGGTTGTGGTGTGATAGAGGGCACCTTAGGAACATATCTCGCTCGAGGGTAAATGAACACTTTGGTCATGCCAGGTGCAAAATCAAGATAGGTAAGGGCCACTGAGAGGGCCTGTAAATCTCCTACTCTCCTCAGAGAGGTAATGGCCAACAGAAAGGCAGTTTTAAGAGTCAGATGTCTATCTGAGATATATTGAATCGGTTGAATGGAGATTTGTAAAGAGCCTCTAACACCACACCCAAGTCCCAGGGGGGGAACACGGGACCGTACTGGAGGTCTCAACCTCAGCGCACCATGAAGGGAACGTGTAACTAGGGGGTGTCTTCCCAGAGACTGGCCATCGAGAAGGGCGTGGTAGGCCGCAATAGCCGCCACATAGACCTTCAACATGGAGTGGGTCAACCCTGCAGAGAGCCTAGCCTGTAGAAACTCCAGAACTGTACCAACCGGGCAGTTTGCTGGGTCTAACTGGTGGTCTCTGCACCATGAGGTGAAGAGTTTCCACCTCAGGGTGTACAGTTTCCTCGTTGAGGGAGCTCTTGATTGGAGAAGGGTATCAACAACCTCGGTTGAGAAACCGGCTGCTAACAGTTGTGCCCCCTCGGGGCCACACCCACAGCTACCACAACTCCAGGCGAGGGTGAATTATCGTACCCTGTGCCTGCGAGAGTAGGTCCGTCCTGATCGGTATCTCCCACGGAGAGCCGTCGAGGAGCGAGACTAGATCTGAGAACCATACTCGGCCCGGCCAGAACGGGGCTACTAACAACAGACGGACCCCGTCCCGGCGTACTCTCGCCAGAATTCCCGTTAGCATAGCAATAAGGGGATATGCGTACAGACGAAGCCTTGGCCAAGTCTGTACCATGACGTCCAGTCCCAGAGGAGCTGGATGAACTAGAGAGAACCAAAGGGGGCATTGCGACATCTCTTGAGATGCAAATAGGTCTACTTGAGCCCTGCCAAATATTCTCCATATCTGCTTCACTATTTGTGGGTGAAGTTTCCATTCCCCGGGCCTCGGCCCCTGCCTCGACAGTATGTCTGCTCCCATATTTTGTTTCCCAGGAATATATACTGCTCTTAATGAGAGGAGTTTGCTCTGGGACCACACCAGGATCTGGTGCGCCAGCTTGTACAAAGGGCGCGAACGCAGACCTCCCTGGTGGTTGATATAAGAGACCACCGATGTGTTGTCGGTGCGCACCAACACATGGTGACCCCTCAGGTCTGGGAGGAAGTGCTTCAGTGCACGATAAACTGCTAGCATTTCTAGACAATTGATATGCCATGTTAGATGGCGATCGCTCCACAGACCACGGGCAGGGTGGCCACTCATGACTGCACCCCAGCCGGTGAGGGATGCGTCCGTCGCTAGTGTTACACGGCGACAAGGAGCTCCCAGCACCGGGCCCTGTTTCAAGAACCAAGGTTTCTTCCACATGTCTAAGGCACGGAGGCAGCGCCGCGTGACCTTGATAGTGCGAAGTAGATTGGCCCTCGGGGAAAATCCCTTGGTCTTGAGCCACCACTGTAGGGGTCTCATGTACAGCAGGCCAAGAGGTATCACGTTGGACGCAGCTGCCATCAGACCCAACAATCTCTGAGATTGTTTGACAGTGAGTGACTGGCCTTCTTTGACTCTCTCGACTGAGATGCGTATCGACTTGATACGAGCAGGGGACAATCATGCCTGCATCACGGTCGAATCCCATACTACGCCTAGATAGGTGGTTCTCTGAACCGGAGAAAGCACACTCTTATTGGCGTTCAGTCTCAAACCCAGCTCCCCCATATGTGCGAGAACGACACCTCGATGCCGAGCCGCAACCTGCTCTTGACTGAGCTAAAATCAACCAGTCGTCGATGTGGTTAAGAATGCGGAAACCCTGCATGTGCAGGGGGACCAGAGCCGCGTCTACACATCTTGTGAACATGCGGGGTGAGAGTGCAAGACCGAAGGGAAGTATTCGATATTGGTAGGCTTCGCCCCCGAAAGTGAACCTCAGAAACTTCCTGTGTTGTGGAAGGATGGAAATGTGGAAGTATGCATCTTTGAGATCTATTGTGACAGACCAGACCTCGGACCTGATCTGATCTACAACATGCTTGACCGTGAGCATTTTGAACTTCAATCTCATAACTGAATGATTTAAGACCCTCAAGTCTATAATTTGACGCAACCCCCCATCCTTCTTTGGAACTGTGAAATACCAGCTGTAGAACCTGGACTCCCTGTCTTGAGAAGGGACCATCTCGATGGCCTCCTTCTCTAATAGGGTTTCACTTCCTGTTCCATAACCAGACCCTGCCCGGGGCCGACCATTGTCGGAATGACCCCGTTAAATATCGGCGGTACAGAGCCGAACTGAATACGGTAGCTTTTTCTACTGCGTGCAGGACCCATTGAGATACATTTGGTAGTAGTCTTCACGCTGCTAAATAATCTACTAAGGGAATCAGTCCCTTGAGACTGACCTCTGGTGTAATAGGCCCCCGCAGGGGCAGCGAGCGTCTCAGCCCCGCTACACACAAGGGCGGAAAATACTGAGAATGATGCTCGCTGGGGACCGCTGCGCCCTGGAAGACTGGCAGGGTTGGCAGACCGGCCCCCAGAGGGCGCTGAGGCGAGACGGGAACCTTGTAATGCGGTGTACGCCACTCCACCCCAGTTGGGGCCGCCCTCTGCAGTCGTGGCCGAAAAGTGTAAGGACTTCCTAACAGAGGGCCTCACAGCCTGAAGTACGGCCCTCAGATCCGCCTTAGGCTGGAAAAAACCCTGGTTCAGAGCGTTGCTTCAGCTTCCGGTCCCGACGCAGGGGGAGCGCGGGTGGCAATGCTCTGACTACAGACTGGGAGGGCTGCTCTCGCCCAGCAGCCCCTCCAGTATATATAATTCTCAGAGTGAGATAAGTGTCATTGTATTCCTCAGAATTTAATGCAAACAAACAATCAGACGAGTAAACATGGTCTGCATTGTTAATATAGTTCATATCTAACTTCTCATTGTCAGATAGATGCTGAATTTAATTCCTCAGAATTAATGCAGTTAACCAATCAGACGAGTAAAGACGGTCTGGATTTGGTAAGATTTACATCAAAACTGAAAATGATGTAGTACACGCGTTGCCTCGGCAACACGCGAGCCGCTTAGTCACACAAACAATATAAATCTCCTCGGAGATAAGTAGCTGCAGCTGCGAGTTCACAGAGGGGGAAGGAACCGCTTCGCGTGCTTCCGAACCTCGAGATGAACTCTAAATCTAGGGAATATGGGTGGAGATAGGCAGAGCCGTCTTCGCCCCGTCCTTAGATATGCGAGAAGCACAGTCAGCCCCCTTATTTTTATTTTTATTTCGAGAGCTGACTGCGTGAGCTGCGCTCCTCATTAATGCTGCTCGTTATACAGTTAGGCATAATATGTTTGTGAAACTGATGCTTGTGTAACTGTTTGTCTGTGCAACTGATGTTTATGCAGCTTATGTTTGTGCAACTGCGAGCTCATCGACGCCCTCTGTTTTAATCTCCTCGGAGAAAAAAAGATGGTGCGTCACGGCTGTCACTCGGGGGGAAGGACCGCAGCACTCTGGCTTCCGCACCTGGAGATCGGGCAGATCTGGCGGGTGAGGTAGGAGATAGGGACGCGCCCGTCTCCCTACCCTCCAGCAGATCTTATCTGCGAACCCAGCGAGTGCGGGCGCCGCTCCACCTCGGCAAAAGCAGGACCGACACCGCGAGGAACGCTGGCGAAGACTCCCCCTCGAGAGAGTCCTCCGGGATCGAAGCGTCCACACTGGCTTGTACCAGTGCAGGCAGTTGGCTCCCCCAAGAGCCGAAACAGCGTGCCTCAATCCCAGGAAGACCGCGCACAGACCGTGTATTCTCACTCGTGATGAACACACAATCTGAAACACAATCTGGATTCGCCTTTCAGATGTCTCGTCTTAGCTTTGCTCTATGACTATTGCTTACTCTTTGAGGAGCTAATAGTGACAAACAACAATAAATAAGACTGACAAGACAGAATGACATGCACACACAGAGCGCTTGCTGAAAACGCAGACGCTGAAGCCAGCTGTGCGGCTCGTGCCTTTATAGCTTTATATATATAAATCATGACGGTATTTGTATCTGCCTGTTATAAATTGTGTCTTATTGACAAATGGTAGGTTTAGGGGCAGTGAGTTGGAGTTGGAGTGAGACCGTGTTGCAGAGGTACGCATTTGCCATGAGACTGGGTTGTTCAGCAATAATGTCAAGCATGCTTCTTTTGTTGTAGCTGTTTTTTAGCTAGTGATTCACAAATGGGTTACAATTGGTCAGACGGGTTTGTAAAAAGGTCTGGAATTGTTCAAGATCACAGATTGAGCCGTTTACAGTGGTTTCTTACATTGAAACAGTAACAGGATACTTTATAAGACAAAAAGAAGCGGCTCTTTTTTGCTTACAAGTGGCTCTGTACTGCAGATAAAGTCAATTTATATTCATATATCCATAACAGTATCAGAAAAAAATAGTACACATATGGGGACAAAGTTGAGAACAGTACCAGTGAAAAACATGATTCTCATGATTCCTAAAAACCTCTGATGCAAAGGTTTCGGCTTCCATGAGTGACATTAGCTTTGATGACAAATATAAATTGTGCCTACATACAGAATGCATTTCTTTGCATAGGTAATATTAAATGTGGGCACAACATTAATTCTGTAACTGTGAGACTGCACACATTATAAGAGCGTTCACTATAAATCATTCTGCAGGATAAAAAAGCCCATCACCACAACACAAAAGAAGGGGGCAGGTGTGATAGCACACTAGTAGGAGTGTGTCAACTCATCAAAACAAGAAAACGTTAGCTTCAAAAGTCATTTGCATATATGTGCAGATGAAAACAACAAATAGTGTTCCTGTTACCGGCGCACACCTAAACCTGGCTCTGCTAGCATTCAGCCCATGGAGCCGCTGACGGTGGCCTTTATTGTGCTGCAATGCTATTCACATCAAGAACATAAAGTTGTGCAAGTGATGTGCATGTCCCAGATGTGTCAAGAAATCACAGCAGCATCTTCACAGCGTAACCCACTTATGACTGTCAGGTGTACTTGTGTTCAACTGTTCAATACATTCCTGCCTTTATCCTTATTTGAATCATTTGCCTCGCTCATCTCCTCTTTTGAATAAAAAAGTTATATTTATACATTCCTGACTCGTCTTGATCTGTTTTTCTGTGAGAGAGAGGCTTTAACCGTCAGCATGCAAACATTTTTAAATGGGCCATTGCCACACATGGTTATTTGGACATATTGTCAGTCACCTGATCTTACAACATCTCAGCAGACCAGTGTGTTTCTGAGATGTGAGATCTATATGAACAAATGTATTGTGACATCTGACCATTACAGCAACAGGGACTTTATTAACTCTGCATTCTAAACACACAGATATTAAGATTTGCGCCTAAAAAATATTCCACTCTTCTGGGAAGACTTTTCACAAGATTTGTCCAAATGTCTTGGTGAGTAACTGGAAGTCTAGGGGCCAAGCAATTTTTATCGGGGAACCTCCTGGAAACGCGATTGGGCTACTTTTGGACTAGTTTTGAGAAGCAACTGGGCAGGATTTGTTGTGAAAACCTGGCAACCCTGATCTGACACATGTGCTTGAGATATACTTCTAATTACAGGAGCGTCTTTACTGATGAGATGCGCATGAAAATCGCATTCAATTTTTTGCACAGCCCTAGACAGAGGTAAAACGATGATTCCAAAACATTTGAATTCTCCACTGCAATGCGATCTCATGCACAACATCTCGGTTACTGGACATAAAGAGTTCATTTTCAAGAATAATGCAGGGAAACGCTAAGGACCTGATGACGCAGACCTGTGCTTTCTAGCCAGTCACTGAACTGAACACATCGATCTCATATTTTGTGACACTGCTTCAACTTCGGTTTTAAATAGGAATTAAATGCCATAAGAATGAAATGCCACAGAAAAAGCCAAAGATAATCAGTTTCCCCTGAAGAATAAATAAAATGAGAGCTGACGTTGTTGTATTCCTTTTTGTTCAATAAAATGTGTGAATTCTGAATTGAAGTAGTTTACATTTGAACAGTTATCTGAAAGACTTATGCTGTTGTGGACAGTAGGGTTGGGAAGTGGTTCTCGTACCGTCCTCCTCTGTCTGGATGATGGTCTCGTCGCTCTCTTTGCGTCCCTCAGGGTTGGTGAGGATCATCTTCAAGCTGACGTTGGTGTTGGGCGGCAGGTTGCCCACCACGTGTCGGGGGGCTTTGGGGTCCATCTCCAGGCAGTCGGCTTTGCTCTGGTTGGTTTTGTGGTAGTGGTAGCAGATGGTGACGTTGAAGGTGTGACAGCGGGTGATGTTGTAGCCCAGCGACTCCCAGTCCACGGCGATGAAGCGCGCCTGCGTCTCTGCGATCTTCAGACTCTTGGGGGTCCGCATGGGTTCTGAGAGAGAAGACGAGAGACGGGTTACACTAGCAGACACTATTCACACTCAGAGGACTCGTACGCTGAAACATGTTCACCTATCGGGAAGAAAACTTAATGTACTTTAGTGATTCACAAACACAGCTCGTTGTTAAAATGGGACTCAGAAGTTGTCCCCCTCCTGGAGGCAAAATAAAAGCGTGATGAAATGATACAGACATTCATTTATTTACATCTGTTCCACAATTGCTTGCAATATCAGCTCATCTCACTCCACATTTTTTGTTATGTCTTTTATGATTGTTTCTGCACCTGAGAGATCTGAGTGACAATCAATCCATGACATATTATACAGGTTTCTTACAAAGTTTTATTGCCACCCAAACCATTAAAATGATGCATGTTATAGATCTCGTAAACGTGTCATTCATGCTCATGTTTAATTTTTTCACCTTTCATTTTTGAACTCATAATCATGTCTAGATCTTCCTGTGAAACATGATGTTTGCAGGTTTTCTCTTAAATCTCATATTCCGATTCGCCTGCATCCAATCAACAACCCATGCATGAACCCAAATATTTCTGATAATCTATTTTACTTAGATGCATGTAACAAACAGCGAAGATATGACTATCTCAGTTTCATAGCAACTTTCAAATTCTGAAGAAAAAAAAAAAAAACAAGTTTTTAACAACAGGATTCACAGAAATGCCTTGTTTAGTTTTAATCTCAGCTTGAAAATCACAGTGTTTGGTTTTACATATCTTTTTCTGATGTTTAGATTAAAAAAAGGCTGAAGTGAAAAGCAAGAGGGAACTGGTACGATCGGAGAGAGAGAGAGAGAGAAAGAGAGAGAGAGAGACGGGAAGTCCTGTGAAAGCAAATGAGGCACCTGTGGACCAGATAAAGGCCCCTTCATACACACACTCACACACACACACACACACACACACACACACACTTGAAGCATCTCTAAACTAGCCTATACATCAGTGAGAGAGAGGCTTCTTACAACACCTCCCCATAATGCATCAGTGCAGTACTCCAAGATGTCTTGTAATTACTGTAACAGAGTAACTCACCTGTGGCACACAGTTCATCAGTGTCAATACTGCACACACACACACACACACACACACACACACTGCATCATGCTAAAGCAAGCAACACACACGCAGCCGTCTTCTCTCTGGGATGAATTGTTCTTCTGTGTTGATGGTTGGTCATGAGATGCAGATGTAGATGGTTGGTTATGGCTCAATGTCCAGTACACTTTGACCCTTACATTCATCTTTGACTTAACCTCAACTCCAACTAAACTGTAACCTTCGTGTGCAGCCATAAATCAGCAAACCTCTCAATAAAGTCAAACCGGGTCTATTCCCAGCCTTAAATAACCTTTGACCTGAGAGTCAGTCAGGACTAAGCTGAAGTGTGTGGGTCAGAGACCAGGTGTTAGAAAACTCAATAGATTATACACACATCAATGCAAAAGCACACAGAAACGGTTTTCACAGTAAACATGTATTTTCCTGCAGTTTGATTCAAATGTCTTAAACATTAAACCAGATCTGCTATTATTCAGATAACATAAAAATGATCCCAGAAGTTGTGAAAAGTGCTTTATAAATAAATACAAATACCAAGTAGAAAACATACTCCACACAAATATGTGGATGCAAACACTTCAAGCTAGAGAATGATTTCACTTCTGATTTCATTGATTACAAATCATAGTTTTTTTTTTTTTTTTTCTCAGAGCAATGTATCTTTTTACAGTAGATTTACAGAAAGTTTTAGTAATATAGTTTTACTACATGGTTCTAGGTCTAGACAATTCGCATAAAATGACTACATAAACGATCCTCAGAACTGATATTGTATATAGCTATATTGTGCTCAAGTGTAATTAACGTCACAGTGAAATGGAAGCAGCATCAGTTATGGAATTTGGATTAAACATTACACGGCTTTAACCTTTTTATATGTAACTCAGGCATGAATGTTCTAGAAAGGCATGTTAACATGAAAAACAATGTAAGTATGACATGGAATGAAAGCCAGGGGCAGGTGAGAGAACATGATGTAAGAGGAGAGAACTCTGGGAAAGAACAGAAGCAGAAACCCAGATCAGCGGGTGGCATGTGAACCGAGGGCAGAAGAGTAAACGACACACACACACACACGCACACACACACACACACACACGTTTGTTTTTGTGTAAGGTGTTCATCCCATAGGTGTAATGGTTTTTATTCTGTACAAACTGTATATTCTATCTCCCTTCACCAACCCTACACCTAACCCTAACCCTCACAGGAAACTTTGTGCATTTTTACTTTCTCAAAAAAACTCATTCTGTATGATTTATAAGTGTTTTGAAAAATGGGGACATGGGTTATGTCCTCATAAGTCACCCTCTCCTTGTAATACCTGTGTCATACCCATGTCATTATACAGAGTTGTGTCCTGATATGATACAAATGCTCTGACATGCTCTGAATACAGATGAGGAACTTGTTAACACAGTACAGTGAATGACTGTTTGCTCCAAGCTTGTTTATAACAAAGCGTTTCCCAAAATCCCTTTGGGTTACATATTCTCTCTCTGGCTCATGATTGTCACAAATCTTCAGAAAAGCAAAGAAAACAAGACTTTTGGCCTGATATGAGAACGAATGTTCTTATAGCAGGTGCGCTGCCAGCTTGAGGAAGACCTGCATCATTAGGCAGATTCAGTGTCAATGTCCAATTCTACATTTAAAAACCAAACAAACACAGGAGTCTCATGACGAGCTTTCAAGGCTTCAGCTTCCTTTAATTTGATACTCTGACTCAAGGCAACCACAGTTCATCAAAGAAAGCTCGCTGTAATCTGCCATTTGGTCAAACTAGCTGAACTGTCCGTGACATTAAAATCCTCATTATGCTAAAAAAGTTGTTATGTTACATGAAGATAGGATACTAGGTGTCCAGAAAGGCTAGGGATGAATGAAATCATCCGGCAAGCGTTGGATCAGACCATGTGAACAACTAAACTTGCACATTCTGAATGACCATAAAAAAATTAAAAAACTGTTTGTGCAAAGGAATGGAAGAATATAGTTCAGTGGATGTTTTTAGAGAGAGGAGTGATTGAATTTTAATAGCATCTGATCTGTTGTCCTTTATTCATTCAGTCTTTCTTCATTCCACACATTCATGTTTGTCTTCTCCATTAAAACAGAGACTACATGAGTGCTTACAGTATATATGGCAATATGCTAGTAATATGCAGGCTCAGAAATAATTAGTTGATGTGTTACCAGTAATATATAAGTTCATCAGTGAAAGAGCTGACTCCAACATCACAAACAGAGACAGAGAACCCACTCTTGACAAATCACAGCTGTGGTCAAGTAACTGCTGTCTAGAGGTCAATTAAAAGGGATTTCTGAGTTGAAGATGTCCGGCTTGTTACGAAGCTGTGATGGTGAATTTAGAAAAGCGATTTATCTCTGAGGATTTTACAGTCCAACAGCTTCTGTTACACACATGCTAAAAAGTCTGGTAATTGATTTGATCTTGTTTAATGCCAGGCTTTTGGCATCTGAATGTGAGAAAGAAACAGGCAGCCAGACAGAAAGTCTCCCTGAGGTTTTAATGTGGAGCTCTGCAGGATGACGAAACAACTTCCTTCTAGGGGTGGGCGATATTGACGAAAATGTATATCTCAATATTTTTTATCAATATCTCGATATCGATATTCAGACGATCATTTTGCAATCATTTTGCAATATATGTACTTAATAAATTAACTTTGTGCTTTGCAAACAGTACTCTAAAAGTAATACACTAACAACAATGTGACTACCGTTTTAAAAAAAAGTTAGAGAACATTAGAACACAACACAATATTACATTTTTGCACATTATATTAATATAAATGAGGATAAAAAAAGACAAAAGGTACAAAATAACACAGACACTGCTCTGCAGTACGGCTCCGAGGTTCTGCTGGACCACAGGTCAGAGGTCGTGGCATAATAGGTGACCTTCTGCAATTTCTGGGACAGCGTTTGTCTTGAACGGTTTTGGTAGAGCAGTTTCACTGAAATATCTCCTTGAAGGCAGATTATATGTGGGATCTAAAGTCTGTAACATTTCTTGAAACCCATCCTTCTCGACTGATTGAACTGGCAACATAGACCTTGCAGTAAAACTTGTTACAGAGTTTGTAATCGTTTTCCACTTTTCGCTTTTTTTGTCATATGGTGTTTTCTTTGTGAATGTTTCTGTTTCTTTGTGAAAGGTCTGTTGTGTCTGTTATTTTCTTTGTACCGTGTTTGTTGCAGCAGTGCTGTTTTGTTCAGCACCAAGCCTTTGATACTCTTCAAACTGTGTTTTGTGTGTTATACGGAGATGATGGAAGAGGTTGGTTGTGGCGCTCTGCTTTACGGTGATCTGCATGCGACAAAATATTACAGATGGGCGACTTTTGTTGCTCGTCTTTTTTGTCAAAACCAAAGCATCTCCAGGCTAAAGAAGCTGACCCACGTCTCGCTGTTAGCTCTTCTGGCACTGGTTTTGAGGAGGACTGTGTATTTTTGCTTTCTTCGTTCATTTTTGTGATGTTGCGCTTGAAGCTAGATAACAAGTGACTGAGTAACATACGCACGGCGCACTGTAATGACGTAAGACGTCAGGGGCACTGAGGCATTATGGGCAGTTCACCGTATTAATAAAAACGTTTTAGTTTGTACAAAAAAAAAGTTTTTTCTAGAAGTTAAAAGAAGCCCTGTTGGTGTTCAGAGGCTATTCCGGTGGATCTCTCGGGAAAAATGTATTCCATCTTTTACACTCATCATTTTTCTAATGATGCAATCACGAAGCTCGTCACTTGAGGACGCCACAGACATTTAAGAAAAACTTTTTAACTTCAGACTTCAGTTTTCCGCAAACAACGCATATTTGCATTTTCTAGCAGCTATTTTATAAATCGTACATCCGCTTTATGTTTTTGGATTGTTGCTTCAACTAAAAAACGTCATAACACACAGGTAAGAACGCCGTAGTTGTATTGCCAATTAGTAGCAGCTTACTCATTGAGGTACGATCGTGATTTTGTCCAAAAAAAAACAAAAAAAACAAACACACATAAAATACAGTCAAACAAACCCCTACATTACTAAAATCGCAACATATAATTGTTTAGAAGGTTAAAGTGTGCATTGTTTGTTTTCTCTTTAACTTCCTTCAGCTCTTTTCATGTTTGGGAGGTCGGATGATATCCCAATTTTGCATATCGTCCAGACAACAATTTGGATATTATGGTCTAAACGATATATCGCCCACCCCTTCAGTAACACAGAAACACTCATTCTCTCCCCGTTACAGCTCCCTCACAGTCAACACACTTATTCAGAAATAATGGATCAAATCAGAATCAGAGCTTAATCCAATGAAGCTAAAGACGTGTCTCCAGAGTCTTCAGGAATCTTGTGGTAATGTCTACATTTTGATGTTAAATCCATTATTGTTTTATATCATTTATACAGTACTTAATACTATTTAATTACATCAAAAGTAACTAACTGTAATTAAATTTCAAAGTGTGATCCCTTAATTTTTCAAGGGAAAAGTAATTAAATTACAGTAATTTACTACTTAGTAATGCATTACACCCAACACTAAATTACCCACGTTTCTCTTCTCGTGATGTGTACATACCAGAGTTTCCGCTAGAAAAAAATGGTCAAAGTGACCGGCAGAGGTTTCCTTTTCCGGACATTTTGATGATATGCCGGTCAAGTATCGCCTCTTAATTAGTCAAGGTGAGGAAAACTGGAGGCAGGCTATGTAACGTAAAAAATGACATAATCAGGCCGCCAAATACAACATGTTTATTAGCCTAATTTTCAAATAGACGAAAAAAAAAAACATTTTGGTTCATTTCTTCATTCGGATCTATTTGCGATCCATTCAATTCTAAACAAACAAAGCATATGTTTCGTCCTTGTTTCATTATAGATTAAGATAATAATTCATAAATGCACGCATAATTATCAGTGAACTTGATAAAAGTTGCAGACATGTTTTACATGCATGCACAAACAAATGTCTTTCAACTTATGTGTGCAAAATTCAGAATGAAATGAATGTGCAGCAATTTGTACAAATAGAGATTCTAGGTCTACTATACATGTTGTAGCCAAATAAATAAGCTTATTTAATTTAATATTTGTTAAAATATTATAATGTTATTTTTTAATTTATGTTGATTATGAAAAGTGAACCGCACGAGTAAGATAAGATGCGCAATATCGAGAGACATGGAGCGGGTCAGACATGATTTTGACCACTTAATTAAGTTTTGTTTAGTAGAAATACTTTTTTGAAGTGAATTTCGTTTTGTATAAATTGTATCTTAATTTTAATTTTTTTTTTTATCAACCAATTGCCTGGATTTAATACATAAGAAGCAAATATAGCAGACGACAGGCCTAATCATGCAGGCGCCCTCGCTTGCATTGCTAGTGAACTGGAGTGCATCTCATTAATTTAACGAAACTCAGCGTAGGCCTCACAGACATGAAATATATCTTAAGAAAGCTTGAAATGTCTTTTTAACAATTTAAAACAATTTTTTTTTTTTACCTATGCTAATTACACATTAAATTCAGGTAGACTGAGTCGCTGTCCTCAGTGCCCAGAAAAGCGCTGAAACGGAGATGAAAGGGGAACCCGTTTTTATTTATTTATTTATTTTTTTGGCTTATTTTAACTGGCCCATCCAGTTTTCTGGAGGCCCACCTACAATCAAAATCCTGGCGCCGCTAGTGCTTCGCAGCGGTCTGATATCAAGAAATAACAGACCGCATTCCACATTGGAATTCAACCAAGCCATGTAATAATGTTTAATAACTTTCAAACGAGCCTGTTCCTTCATAACATAGCCAAAGTTCGGTGTATTTTTGCTTCATACATTTTAGGCTTATTCTCAAATTCAGATTGTGTTAGGGGGGGCGGGATTATTAGGCAATTTTATTCAGACAATTTGACCGGAGAGATTTAATTTTGTCGGACATTTCATTTTTTTTCCGGCCAATGTCCGGCAATTACCGGACAACGGAAACCCTGGTACATACCCACAACAGCCAATCAGTGGTTTGCTGCACATTCACATGCTAAAACCCTTTAAATCTGAGGAGAAGAAACCATCTCCCGACTCTTAGAAAGCTCTTGGTGGCGATGGTATGATTGTGTTGAAGGCTGATAGATCCCTGACATCCTCCATCAGTTTAAATGTCAAGCACGCAATAAAACGTAGTGGTGAACAGCAACGAATTGCTCTGATTTGGCACGGCCCATCAAACCCAGAACCACACACAGATAACATTTATCCTGCCAACAATTACCAGCCTCCCTCTTCCCGTCTCTCTGAGCCGGGATCAATACGAGTGGAGAGCTGCATTAAGTTGCTAGATTAAAGCATTACTCCTCTGTAATAAAGCTTTATTGATCAGCCTCTCCATGATCAAATCAGAGCACACTTCCCTCAGACACCTCCACACCTCACACCGTCCGCGTCAGCTGGGATTTCTTCACTCCACGGGAAGCAGCGGTCCTTTTGGACAGGGTCTTAAAACACACACTTCCTGTCTGTCCAACACACACTCAAAAAAATAGTCTGATCTGACTAGCCGTGTATTGATTTTTCACAGATATTTTGAATTACGCATTGGATTGTGCTGCGTTTTAGGGTTAAAAGAGATTTTGTAATTTAACAGAAAAAGTCTTGGCAGAAAATTAAATTTTTCTTTGCCTTACACCTGCCTCAAATTAGTAATAAGTTAATAATTATTCAGTGAAGACTTGGAAACCAAGCCTAGAACATTTTCCACACCGGTCAATGGCTGGTGAATGGAGAAAATTGGCCATGAAACTGTATGAGCATTATTTCATTAAAAAGCAGAACAAAATGTGGTAACAATTTTAATAATCTTTAATTTTATAAAGTTATCTATCATTATTATTATTATTTAACCAACTTATAAAAATGGAATCAAATTGAATAATATCACTATAATACTACTGAACAAAACAAAAATGAACAAAAATGATTATTATTAATATTAATTTATATAATGACAGCACAAGAGTAATTATGGGTTGCTTTTATTCTTTGTCCTAAACATTAAACCATAGCGCTTTTATATTCTGGTGGAAAACATCAGATTATATATTTATATGATTACAACACAGTCTGAGTCGTCTGATAATCATAAGAAACCATAATTCGTTCCCAAGTACTGTTAAAATAATAAAAACAATGAGTAATGGAAAACCCTGTCCTGAAACACTGAAAACACTCACACACTGTACCCAGAAAAGCTGATTTGTCCTCACACTAGATGCTTGGAAACGATTCAGTAATTCCAATATTTGTAACAAATGTCTAATATTTTATTTTCACCTGTCTAGGACCAAAAAAGTGTGTGTGTACAGTAAATGAAAGCTGTGAGCTGGAAGACAGCAAATCAGAGCATATATTTATCTGTCCTGCTGAATAATACTGTATATTTGTCATGAAGACAATGTAATAGAAAGTCTATTTCTTTGTTTTATGCAGCAGTTGTCAGTCTGTCTTTCCTATGATCTGTAATTCAGCCAGCAAACACACTGCATGTTTACTAGAGATCTTCTCTACCTAGTGCACACTACAAAAACATCCAACCAACAAGCCCAACACAGAGTGACATTTCAAGACAGCAAAGCCATTGATTTCATTAGCAAGAGTTATTGTTTCCCATGAGGCAGTGCTTTGTGCCATTTCACGATGAATCATTGTCCGTGGACACACACACACACACTCACACACATTTACACAGAGGCTGTGGATGTAACGCGGGTCCGTCTCCAGCCTCAGATCAATGCTAATCTCATTCACAATGATTCTCCATGGCACAGCTACCTGATGAATAGACTCATCGATTTGCTGTTGTTCTGCCACTTCATGCAGGTGAAAACTTATCGGCTCTTTTTGAATTAGTCTGAATGGGAGGAAAAAGATTCACAACATGGAGCGGCACTGCTTTAAGCTGAGGTGTGTCCAAAAGGAAAACCTGAAGACACATTTTCTGAAGAAAGAGAAAGTGTTTTTTGTCTACATTAACCTCACTGCAGTAGGGCTAGGCTGTGAATAGTAAGGCTAGGAGAGAAGAGTAAATATGATCTAAGTAAGTATCAATCGTTCACTAACAGTGATGTTAAAAATGTTAAAAACTTTTTAAATAAAACTCATTTCTTTAGTAATGGAAATGACAGCATAAAGCCACATGATACAGAGTTTTCTGCTTATGTGTTGGCCGACAGAATGCTGTTTGGTTTGAAAAAGTGGCGATTGTATGCTGTTCTTCATACATTTTTTGTTATTGTGATTACAATAGCTTTCACAAAAAATTTGCAAACATGACTGCACCCACAGAAATAATTTCATAAAAGACAGCCATGTTAACAAAATAATTATGTGTGGTAATTAGGGTTAAAGTTCACAAACATATAACAAATAAATAAATAAATAAATAAAAATAATAACAATTTGAAATATGTTTATGTTGGAACTTTTTAGCTATTGATTTAGATTTGGCAACATTTCTAAATTCACTTTAGTTTTACTTGGTGCACTAAAATAACTGAATAAAATGTAATCAAAACTATATATACATACACTGTTGCTCAAAAGTTTGTGATCAGTGTGATTTTTTTGTATGTTTTAAGTCTCTTCCACTATCCAAGGCTATGTTTATTTGTTAAAAATACAGTAAAAAATGTAATCTTGTGAAATATTACTCAATTTAAAATAACGTGTTTCTATTTCAATGTACTTTTATAAACTATTTATTCCTGTGATGCACAACTGAATGTTCAGCATCATTACTCTAGTCACATGATCCTTCAGAAATCACTCTAATAGATATAATAATATAATAGAGCAGATGTGTGCTCTAAGGACCTTTCCTCTTCCACACTAACATTTTTGCTTTCTCTGCTCTCTCTCTCTCTCTCTCTCTCTCTCAATTGTCTTTGTTCATAAAACCAAGAGACAGAAGAAGAAAGCAGCAGTGTTTGTGTGTGATCCTGCAGTCATTCAGCGACAGGGTGATGCTTCACTTCCTTCAGCAGCATCTGAAGATGGCTTTAACCCCCAAACACATCCTCTGACTACTTCAGACTAAACGAGCGGCCTATGTATAAACGAGAGCCTTACAGGGCGACACTTGATCACAAAGGCAATTTATCCAGAGTCCAGAGAATGGAGCAGTGAAAGAGAAAGGGCAGGGGAGAGAACGAGACCAGAGTAATAGGAGGCATTTTAATTAATTGCCATAAATTGTAGGGTCAGGGAATGTGAATGTCATTGTGAAGGGCTGTTTATCGGACCGACAGATCTTCAAACCGATATTGAAAAGCTCTCCTGCTAGAGAGGGAAGACGGGAGATGGACGGCTTTTCTCAAGCAAAGCCATTCAAAACTGGCTCGTTCAATGATCCCTCCTTATTCGCCTCATCGACACGTTTCCTCCAACATATTTTCCCAACACAAAGACTGTCTGCCCACATACTTTCCATAATGCCATCACTCAGGGAGCCTCACATGTCCAGCACAGTGTAATCATGGCTAAAGAACCAATGCTGGTTGGCTTTAATTATGCTTTTACACCACAAGTGAGACTCCCTGTGGGCAGGAGGAAATAGAAAAACGGCAGAGAGAGAGGTCTGTAATGGGCCATGCTTCATAAATTTCAAGACAATCAATGCAGCAGTCTACTAATGGCACGTACTTAGCTAAAAAACAAACAGACACACACACACAGAGCATGTGGGCACCTATCTGACAGCTCCTTAAAATATGACACTATCGGCTCTTTATCATCATCCTCGATTTGGCCTCTATAAACAGCAGTTGTTTTCAGCAGGTCGACAGACATGGCTCATGTTTAGAATGTAAACTCAACCACTCCAACGACAATTATCGCTCTGTTTCACTCATCATGAGCTGGTTATTGTTGTTGAAAACTGTTACAAATGTTATGAGTGTGAATTAACAGACAATTGTGTGCTGTGGTGACGATATTGATTCATCGATTTTAATCAGTTCTCATTCTGACGAAACAATATCAATTCTTAAATCCCAAGATCAATCTTGTTCTAGCTTGTTTTCTGCTGATGCAAAAATAAAAATTCACTAAACATTACTGGATCCAATACTTGCAATAACCTGCTTTCTTACTTTATTTATTGAATTTTCTAAACAACAACAACAACAACACAAAGTAATAAAACAAACATAAAAAACTAAATAAGGTAAAAAAAAATATGTAAAAATAAATAAATAAATAATAAGTAATAAGTATATAATAAGAAATAAGTAGCTTAGTTACAAATGTGTGCTACTAACATGAATATACAAGTGCACAATCTGGAGTGCTTTCTTACTTTTGATATGAAATAAAGTCTCCGCTTCCAAATTCCGTCTTATTTGTTATGAAACACCAACAAGAAAATTCGTTCTGACTCTCTTTGGTTATGTATGTATATTTTCAGTTATTTATGGTAACCCTCGTTCCCTGAAAGAGGGAACAGAGATGTAAAGTCAGATGACCTATGATTTTGCTTTGATAGACCAATCTATTTCGAGTGTAAACTAAATGTGGCATTATTGCATCCAGCTGCAACTGGTCATTCCGTGAACATAAAAAGGCAGCAGGTGCAATGCATCCCAGGTTTTCACTGAGGAGCTGAGCCAGTAACCCGGCCACTCAGCGGTGGCGACAGGACGTGATGTCTCCATTCCCTTCTTTAGTGAACGAGGATTACCGTACGTAACCGGGACGTACCCTTTTAGTCGGTCACTCTCTACGCCATGTTGGATGACAACCAAAGCGCCATGGATGCTGCCCCTTCCAGTGCCCAGTGTAAGCCACCTGTACCCCTTTTTGGTGTAGACCGGGGTTCACAACAAGAAGTTCCGTTCACCATTGTTGAAGCACTACCCACTCAGTGAGATTGGATAACACTGGGAAAACGTACACGTTACACTTGGAACAGAGAAGCTGCAGAAGCTTCATCCATCCTGAATGTGGTCTTCGGAGCAAATACACAAACATCCGTTAAGGTGCACATGGAAAATTGGAGGTGACTGTAACCCTCTTGGAAATGGCAGAAGTCTGCCGGGAAAACACAGGTTCTGAGGCTATACCGTGGACTTTACACATATTTATTTATTTATTTTCAATGCTCCGTTTAGGCACCGGTGCTGTTTTAAAAGTATCAAAATGGCACCAGTATCTAATAAAACCCAATCGATACCCAACCCTACCGGTCAAAACTAGATCTCTTACACCGCCTTCTCTTCCAGTTCTGAAAGTCTTTTTGAACTTCCAACTTTGAAAAGTGCATTCGAACGGCACTTGACGTTGATCTCATTGCCCTTCTCTCCCCTCATCTCCCGTCCTCTCAATGGAAGTGGCAAAATGGACAAAAATCTTGTTTTCTGTGTCCATGTGAAGCATAAAGAAGAATCATCATCTCAGACTCACGCTGACGAGAGGAACGGGTTGAGACTGATCTCACCTGATAACCTTTTAACATCTCAGACATTCTGTTTAAATCACTCTCCACAACAAGCTTAAAGCCCCTTTTACCATCAGCCTTGACACCGACAATTATCAAAGAAAAAACTCCTTTTCTTCTGCACAGATTCTGCATTACATACACCGGCACTCATCCTCTCATCTCCCGGTCGATGGCGGCTGAATGGGCATGTAAACACCTGTAAAGAGTCCAAACGAGGCTAACTCGAGGGATGAATATATAACCAACCCTCACCATCTGCTAATTACTGGAGTCCAATCAACTCATCCGCTCCTCTTTCAGAGCAGAAGCATTCCCCTGCAGTGTCCCCTCTGCCTGCGGGTCACCCAGTGGAAAGAGCCATCACACCTCCATCACATCTCAACTCATTCACCCAATTATGAAGCAGATAAATAAGAGAACAAATAGAGATTTCTGCCAAAAGCACCTGTTCTCTGATGCTTCCCCCATTCATCTCACATCAGACGAGATCTCAACAACACTGTGCTCAGACAAAATTCCCCCAAGACCATTTTTTTATTTATTTACAGCTCTTACAAAGTGTCAACTTTGGATTTGTTTCTTTTCATTCATTTTTATCCAAAGCTACTTACAAATGACAACAATTTAGCAATCAAACCAACAAATGAGCAATAATATGTAACTGTTGTGACGCGTCAGTCTAATGCAGTTTTATTTAACTACTATTTCAGATTTTCTACTGCAAAATGTTATTCTTAATTCAGTGTTTTTTTGTCATTTCTTTGTAATTGTTTGTGAAATTTACTACCAATTTCTAAGAGAAAACTGTTTGTACACTGACTTTTTTCAGTGTATCATGAATATCTAATGCTTTTGCATATTTAAACTCATGACATAGTATTGAACCAATGGTATATGGTATCAAACTTGGTGTGACTCATCTTAAATACAGTAAGTACAAAAATAAATGTAATCAAAGCAGATGAGAAGATTTTCAGTGAATAAAAACATAAAATTCATCTTGTTCCTTGGAGAACTTGGAATATAGTACATACATCATATGGAACTTTCTGTCTTTATCAAGTTTGTATCATTTTGGGAGCCTGACAGTCACTGTTCATTACGGAAAAGAGCAGCATGCACGATCTGCTGAACGACCTAAAAGATGACAGAAAGTTTCCGGTCAATTATTCCCCCAAGTCCTCTAAAGTATTGAAAGAGGAACATTTTCACTTCGGGAGGGGTGTACAGGAGACTTTCAAATCCTAATAAAGCCCCACTTCCTCCTGCGTATCGTTTCACTGCGAGAGTCTCTGCGGCTTCCCTCCATCTGTCTGTCTCTCGTCTGCCGGACTATTAGAGTGTGAAGAGCTGGATTAGTTTAAGCTTTTTCCATCATCATATGTTTTCTACTGTCAGGCCTCAAATCTCCCTCCCGCTAGGAAGCACAGAGGGTCCTTATGTGTTACTAGGCAACCAGGGACAGCCCATAATCTTTGTTGTGACAAATAAACAAGGGAAAGAGTGGGATGATGGGAGGTTTGTGAGCAGTCTCATCTTCTTCATCTTGCTTCTGTCACCTGTCTCGCACACGGCCCTGCTCCGCCAGCACTGGGATTTCCTGATAGTTGACACATAACCTGTCTGTGAACTTATTAAATCAGCATCAAGTCTGATGTATCTAATTGTATCTGAATGTTTCAGGTAAAAAAAAAATGAGGTACAACAGTTGTCACTGGGGCACTGTCCTTTCAAAAGCTGCTCAAACGGTATGCACCATTTACTGTAGGTTCTAATATGGAAACTTCAGGTGCTACTATGAACCTTTAATGTATCAATATCCACACTTCAGGCGTAAATAAGGTACAAAAGTCTACATTTTGAAAAGTTACTGAGTCAGTGACAGCTTTTGGACCTTTTTGTCTGAGAGCACAGTTCAAAATTCAATTAAAATCAACTCCTTTTACTGTACTGTGTCCGTGTGGTTTTTTTTTTTTGTTTGTTTGTTTGCTTGATATATTGGTACATTTTATGCTAAAGGAAAAAAATACATATAATTTATTTTAATCAAACTGAACAACTTTCCTCAACTCTCAAACGACTCTTAATGCCGTGTGGGCAGAAGTGTAATGAATTGCGAATGCAACTGGCAGGATGCCTGAAGAAGATGCCTGAATGCACTCCAGTTCTTTTTCTAGATATATTGAATTGTATTTTGGGAGATTTTATACTGTGTAGGAATTTCATAAAGATTTTTATACTGTCAATAGAGTGGAATGTTTCTGTCTTTAATTTGCTATAGTTTAACCACTGACGAGTCAACCTACAGACGTCTTTCTTACAGCCATTTCTCCACATTGAGCTGGTAAGTATTTGATCATCTAGTAAATATCCACCGTTCAGCGTTAAACTAAGTTATGTTTGAACCTTCATTAATCCTGGTGACAGATTCACCCAGATTACCATGTCAGACCGCCCAGTCTGTTTCAGTTCATTCAACGCATTACAACCACACAATCTAGAGATGTTAAACATTCAATCCAGTGCTATAGCTGAGAGAAAGAGATACAGCGTTCTCTCAAGGTGTGAGAGTGCATCACACACACACACACACACACACCTCATGCAGGCCTCAGTGCATCCGACTCTTGATTATGTTTCATCTTTTATCCTTATGACAAGTGCTAATAAATCACTTCTTCAGTCGCGCCGGACATGAGAGAGCAAGGGAGGGAGAGAAAAGATCATCTTAAAAAAACAAGCATGTCGCCCTCCACTGTCTCTCCCTGAGGGACCGTATAGAAAGAAAAGAGAACAAAAACTAAAACTAATTCACACTATTCCCACAGGGAAAATGAAACCGAGAGCGTGTCACAGCAGCATCATATCAATTACCCATAAAGCAATGGGGCAATCTCGCAGCCCCCCTTAATGAACAACATCACATCAGAATTTCCAATTAAGCGACTCTTGTAGTGGCTTCCATACCTCTCTCTGAACATGAGCATTACTTCCTGCATCGCTTTTAGCTTCTGAGTTGGGTGCAACTGAAAGCACTTTCCCTGATGCACACACACACACACACACACACACACACACCCTCTCCAGAGAGCTCTATTACTATCAGAGGGAAACGAAACACGGTGCAACAGATGGAGATATTGTTCAGACAGAGAATGATAAATTCATTACATAATGTATTGCCCATCTATGCGCTGTCTCATCTGGCCTCTGTTTGCTTATTGCTTGATTAATTTCAGCAGCAGTTGGAACGGAGTCACCAGAAACAGTGTGTTTTTGTGTGTGAGAGCGTCGGTGAGCAAAAGCACTTGTGTTTTTGCCATTATTGTTACATTATAGACCATATTACCATATAAACTCGATAGCTCTGCTGCACCTAGACGGCAGAGTACACCAGAGCTTTACTCTGGAACCATGAGAGTCAATGCAGTCAGATTATTACTCTACCGGGCAAAAGTCTGGAATAACTAAGATGCTTTAATGGGTTTAATGGGTCTCTTCTGCTCATTTATTCAATCAAATATACAGTAAAAACAGTAATACTTTGAAATATTATCACAATTTAAAATAATTGTTTTCTATGAGAATATATTGTAAAATGTAAAATGTTAATTCCTGTATTGTTGATTATGTTTTTTATTAAATTATGTAAAAAATGTAAAACACTTAGGAAAAAATAAAGATGAAGATTATTTAGTAGCATTACAGGAGCTCAGCTGTTTTTTTTTTTAATTGTATAGCTTTTCCAGTAACATGCATCCTCTTCCAACAAGCATCATAATGAGAGAAAATGGTACTTTACTGTTTTATTGTACTGTGACTGCAGCTTCACAGCAAACCAACTGAGATCCACTTTTTGTTTTGACACTTAAACACTTTTCAAATGAGAAAATAATCTGATAATAATATATTTTATAATATATCGTTTCTCCCTTCTTGTTTAACTTGACTACTGCCCGCAGCTGGTAAGTTATTAGTGGCTTGTGGAGTGTTTTACAGAATAAGTCCTGTCCCGTAGAATGGGATGTCAGCAGACAAGGTGTATCTACTCCGAGGTGTTAGGAGTCTTAGCATCAGGAGCAGCGCTAAAGACCGGAAGCTCTTGTTCATGCACTGGTGCACTCATACACACACACACACACACACACACGCATACACACACACACACACACACACACACACAGAGGTAATGGGGCACTTTAACCATAGTACATGCCGTCTGGACTACTACATACTGTACGAGCTAATACAAATAAATCTGTGTAAAATGCTATTTTTGTCAATAACAGAACTGGCATATCCTGTGTATGCACTGTATAGAAACTATAGATTACCACGGAAGACATCTATTTTTTTTTTTTTTTTGCATCACATGCAGCAGACATTGTGTAATGATTAGGTCTGGGCATGAAACGATTCAATTAAATTCTGATTTAACGATCACAAGCTTTTGATTTGATTTGATTCAGTTCTGATTCTATATTGATTTATTTGAGCATTTATCAGGTACAGCACATGTTAATTTTTCTTAAGGAAAAAAAAATCTTTCTCAACTAAAGCCTTAAACTATATAGGGAACCCCATCCGTTGGTACAATACTATAATATTAAAGGTTACAATTAGCAAAAGGAACTATTAAATTCAACTGTGATTTATTTTGAAATGTAATAATCAACACTCAAGAGCTGACTGGTACTCAAGCATTTCAATTGCACACAAGGCATTGTTTATATATTTAATAAGATTATACAATTAAGTTATATTTCTACTCCAATTAGTTGTTGAAATATGAACATTTAAACATGGCTTAATCTCATGACAGATTTGCTAAAAAATGCATGAAATAATGATCACAACATTTAAAGGTTGAACAGAAATCTAATGGATATGTAACAAAATGCTCCTCTCTGAAAGCTGAAACCTTCCTTAACATCAAAATCAACAGCACAAAATGATTATGAAATAGTAATGTTTAATTATGTTTTGTCCATGCATCAGCTGAAAACACAGAAAGCATAGGTATATTAATAAGTAGGCTACTGTCAAGCCAGCCCTAGTAATAAGTAAAGTTATCATATTGTTATCTTTCTGTCCTCTCAAGAAACAGAACAAGGCATGAGCTCTGTGGGCTTCCGTATGTGAACTTCAGATCTCTGTACTCTTCAAGCATGCTGGCATTTCCATGAATTAATCACAGCTGTGTATTTCTGCACAAGATTTCTGACAGCTTCAGCTCTGCACTGAAAATCAATGGAGATGTACTAACACTCTCTATTCGTCAGGAAGTCCATTGCTTTTCCCCACTATTTTTTTTTTTTATTTTTCCCCGCCATCAGTAAGGATCTTTCTCCCGCATGCACAGCAACATTGATCAGGGCAGAGTGAACTTCTGAAGCAGTAAGAATGGCATGTGCAGTAGATTACCTTTCCTCTGATGGGGTAATATTTGGTCATGGGCTCTTTTTTCCATCTCATGTTTTATTCATGGGGTTGGGGACCGGTGGGGGGTGGGGGGTGGGGGTTATTGTGCGGGGAGATTGAAAATGTTGAGTTCGGATTCGGCATGTGGAAATAAGCCATGATTTATGTGTTTGTTTGTTTTTTGCCTGAGGAAGGCCACTGTAGAAGCGTGAGACGAGCGAGAGCGACAGAAGGCAGATGAAAGGCCACTAAAAGGTAAAACGGCCCTCGTACCTGCACTGCAGCAGCATGTTCATCCAAATGGCTTTTTGAAATTCAAATGAGGGCTGCCGAGGACCTGATAAGCACGTAGAGTCAACACACACCTTAACCACTACACTCGCACAGGATTATGGGTAATAAGGTCAGGGAATAAATATCATTATATGTGCACAAACCCACCTCTGCATGTTGAGGTGAAGTCAGTAAAACACAAGGGACAAGAGCACATGGAGGGGGGGAATTAAAGGGACACGTCGACCAGAAACCTCTTCACAGTGCTCAAAAAAACATACAAGCAAAAAAGGAAAACATTAGCAGAAAGTTGATCCCATTCTATTCCATACAATGAAAGTGTAAAGTGAATATTAAAATGTAACACTACGCCACTTTGCACAAGTTTTGTTAAAAATAAACCAATTTAAATTTTGTAGGAACCGTAAATGTTTCAAACCAATTCAGATGTTAATTTAAGGAGAAAGCCACCACAATAATGTCACCATGAGAATAATTACCATATTTGAATTGATAACAAAAAAAGTAGCAGTTCATACACACCACCCCTTTCAAAGAGATCAGAACTTAATTGGGAAAAAAATAGCTTGTCTCTGCAATCTTGTTGCTTTTGTTGTGTTTTTGCTTCTTTGTTTTCATCTTCTGGGTGAAAAAACATTCCCTTTAAGATGATTTGAAAATATGGTAACAATGATCCATTAGGCCAACACTTTTGTTCAGAATAAAAGGCCTTCCAGAGCATGTTTCTATTAGAGTTGTACCGATTCTGATACTAGTATTGGAAATATCACCAATACCACAACAAATTCTGTCATCGGTGAGTACATGAACTCATATACCGATCCGATACCATTCTCTTAAACATGACCTAGTTATGACCGCTAGCTTTGCCTAACCGCTGCACGGTTCTTCTTCGCTGCTCAGAATGCATTGCAAACACAGGAAGTTGTGCTGTGTTAAACAAGCAACCCCTGTTTAGAGCAGCGAAGAAGAAATGAAGACGCATTAGCAGCACTGATCTATATATGACTGGATCGCTCATCGCGTTCTAAACTGCCAACAGACAGTGAAGCCGCTTCTATATTATAGATCAGTGGTTAGCAGTGTGTCTGCTGTTTAGCAGTATTTCAGACTGGACCAACCATGCCACAAGTACTGGCACTTCATTACCAAGTCGGTGCTGAAAACTTCAAAATGTGATGATACCAGTGTCTCTTTAGAACCAGTAGTAAATTCGATTATATTCGTTACCCGCACTGCGTTCAGTCGCTTCTGTGTTAGTCAAAGCGCAGGGCTCCAGACTGTAGCCAAATATATACTGGTGTCTGTGAATATTAAACTGCAAAATACTATTTAAATATTACTCCTGCAATTTCTACATCTCTGTGGGAGACGGGCGCAGATGCGCGGGAGCTCACTGTTTTGTAGTCTCTGCCGTGTGTCACTATATGAGGACACGAACGCATAAACCGTCACTTCATGAGAATTTACAGTTTCATTTGAGAAAACTGTCATATCATAAACACAGACACTCAAAGATCTTCATGGCAGCCCATTAAAATAAATGTTTGGTTTAACATGAGTAAATTGACAATATATTAAGCTACTGTTGTAGCCTACAGTAGATTTAGCTATGTCTCTATGTAGTAATAATAATACGTCTCTATTAATAATAATAATAATTAGGGTTGCTTGTTTTTTAATTGTTTTGTTGTAAAGAGATTATCTGATTAATATATAATTTTTTATATTCCTAGACTTATTTGGTGCAGTTTTTTATACAGTTATATTGTAAAACTAAAATACCTTTTTTTTAGGTTGCGGTGTTAGATTTTTGGCTGCATTTGAAGTTCTTTTTCGCTTAAGAAAATAAATAATACTGTCAAATTCATGTCAGATAATAAAAATACTGTAATAAATAAAGTAGTTCACCATGTATTTGTCAATGTTTTATCAAAGGATAAGTCTGAAGCACACCATAAAATACTTCTAGCAATTTACACAGGGCTAGTAGTATATACAGCTGTATATAGAGATGCACACCCAGGTATCGGATCAGTACTCGGTATCGGCCGATAGCCTGAGCCCAGGTATCGGAATCGGTATCGAGAAGAAAAAAAGGGTATCAGAACATCTCTAGTTTCTATGACAACTTTTTCCCTATATGAAGCCATTAAAAGACCTATATACACCTCCAATATATTTTAAGAGTGGAGGAAATCATCTGAATGCGGAAAAGACACAAGGACCATTAACATTAATACCCAGTGCCAGCAACGCATGGCAAAGAGCTCAAATAAAACACAGTGTGTAGCAGGAGGAAGTCATTTCCATTTAAATAACGTTCTCTGGACATAAACTGATAATCTCCAGGCTTTATGATGTTTGTCTGCTGGATCTGCAGACCTGCACTCTTTATGAGATAGGCTGGGACACAGAATAAGAGTAAATGCACAAACAGAACCTGCGCTCCTACAGCAAAACAGCAAGCTGAGCTGTAAAGAGCTAGAAACTAGGACATAGGAGTTTCACACAAACACACACACGTCTAATGAGAGAAGGGAAACAAATGAGTGTGTGGGAAACTCAGCGATTTATTCCCCTCCACCACACACACTCAAGGAACCTGATCAATGTCTTTTGAGACCTAATCAATCGTCTTAAACCACAGGCTAATGTGCTTAATGACCTCTTCAAATCTACTATGGATTGAACGTTAAAATTAAGGTTATTTCAGTTGCCTTAAAAGACTCTACGAGTGCAAATCATCTCCCGGAAATCATTTGTGGACAAAGCACCGCACCAAACGAGTCCTGATGCTGCTGGGCTGAAAATGTAGCGGTCAGGGTTTATTTAGTCGAGCACAAACACAATCCATATAGACGACACTGAATGTGAAACAGAAACAAGTAATGATTTCTCTTATATTGGTGAGCTGGCATGCTGCTACATACAATTAAGGAGATATAACACATAACATTTTGACAATAACAAACAACCTTATTTCCTGATTTTATTCACACAAAACAGCACTTTTTTCTCTTTTACATCTGATAAGATGTAATTCCCCAACTAATCATCCCTTCCGAGGCTCAAAAATGCATACGAAATTAAGTTCTACCAACATCTGGCACAGTTTTAGGCTACTTGTGACTAGTTTGATCCCTTATTAAGTATATGTTGCACATAAATGTTCCCATATGAATGTGAATGCATGTACTCGCACACATTTACTCAATAAGTTGCAGCAGATTTCTAGTTACCAGCATGCTTTGCTTCTGATTGATAAAAGAGAGTACCAAATTTAAAATTAAGTGTTATTTCATGTGTTTTTTGTTTGATATGTCAGTGTTTAATGTTATATTATTTTGAAACTTTAAACTGTTTCTGGTATGTGTAAGTTAATGGGGTTACCACTGCGCTGAAGAATAGAGCCTGTGGTTGGGATGATGATTGGCCAAACACCATTGAGGGTCTATGTTGCTTTCTGTGCACTTTTCACTAAGTGCTTTAGTATGAGAAGGTGTGCTTATGCTATTGTAAACTAGCTATATTTTAAAGTATTAAACATGTATACAGTATTTTGTAATTTATTTGTTACACATACAACTAATACCATACATTTGTGTGTATAGTCCATGGGTAAATATATGTTCAGATTATTTATACACATGCAATACCATATCTTATAACATGTACATCTTTATATTATAAAGTGTATTACTGAATCTAAAATTACATAGATTGAGATAAGTAAATATATTGTCACATATTTTTTCAATATATGATGAAAGCAGCAGTTCCTTATGTATTAAACAATATATTATTCTGTATATTTTCTAATATACAGTTATATAATTTATTGATCACTCATATATTATGAAATATATTTTCATATATAATATATTTTTAAAGTCCACTATTTTAGAGCTGTAGACTTCATCATTAACTGACATCATACTGAAACTGTCCATTCTTACAAAACTTAAAAAAAAAATGCAACATGAACAGCAAATTTTTAAATATAAGATTCATCAAAATAACATGGTGACTGATACGATGTTCTCCTCCTGAGTAATGCAGAGGAGAGAGAGTGTAAGGCAGGCTGCACGAGGCATGTATATTGTTCTTACCCAGAAGGATTTCACCTTGACGGACGATGACAATTAGCAATTGGATTCATCCAATCTCACATTCTGCCACATAGGCAGAAAAAAAAGGGGAGCCGGTGTTTCCTGAAATGGCCAATGTTCATTTGTGATGTAGCTTAATTGAAAATTGGCCTGCTAAATCGAGCATGGCGTGCGTGTGGGTCTTCGGAGAGCCTGCGATCAGCACAGTCAGCACTATAACCACACACACTCATTTAGTTCATGATAATTACAGCACCTTTTCTCTCTCGTTACAGCACAACCTTAAACCTACACACTGTGCTCAAAGTCAAAGAGTACAAAGCATGCAGCCTGACCATAAACATTCACATGCACACACACACAAACCACAGAAAACCAACGATTTTCTCCCCTCCACTAAGATGCATACAATGTTTTTTGAGAGAGTAACAGTTTTGCATTAAAATAGGTATTTCAGGGATACTTCATTTTCTAATAGAGCTATGAGAATTAAGGGTCGAAGCTAATTGCTGACGATGGTTTTTGATGTACCATCACACCCTGAGCGGTTAAAGATCTATCCACATTAATGGACTTCAGGCATTAGAGGATTAAACTAATAGACTTATTTTATTTAGAATCAAGAAAAGGTTTCTTTAGGCAATTTATGTTTATTTGGCATATTTTAATGTACTACTTAGATACTTTTATATTAGTTGATTACAAAAAACACTTAGTCACTGGGCTAAAGAGCCACTTCACTGCCTGTGCCACAATCTGGTTTCCATGAAATGTAATCTTAATTGAAATTTGGCTTCAAACTCAGTCATTCCACTTAAACTGCTTTCCTTGCTTTAACCACAGGACTAAAGTAAGCCAGAGAGAGAATCCTCACACAACCTAATTTTTGTTTAATATCCTACTTGGCCAACAATGATGATGCTTAAGCAAGACTTGCTCTTCTCAGAACACACACTTATCACCGGTGTACCTCAGGGTTCAGTGCTAGGACCCCTAATGTACTCTACCTATAGTGTTTTCCTATGCAAGCATTTCAGGTATTTTTCTATACATTTCTAAACTATGCTCTGCTGTGTGGACCACATGATAACTTTGCAATTCCGAGACAATCTTCCTAGCCTATTGTTCTGTCATAGCCAGCCACTTCTCTGGAGTCTATTATCAATAAGTATACTCATGCCCGTACACTACGATTAGCCTCTTCTGGCCACCTATCCCTCCGACTCTTCAATTCTCTGTCTTTACTTTTCATTGGGGGAATAGAGATCCAATACATTTTATACACAGATAACTCTCCAACCACTTCTAATATGCCACTCACAACACAAACTATCTTATTTCCTGCAAGCTAGCATCCATGTTTTCTCATTATGTGGTGCTGTTAATTGCTTTGTGACTTTGTAATCAGTCGGTTAATTAATCCCCAGTGTGATGAGTTGAAATCAAGTTCTGTTTAGACTTGTTTAGTAATTTAACTCTGTTACATTCATCAGTTGGGTAGACACGCGCACATACACGATGCAGATACTCAGCCAGTTGACTTTTTGTAGGAAACGATCAAGGAGCCAAGATCAGATTACTTGAACTATTACTAGCTATTACAGTGATTCTGTTCCTGCTGACACATTTTAACTAGACAGGAAATGTCTATGGTTGTGTACAGAGTGGAATACTGTCACAGTGCTCACTGCGTATGTGAAACAGAATGCAGCACAATAGAATGTTACACTGTAGTTGCATGACCCTAATAAATTGCATGTTTAATTTAGCGAGTGGCATTCAGTTATTTTGCAATGAGTTAATGAGATGTTATAAATCACGATGTATATTATTTTCAGTTTATTCGTCACACTATGAATTGAAGGTCAATCGAAGCATAATGCATTATGGGATATAGTATTCTGTGCAGCCTGCTTTCTGTTATTCATGCAAACCAAACATCAACATAGTCCATACTATTCAAACTTGAGTAGTGTTGTACAGTAGAATGTCTTTTTCTTTATCCTCCTTCTCTAGGGTTGCAAGTAAAAAAAAAACAACCTTAAGCATAATGTAATTGTTTAAAAAAATGTGTTTAAAAATTGTTTACAGTTTTTGGATTTCAAAACCTTTCATGCACATAGCACACATTTTTGAAAATGTGTAAATGCCCCCAATAAGCATCTCTTCCGACACATCCTATATCAAATGTGTTGAAGAGATTTTGATGGCTGGTGTGACTCCGGCAGTGTCATGACAGCCCTGGCTGTTTCACCTTGCCTTCTCAGTGTGACAGTGAGCCGCATCTCAACAGCACTGAGGCAGGAGCGAGGGATTTGAATTGGAGACACACCATTTTCTCACTGTGCTTTCTCTGCTGTCAGAAAGCAACCTGTGGTAGTGGTCTTCTCTAAAGCACAGTATTACGGGCAGAGAGTGATAGGAAGAGATAACACAGAGAGAAAGAAAGAGAGCGAGAGCGAGAGAGAGAGAGAGAGAGAGAGAGAGAGAGAGAGACAACAATACCAGATGTGCCTCTACATCCTGCCCTCTGGCTATCAGACACATGGGAATACAACTTTCAAATGTACCCGGGCACACTGAAGCTTTGCAATACACCAATTTTAAAAGAAAGAAAATATAGCAGACAGAAAGCTACAATTAGGCGGCCGAACAGTCTGTGCTACAACAAACAGCTAAAACTAGGCCTTTATGTTCAGAAAATAAATGTGCTTCTATTTCAACAAATATTATAACAGTGATTCAAATGCAAAATGATAACCCTTAAAAGCTTAAGTGTTTCATTTCTATACCAATAAGGAAAATAAATTACTATTTTCAGACAGGTTTCCTGAACATTGGTCTACCAAGTATTGCTCAAAAAAAACAAAAAAACACCCACTCTTCGGCAAAACCACTATAGGAATGGTGTACTTATAACTGGGTCAGATGAAAGTATTAAAATAAACAAATACACACTTCCGCAAGAAATTGTATAAAATGGATGTTTATACATCAAGGTTAAAATAACAAAGCCTAAAATCAAATTGAAACAGCAGCTCTCATGTTCAACGGGGTGTGTGAAGTTTGTCAACAGAGAGTCATTCTTTATGAGTGTTCACACTCGAGTCCAAACCAAAGTCACACCTCCTTCAGATGACCAAAAAGTGAACTGAGTTAAACAAAGCGAATTCTCTCTCAATGTAGACCTCCTTTAGTTGTGCTAAAGCCATTTTCAGACCTGAAACCAGTGTTCGATAGTTTGCGTTGACGTCTGTCTGTATTTCATCTGAATGGTGTTGAACAAAGGGCACTGATTCAATTCCATCTCGAGTTCACACTTATTTCTTCAGACATCATTGTAGACATTGCACTGACTTGTACAATGATGACTGAGGCAATGTTTGACTTCTCATCTATTTAACAGGGAATCATAGGAAACATGATCAATTTGTTATTTTATGGAAATGTCTCGACATTTGTACTAAATAAAAAGGCAGAGGATGGAAGATTGTCATAATGGTTTTTCATTTTTCAACCAGGCCATCCTTAAAAATATTATTGCTTACCGTAACCCGACCGACTCTGTCAATTTAGGACCGACTCAAATTTTTTTTTTTTTTTGCTTTTAGTCCGACCGACCTGCCGGTTGTACATTTGCGTTAAGACCGACCATTTTTTTTTTTTTTACTCTTCAAACAACTAACACATACGCAATAAAATAGTATTAATTATATTTTAGTAAGTATTGTAAAATTACTTAGAAATAAATTGCCTACATACAAACGAAGGCTACGTTCTTTCTTTAAAAAAAAAAAAAAAAGCCTGTGACATCATCTATGTTTACAGTATGTCACACTATGGCCTGTGCGTTCGCTTCGTCTCATTCTCTCTTTCCCTGTCAAGAGTCAATGGTTGTCTCTTGGTAATGATGGCTGCGGCTGCAGTAAACAAAATGTTCGTGGTCACTATTCAAAGTCATATGGGTTCGGGCACCATAATACATCTAAAACATTCATTAAAACAGCTCGACACCACTTTTTCTGGAACCATCCCTTCTCCCGTCTAGTCTAAAACTATGACCGTGATGTTCGAAAATCTATTGCACGAATCGATTGGACCAACCAACACAAGTTTCGAAAACGAAAATTTATTTTGACGACCTTCTGGAGCGCGTTCAGTGTTTTTTTTTTTTTTTGGAAGCACACACGTCACACAGCAACTGCAGCTTCGGACATACACACATAACGGCAAATAATACTTCTGCACAGTGTTTCTCTTTTTACAATAGAAATGTGAATTCTGCCGGTATTCAGACAGTCTCATGCATACAGATACAGAATCGGGCTAGAATCGCCGTATGTGATCTTTTGTTGTTGACATTTCTAATCGTAAACACAGCTATGTTGAAGCCTGCAGTAAATGTTTTACATTATGGCAGTCCACTCTGCTTATTGGTTTTCGAGAATGTTGCGATCCTGTTTGTCTTTGTGCACGTAACAACGCAAATAAATAATCAGAAATATTGGTTTTTACCAATATATTGAATCTTTACATTTGTCCTGCCTGTTGTTCGTGGATTTACCTATATGTGGTATTATTTGCCGTATAAAACTTTCGTCATGCAAAATCGGTTTTACAATCGATTCAAAGAACACTTGTCACTCAACTCAAACAGGATTTTTTTCACAAAAGTGACAATCCAAGAATGCAAAGTAAACGGTCTCTCATTTGTAGGTTGCATTGACACCTAGCCGTGGATGCAAGTAAAACAGTAAAGCAGTACCTGAAATTCATGCAATTAACATGATTTTGACAAAGATTTCAATTTGTTTGTGGTCTATATAGCCTGCATCAAAATGAGGTTTGCAATGATGCACCCGAAGGCATGGGTTGAAGACCCAGTCAGTGATGTCACGATATGCTAATTTGTTTAAATTCATACCTACGTCATCACCATCACCAAAATTTTCCTTATTTTTATACATTGAAACTTGAAAAAAAAAAAGACCTACCTGCCGACCCTTTTTTAAAAAAAAAATCTTACTGTTACTGCAAACCAAAATATTATTAAGGATGGCCCCAGTCTTGACACATGAACACATGGGACCTGTATTCAAATGTATGTGTCTACAAACCAAAAAAATTAAAATAAAAGAAGAAAAAAGAAATAATCATACATAACCTTTTCCATTCTGAACTCTCACAGCCCACGAGTTCAACAGAAAGCAAATGTTCCTGAGACTGAGGATCACTCCTGCTGTTGTTACTTTTCATTATGACAGCGACTTCAATCCCATGGAAACGGGAGGAACTGAATCTAGCTTTCATTCTCTCAAATCACAAATGAGATCATCTTAATATCTCATATGTTTCTCCTACACAGCAATATGATTAAATGGAGAGCAAGTGGTAAAGTCTATGGTTTCTTAGACGTCTCTCCTAAATGAAAAACAAAACAAAGTAATCCCATAAGTCTCTGCTAGAGTTTCAATCTGTTCTCAGATTAATCAACCAATAAGAATGAAAATGTATAATATAGCTTTAATATCAGAACCATGTCTCCTTAGGGTGCTCACCTGGTTATTGATCTGTTGAGTGATAACCTATTATTAGCCTACGTAAATACTAATAATGTTAAACGGAAGGCCTATTTACAGTGACATTGGATGATAATATGCTTTAAATCGCCAATAAAATTTTGTAAATGTTAATTGTGACTGGCTTTGATTAATATAACACCAACCCCATTCATTAGACTAAACACAGTGAACTACAGTAAATGCATTTCCTCAAGCAGTGACTAAGTTATGCTACTTTATTCGACTACACAAAGATTACATGCATTTTCACAGAATTCAGTTCTGAACCTCAAGCCTGTTTTTATTTTCCAGTGCTACAAATAGATTTTAAAACCCCTGTAATCCCAGTTTGTAATTGATTAAATAGCTTTCTTTTTTTATTATTATTTTTTTTATTTCTTTATGTATGGTATTGTAATTTCATGGAAACATGGAAAATCCCACAGTATTCTGCTTTTTTACTACTGTCTGTTATTTTGTATGTCTGAAAACAGAGGCACTGCCTCAGATGAATAGGAACGCTGACGGATAGCAATCTTCTCCTAATATTTGGGATGAAACTGGAAAATTTCTAATGAGCGTGGGACGGCACTGAGGAGTAGTTTGTAACTCTGTTAAGGCCTGAGGGGCGTCTGCTGACCTCAGAACTTTTTTGATAGAAACACACCTAATCATGAGCTCAACACAGACACGAGGCTGGGAGCTTCAGACCGGCTTTAAGTGGAAAGAATCAGTGTGTTCGGCTTGTGCTCAGACACACACTAGTGACAATGTTCATTCAGGAAGTCACGCCTCTTCTATGCCAGTCTTTTCAAAATGTATAGCCACAACCAAGATAAACTATGTTGCCAAATGTAATAATATTGATAAATGTGAAAGATGCACATGCCAGGCGAGTGCCAGACAACAGGGCTTAGCTGGAAACTAAGCGACAGACAGAGATAGGGAGACAGAGAGAGAGAAAATATGAATTTAAACCGAGCACTCGAGCAGACTGGCACCAATCTAAATGTAATTGCGTAAATTCACCGGTTCCACTCAGTTCTCCCTGTCCGAGGTGAGATAAGTGTGTGATTGGCTAGAGGGAGATGAGAAAAGCCAGCCAACGCTCCATCTAAAGCCACGTCTAAAGCAGACCTGGAAAATATCTTTTTCCAAAAAAAAAGAAAAAAAGAAAGGAAAGTTCAAAAGCGATTGATGGGGGAGAGGAGCTCCTGTTTGAATTTCAATCAGAGAGTGAGCAAGTGGACAAGTCTCTCTGTAATGAAACCATGCATACACTCCTCTCTTTCTTTCTCTCTTCCACTCTCCTGAAGTCCTCATACAAGGCGTATATCTGTCCTCACCGAGTCTTGCCACGTTTAATACGGGAGCCATGGAAACCCGCGGAGAGAATGGCATCACAGATCTCAAATAAAGACACACGGCCCTTATATGTAGTGTGACTGAGTGTTTGCTCTTGTGCGCTTCCAATTTTATAAGGGCGGTGGTATACAGCGCGTGGTTTGAGTCATGATTAACGCATAAACACCTCACACACACACACACACACACACACAGTGAGTGGCATCAATGATAGCTGCTCCACACGCTCACTTGTTTACTTTATTTTCCAATTATGTTTCTGAAGAAGCTCCAGGCAATTATGTATGTGCAAATACCACACCGAGAAGGAAAACAAGCACTTTAAGAGAGGAGTGCTGGAGCTGAAACAGGAAGAGCCTTGTTTCCATGCAGCTTGTGGATTATTACGAGACTGCAGCTGAACCCGAACCTCCATGTGCTCCAGGGGAACCCAAAGTCTGCAGTTTGACCAGTTTTGTGCTTATTTGCATGTGTATGATCAGACCATAACACCCAAACAGTTATGCAAACTAGGCAAGACAAAATTTACTTCCTATAAAAAGACGGACATTCAGTAATATTAGTAATAATAAATCTGATCTGAATTGAGCTGGATAATGATACTAACTTTAACACTGCAACATTGTTTTTGAACTGAATTAAAGCGCTTTGAAAGTCTGTATGAATTGTATAAATCTCTATATTATAAAATATTACTTCACTGACTTTCATTGTGTGGAAAAACAGTCAAATCATTCTTCATTCAAGAGAAGGAAGGTCACACAGGTTTGAAAGAAATTAAAATGTTAATTTTGGGCTGAACAATCCTTTAGCACTGACAGCGATTAGCAGACAAAGTGACTGGAAGTCATCCAGCTTCAGTGAGAACTGGCAAATAATCAGCCAACAAGCCTGTGACACTGAGATTCAAGGCTTACGGTTTCACCTTACGACAAAAGGGAACTTTTGTGAACCATGAAATTTGACAGGTCAAAAAAAAAATCAAAATATGCATCCCAGTTTAATCACTTCTCCATACAAAAATGAATATGTACCTGACATGTCAGGAGAGCAAAAGTACAGATGGAAAGTGAAGGCCAATGTTGGAAAGCTGAGTGGACTAACCTGCACACTTGGTTCTGGTGATGAGAGCTGGCCCGGGCTGTCCGGTTCCCCCCTCTCCGGGACGGGTCAGCAGCACTCGAATCTCGTACTCGGTGTCGGGATCCAGGTGCCACAGCTTGTAATTGGGTGAACTGACGGCGTGGGTCTCTGTCCAGCTTCCAGATGTCATCCTGTACTCCACCTCCTTCATAACGATGGGGCCGTCCCCAAATATGGAGTTAGCGTTGAGCTGGATTAGCAGGTAGGTGGGCCCCACGGCCAGCAGCTGAGGTGGAGCGATGGGTCTCGGGGGCTCTGGAACAATATAGACACTTCTCACCAAACGGCTCCATAAAGAGCAAGCTTTATATCATCAGTTTAAGGGTCTCAATGATTCATATAGAATCCAAACTTAAATACTTTAGTAGACTTTAAGAGAGTAGAGTTTAGAGTTCAATGACATTAAGAGCTGCATGCAATAAATACAAATGATTTTGTTTTTATTGACCTTTTTCCACCTTCTCTCTGAGCATTACAAATGTATCTCTACCCTTATGACTTTGATGCTCTGATTGGCTAACCTCTGTGCATGTGACTTGAATATCCACACCTTGTAGTGCAACATTGCTGCTGAATATTAATTAGGTGTTGTAATGTAGATGTGGGCGGTCATATGTTAATGAGCTCATGGTTTCTGAATGAGTTGGGTGTTTCATTTAAAAGAGTTCAGTTTTCCATTAAACTAACCCCTGGGAATCTAAGCACAGTATTTTCATTTCAACAATTTTATTTTTATTTTTATTATCATTAGTGTTCACTGTAAGAACACTGCAAACCAATAACAGGCAAACGATATAAAACTGACGGCACTATTACACCGCACCAGACAATCCAGATGGTCCTTTAGTAACTGTGTGCGTGTTTGCCAATACATTTGGCTAGAGAGACATCTCATCCGCACATAAAACAGCTTAGTCAATTATTTTTTACACAAGGAGAAAAACCACAAGCATGATGCTGTTTCTCTGTCTCTATAAGTGTAGAGATGCTCTCTGAGAGTCCGGACGCTGTTGATGACTCAGAATTCTGAATAAATCAACCAACACGGAGCACAGAAGAGCCGTTCACTTCAGAACAGCATCAGGCCAGGAGAAAACTGGTGCTGGTGACATATAAAAGCTCCTCGCTAGCATAGCGCTGATATCTCCTGACTTCCTCTTCAGCATCACATTCATCTTGGCGTTTAGAGATCGAGACCGTCCACCAGAGCGACAGACAGCTCAAGCTGAGAGATGCTGTTTAGCGCGGGACGATCAGATGGAGACACACTCTCTCTTTCCACCCCAGATGGCTCCTGAACTCTCGGTTCGCTTCAGCTAATTAACCAGCCCACATGAAGCACAGCAATATCACAAACCAACAATCACACCGATGTCCAGGAACGACTATATGACGCATGATGAGCAGATGCAGTTCTGCATACCGGTCAGGACCTTCTGTGCTCTTCAGAAGAACTGAATGAGAATTGGGCCAACAAGGGAGGGTTCAGGAAACCTGATTGCCAAATGATTGGTTTTCGGGTCATTTTTACCGTACTGGTTGGTTATGCTTTTCACATTTTGTCCCGGGATGAAGACAACAGATGAAGTCATTCAAATAGAAATGTAGTTTTTAAGTTAAAGTGACGAAACCATTCCAGAAACAAACAGGTGATTTAATTAATGAACAACCATGTTACCTAATTTGCGTCGAGAAAACGTTTATCACATTGAATTTGATGAGTATAATCAGCAGCTGTAGAATGTTCTTGAATAAACGTGTCATTGCTCGAAGTGTTTAAACCGTTTGCCTTCCTGTAAATGAGCGACCTGTGTAATGCGCTTCATGTCTTAATGGAATAAAGAAGGATTGAGAGTTAATTGATTTATGGTGTGTTCCTGCAGCAAGAGGTGCCGGCAGATTTTAATATTGTGATCTGATTCCAGTGTGTGTTGAGTTGTGTGTGTGACATCACTAACAGCAACACTGCAAAATTACATTTCACCAAGTAATCCAATCACAACGGCACTAATGCACAAAAGCACTGCCCTGGCAGAGCCGAACACACACACACACACACACACACACAGCTCTTTCTTGATGTCTTGTCTTGAGTCATGTGATGAGATCACCTCTGTAAACTGCGCTTTTATTCCATGTGTATTATTTTTAACGTGACATTTACCGAAGCGAGCTGGTTTTGTCGATCACTCACTGACATTAAACACTTTACCCTTTACAGCCGTTATTACAGCATCCGGGTGAAGCGCCAAACCTGTCAAGGACATGTCCAGGTCATATTTCACCCCAAAGATTACGGGTATTAAATCAGGAAATGTTTTTCTTGTGCTTGTGCTATCATTCTGCACAGAAAATACTGTTGCATATTTTCATCGAATGCAGTGACATTCAGTGTCCAGATACTTTTCAGGGCCACTGTGTCTTCAGTAGCTGCTTCTCTGTATCCAGAGATTGTAGTATGTTGTCTCGGTCTGATTGAGTCACTCAATCTATGTGAGGTAAAACATGCTGTTTATTACTGTGTCCATCAACAGAGCACATAAAACACTGCGCTACATCTGTCTTTTACCACTAATGAAGTGGCTCTGGGACCAAAGTCACATCAAATATGCATTAATGTGTAGGGCTGCGCTCATTTGCTGGGTTCCTCAGAAAACAAAGAGTCTGAGGGCAGATGGGGCTTTTTAAGAAGAGCAAAGAGCCCCGTTCGTTTGAGCTTGAACCTGCAGACAAATGAGATTCATCTCACTTCATTAGAGGTATGCTCTCAAACACACAAACATGAGCAGAGTGCTTTCAGTGCACTAGTGTCTAAACTGGAGAATGGAGCAGTGTTGGTGCATTAGCTGAGAGCGTCCGTGTGATTTGTTTGACGCTTCGGAGGCAGGCTGAATCAGGGTTATTACACTCACACTACTTTTATTTACATATTCAAGATTGTAAAACTGACATAATTCTATTGTGTTTAAGATAGTCAGTTGCAACTGAACAAGCTTTTTCAGTGTAGTTTGTACATTTTAACTTTTTGACAGATTATGCCAAAAGTCTGCTTTGTGAAATTAATTTAAAGGAGTAATTGACCCAAAAATGAGCATTTTTCCCCCCTCAAGCCATCCAAGATGTAGCTGAGTTTGTTTCTTCATCAGATTATAGCATTCCATCAGTGTCTCACTCCAGTCCATCAGTGAACATCTGGAGAAGACAAAAGCTGTGGGTTTGTAAGAAATGAACCCATCATTAAGACCTTTTTAACTTCAATCTGTTGCATCCAGCTAAAATATAAGTTCATAATCCATAATAACACTTCTTTCAGTAAAAAAAGTGTTCTGCTCTGAATCAGGAGAGAAATCTGCTCAGATCAAGCACTGTTTACAAGTCAAAACGGCTCTGAACAAATCTGTGGGTGGATTTTGATGTTACTATTGATGGACTGGAGTGCTGTGGATTATTGTGATGTTTTTTATCAGACTCTCATTCTGACGGCACCCATTCACTGCAGAGCATCCACTGATGAGACACTGATGCACTGCTACACTTCTACACATCTGCTCTGCATCTTTAATGAAAATGACCATGAAAATGAAATAAAAGTGGCCAAAATGTTTGAAAGGAACATTATCACTGAATAATGACTTGGTTAGTTCACCCAAAATGATCATCTGTCATCATTTCCTCTCCTTCCTTTCTTTCTCTGGAGGTCAGTGTGTCATCACAATGTATGGAAGTATGGTTACTAACACTCTTCAAAATACAACAGCAGGAGGGAGAGTAAATGAGCACAACATGATCACGTTTGAGTGAACTATCCCTTTAAAAGTCTTTTGACTCAAAGTGTTTGTCCTGTTCAAGGTTTAACAGATGTGATTATTATGAGAAACGGAGCTTCTTCATGAGTGGGCTTTTGTTTTCCACTGGTTAATAACTGCATATGGGTCTAGAACAAGTGATGACAGGAACTTTAGAGTTTACTATTCCTTTAAGTGTTGTATTTTACTTTTATCTTTTATTAATACGCAAAAACAAATACTTCTTTTAAATTCAGCTGATTAACAGAAATGCCCTTGGGTATTTAATTCGTTAAATTGAACCGAATGAAATCTGTTTTTGTCAGGTGTCTGTTTCATGCAGCTCATCCATCATGTGTGTCTGACATGAGCCAATGATAGTGATGTGCCCTGCTGTTACCCTTCCTAAAGCCCTGTGTCATCTGTCTTTCCCTCTCTCTCTCACACACACACACACACACGCACGCACACACACACACACACACACACACACACACACACACACCCAGACTGCTGAACACTGACATCATGCAATTGGAAAATGCACTTGCCCTCGACTCGACGTCTTATAGTCAGAGAAATAATCTGTTTTTTTTTTTCCATTTACTTCACACACGCTTTGTTTGATCAAAGCAAGGCCGGGTTAGAAAAGAAAAGGTAAAGGAAGAGTGAGAGAGAAAGATAAAGGGAAGGAGAATATGTGAGGGAGGAAAAGCGAAAGGAAATATGTCCTGTGGGAAGCATCGCAGCTCTTTTATTGTGAAGTTGTGATTGGGCTTGTGAAGGGAGAGAGATGACAGCAGCGGAGCAGAATATGGATCAGGGAGACGGCGATCTAACACCTGACGGACAGCGTTATCCCTGTCTACGGCACATCAGTCTCTCTCTCTCTCTCTCTCTCTCTCTCTCTCGCTCAGCGCTGACAGGATGTGGAATCACCTCTTCCTGTGCCATCACCTCTCAGAAACTAACACTAACACTCATCAACCTTACCCAAGTCTAACTCACCCATACATCTGACTCCAAAAAACTCTCTGACCACCGAAAGCCAGGGTCAGTACGATTATTTCGTTTATTTAATTTAGAAATTAATGCTTTTATTCATCAAGGACGCATTAAATTGATCAAAAGTGACAGTAAAGACATGCATGATATTACAATTAAATTCTGTTCCTTTGAATCTATTTATTAAACAAAGCCGGCAAAGTAAACTCCATCACGGTTTCCACAGAAATATTGAGCAGCACAACTGTGTTCAACATTGATAATAATCTTCATGTTTCTTGAGCAGTAAATCATCATATTATTCTGATTTCTGAAGATCATGTGACACTGAAGACTGGAGGAATGATGCTGAAAATACAGCGGAGCATCACAGAAATACATTACACTTTAACACAGATTCACACAGAAAACAGATGTTTGAGATTACAATTATTTTTCACAAAATTAAAATTTTGCTATATTTTTGCTAGAAACATAATGCAGCCTTGGTAAACAGATTGAAAGTGTCAATCAATCAATCAATAAATAAATAAAATCTGACTGACTTATACTGAACAGCAAAACATAGCATTTGAGGATTAATGAATAGCCACCTTTGGCAGGTTTGGCTAAAGGTTGACTTTAGCCCCAGAATGCAGCTGACGTGAGCATCTGATGGATGTATTCGGTGAAACTGAATGAATCATTGATGCGTATCAACATCAGGAAGCCGATGCGAGTGCCATCAGTGTTCTGTACTCTCAGATTTCAGAGTTGTTGACATCTGGGCTCTTTTGGTGTGTTTGTGTTTGTGTTTGTTGTGAGCGCTCATCATCAGGAAGTATCCTCACGCTTCATCAAACTTTAACGATCGCTCTTTGAGCTGGTGGCGTGGAGGCAGTGCTGGAGTCTCAATCAGCCGTGGTGAACATGATGGGGAGGGTGACAGCCTGTTATCTGGTCATTACAAAACCACTAGCAGCAAACAATCATCGTCTCCATATCGCTCTACTGTCTCGCTCCTGCCTTGGAGAGAAAGCGTCTGCTGGGGTGTGATTCCTCAACTTCCGGCTGTACAGGTTTCTTGATTTGGCTACATGGCTCTTGGATGATGATGTTTTTGATGTTCTTCAAATCAGTTGTCTACAGGGATTCACCAACGTGTTTGTCAGCCCAACTCCTTGCCAGAAGTAAAATATTCACTTGAAGCCACACTGAGATTTGAAGTTAATATTTCAATAATTTAATGCCATATTTACATGTTTGTGTTTCTCTGATGTTGGTTAAGGGTCACATGACATTCAAGTAAACAGATAAAATATTAAATATAAAGTTTTTTTTAATATAATTTATGTTTTTTATGTTAGATTATTGTGATGCGCTGCACAACTTGGTCAAATTCTTTTGTTGTGAATATTTTGTCATGTTTATATACATAGTGTTTTGAACTGCAATATGACATTTTATTTCATATAAAACTATCTTGTGTTGCTAATGGAAATAGTTTTAAGGGTGTTCATACTCACAGTTTTGGTTCTTGTAAAGAGTGAACATGTTACAATAAAAATGTCTTAAATGATTCACTTTCAAACATTCAAAACCTCAAGCTTAACACATTTCAAATCCTTCTTTCAAAAACTTCTATTCTGGCAAGAATGAAATGTGAAATGCTGTAAGCTTCTGCCCGCAAAAATGCTGGAAATTAGGCAAATGTATGAATGTACACACTTTTATTAGATGAACGCGTGTAAATGAACACAGTGCAACTCTTCACTCTGAAACATGCAATTGTATTCAGTAAATCATCAGGGATTCAGTAAATCATCATATTTTCATGATTTCTGAAGATCATGTGACACTGAAGACTGGACGAATGATGCTGAAAATACAGCTGAACACCACAGAAATAAATTACACTTTCAACAGATACATTAAACTGTAATAATATTTCAAAATATTAGCCATTTTACTGTATTTTTGACCAAATAAATGCAGCCTTGGTGAGTAGGGCTGTCACTAGGGCTGTCACTTTTAGTTCGAAAATCGATTGCACAATCGATCGGACCAACCAAAAAAAGTTTCGAAAATGAAAATAGGGAATCGATTTTAACCAAATATGTACAGTAATAATTTTAAAAGAATTAAACAATAAAAAAATAGATGTAACAAAACTCACAAACAAGCAGAAAAAGAAAATAAAGAATTCTGACAGTGCAGTATGCGTTGCGAAAGCTGGACAGAAAATACCAGCAATTTGACGACCCAGTGAGGTCAAAAGCATCCTATTATGTTGCGTTCACACCAAACGCCAATAGAGCGTCTGGCGCAAATGATTTCAATGTTAAGTCAATGTAAAAAACGCTCTCCTCCGGACCCCAAAAATGTTGATCGACTTGTTTTCCTGTGCAATAAATTTGTAATGGCCCTAGGCTTTTTGTGCATTTCATTATGCCTGTCTAGTGCGACCTAGCCTAAGTGTCGGTTTCTGCACGAAACTTCATGCCAATAAATAAGAAATAATGCTGACCTGTGCATTTCCAGCGCTCTCTTTACGTTCGTCTGTTATTTGGCGTTAAAAAAGGAAACGTCTTTTTTTTTTTTTAGACATGGAAAATCGATTTTACAATCGACTCAATGAACACTTATGTCTCAGAAATCGAAAAATATTTTTTCACAAAAGTGACAGCCCTATTGGTGAGCATGAAAAGAGTTCACTAAATTAAAATCGTATTGTTTCTGAACTTTGGACAAGTACTCTATTTCAGTTTCATTTTGATTAATTGTGCGGCCTGATTCGTTGTAAAATATTACATTCCATTTAATCAATTATCTTTTCATCAACTCACAGGCCCCCGTTTGAGAAACCCTGGTCTATTAGTTGTTGGGGACTATAAGGTAGATTGCTGGTTTTCTCAGTGGTGATGTCAGGCTACAAAACCAAAACCTTTCACTTCCAACTGGAGGCTTTACGTGAAGAGCGAGTTTGCGGTGGTCTGTCCAATAAAAACACTGCCTGCGTTCAAATCTGTTTCACAGCATACGTCTTGTCAATTGGGTTTATTCTCTACAAGCGAGAGTGCTGATGTCGTTACTGAAACCCTGGGCTAAACGAGGCTACAACTCTGTTCTGGTGTGTTTTTTTACCTTTTGCTTTTTTTCTTCTTCCATCTTTCTTCCTGCAGCTGGGGGACACACAGATCAATATTTCTCTGGCATAAGAATTTGCCACTGAAATTTTCATTTGTTACAAAGCGGCCCCAAACAGCCGGGAGGGCCCGCTGTCGTCCCGCATTAGGGAGAGCGGGAGCTAATAAAGCACTAGCCCGGGGTCACACGCGACAATAGGCAACTCTGTGCCAGCTCCCATTAGCACATGCACACATCCATGGCCCAAAAATTTCCGCTGAAATTAGCATCTTTGGTATCTTGTAGCAGGATGTCAGCTGGGAAGTGTGGCGGAGATATCTGAGCTGTCAGTGAGGCTGATCCTCAGCTGGCCCTTCTGCCCCGCGGCCGCCGCTAACTATTGCACTCCTCACAGAGTCACATCTGTGTACGAGAAACCTCACGCAAAACTGCAGCGCTCTCACGGACACCCAATCAGATTTGTCTGCATACACACGTTGTGCATATTAATATGGCATCATGCACCCAATGGTAATTTGAATATGAATACCTTTGTATTATTTATCAGCGTTTAACTAAGCAGATGCTCACTGTAGTTATGGCTGCATCTCTGTGACTTGAGCAGAAGATCACAGAGCTTTAACCTAGTCCGTACAAACACCTTTATTCATTATACATGATAATAAAAACACCTTCTCTAGCCTTTCATAACACATATGAATATTCAGAAACCTCTAAATGAATAACTGGCACTTATATGTTAACAATATACTTGTAATGGGTGTTTGTGCAGGACCTAAAACTAACAACCTGCCACACATAAATATTTTTTACTGGCCATGAAATTGCATGTCAAAAAAACAAAACAAAAAACCACTCATATTGGGAAAACACATCTAGTTGCAAATTATACAACGTAAAAAAATACCACTATAATACTAGTCAACTATAAATCATTTCATCATAATTTTAGTTTAGGTAATAATAGCAATAATTATAATTATTTAAAACATTATTTAAAATGTTTTAAACCAAAGAGCTTTTATTTTCTCAGAAAAGCACAGAGACACTTCTCTTCTGTAGACAACTGATTTACAAACCATTCTCATTGCAAACTTGGGATAACATTTGGCATTTAATGGCTCAGCCTGTCAGAGCTCAGAGTCTGAATCATGCATTTTAACATACAGAAGAGGAAATTGATAGCATAAGTAACAAAACAAGGCTTTACCTCTGACAATGAGAGCAGCAAAGTTGGAGACGCCGGATCCTCTCTCTGATTGGGTGACGCAGCGGTACAGATCCTGGTCCTGGCTGCTCACTTCTCTCAGTCGGAAAGAGGCCGCAAACTTCCTGTGGTTGATGTTCTTCTTCTCTGCCACTGGAATGTCCTCTCCGTTACGCCGCTATATACGACAACACGAGAGATGAAAAATCAATCCAGTCAACTGTCCTCTTTAAAACTGCTTCAGATCTCATAATTCATCCAAAGTGTGTCAACGGTCTCAATGAGCCAAGTTTCGTGCTTGAACAGTTTTGTCATTTTCAAAGGAAATTAAGTCTGCTGACTAGATATTTTTGGTAGTTACTTTACAGATCAGTGTTGTTCAGGTATAAAATGAGGAAACAATCGACAGTACAAAAATAAAACGAAATAAACAGAAATGATCTGGTGTTTCCTCAGGATTTGTAGCCATTGTAAGCCATGGCTGAACAACACTTATTGTTTTCTTAGAAGCTGTACGTGGATCTATTAAATAACACCGAAGCAGAGATGGGTCTTCGAGCCGTAAGGCCACACGCAGTGACACGAGCAGAACTGAAGCGGTGAAGCTCCAGTGTTATATGTGCGGTCAGTGTCCCAGGCCATCTGTGTGAGTGAAGTCTTTAACACTGCCGTCTACTATTAGTCAGAAGCACCGCACACACCAGCACACACTTGCTTTCTTCATGTTTTCACCTCCTCGTGTATCAGAGCAGAAAAGGTCACTTCTGCTACACACGTTCCCACCCTGTCAGGCACTTCCTCTCGTTCAGTCTTTCGCTGATCATTCGTCTTCTCAGAAAGTGAAGGCTTCTCATTAGTTCATCAAAATCAAAGGTCAGCAGCAGGGCTTCACCTCAGTGTGAGCACGACATGCAGACGTGAAATCAAAACCCACTGACACTGACATAATTAAGAGAGCAGGATGTTCCTTCGGGATGAGTAAAGTGGGTAAGTCTCTGTCACAGGCTCAGTTTTAATGAAGCTAGCGTCTCTCCAGCTGCTTCTTTAGTAATTGTGGTTATACCGGATTTTCCGGACTATAAGTCACACTTTTTTTCATAGTTTGGCTGGTCCTGCGACTTAAAGTCAGGTGTGACTTATTTATCAAAATTAATTTGACATGAACCAAGAGAAATGAACCAAGAGAAAACATTACCGTCTCCACCCGCGAGAGGGCGCTCTGTGCTGCTCAGTTCTACTGTAGCCTACACTGAAGACATAGAGCGCCCTCTCGCAGCTGTAGACAGTAATGTTTTCTCTTGGTTCTTGGTTCTAAATTAATGCGACTCATAGTCCAGTGCGACTTATATGTTTTTTTTTACTCATCATGACGTATTTTTGGACTGATGCGACTTATACTTAGGTGCGACTTATAGTCCAAAAAATACAGTATACATCACAGTTGACCATAGTTTTCAGATTTACACATAGTTTCCAAAATTAAATCCAATTCTTTGAGTATCAAACTTAAAAACAGCAGAATTGTTTGCTGCCGCACATCCTAAACTTGACATTCAAAGCCAATTAGGGTGAAGCTCGTCTCGCTGAGAGCTTAGGTCTGATCTCAAGCACGGCTCCTGTTAAAAACTCAGTGGTCCTCAACAGATCACAAAAGTGTACCACAAAAGACTGCTTTTTAAGTTATCTTCCTGATGTATCCAAGAACAACCTCAGAACAACATGATGATGTAACGACAAACATGGACTCTCTCTTTTCTGGTACTTTAAATAAAGTTGCTCCTTTATGCTTAAGGAAGGTTAAGGAAACCAGTATGTCACCATGGTATAATGAGCATACTCGCACCCTAAAGAGAGCAGCCTGAAAAATGGAGCGCAGCTGGGGGAAAACAAAAATAGAGGTATTTCGTATTGCTTGGCAGGAAAGTAACCTATCCTATAGAAAAGCTTTAAAAACTGCTAGAACTAGATTACTTTTCTTCTCTTTTAGAAGAAAACAAACATCTCAAGCTAAAAACCAGTCACCGCTTTCGTTTTGACGGGACACAGGCAGCAGGGCGAAACGATACGTAATCAGACACTTGTGAAAAGAAATTGTATTATTTCTGCACTTGTAAAAACCTGGACTGTGTTATCTGATGCTACTTTTAATAGATAATAGAGATTACATTAGAAATGACATTAAATATAATTAATTCGAAGTGTATTATAAATGTACAAAATTGCAATGCATCATTACAAATGTGTCATAAATATATTTAAATACATGACATACAAGTTTCAATAGAAATGACATTAAAGTATACTTTGGTTTATCATAAATGATTGACAGCTCTAACACTTTAACAATTTTAAAGACAAAATAATTATGCAATTACATATAAAAATGTACTGAAGTCCTTAAGTGTGTCAAAAGTACTACAATTTTTACTAAAAGTTTTACTTTTTTGTACTCTTGTACTTTTTTCATAATTGTAGTTATGATAGCAAAACAAACAGACTAACCTGCTTTTAAAAGGGAGCACAAAAAACGATGATTTTGGTGTAGATGTGAAAGATGAGGAATGGACTGAAGTGTGAATTTTACAGGCAATAATGTCATATTTAACAGTCAAGGGAAATGAGGCAGATGCTGGACACGTGTTGTTTTCGTACAGGTGTGTGTGTGTGTGTGCGAGACCCACCTGCAGCCAGAGTTTGTTGTTGACAGCATCACGGACTGTGGCGATGCACTGGAACGTGGCGTTCAGTCCGGCATTCACCTCTACATCCCCCAAACGCAGGAAGTGAGGCGATTTATCTGAAGGAAAGGACAGCAACACATGACATTATAGCTCTCAAATACGGTTATATAAAGAGTTAACCAGAGCTGAACACTCCCAGAACAGACACATTAATGCAGGAAGATTAAATACAGATGCCATTCAGTTATAGTACACAGAGTTCAGTGAGCTGCTGGCTACAGCTCACAGTCACTAGTTAATAGAGAGAACTGGTCTCTAAACTAAAGTGTTACCAGTAAAACTAAGGCCTGCAATGGACGAGCCCTGAATCATCACCATCGTGTCCTGATCAACAGCTGAAATCATGTGTAAGATAGAAAACTAAAGGCTGAGTGACTTTTACATTATCTATAGTCATATAAAGTCAAAGAAAAGAAACAGACTGAGACAGTGAGCACCAACAAGTTCAGGGCCATCACTTCTTTTTATGATCTGATTCCAGACAATTTTCCAATAAAGAGTTGCAATCCATGAACCGAATGGATCACAACATCTTCCTCCAGCTGGCTCTGGAAGTAAAACTGTTGCTCCCTGTCAGTGTTACACTGGCTCTCTCTCTTTAGTGTCATTAGACTGAGTGTTCATTTGATCTGTGGTTCGAAACACACAGAGAGGAACAATGAGATGAAGAGAAGAAGATGCAGATCTTGTGTATTTCTAAGGTACTATGTGTCAACACATCCTCTCCAGTGAAAATAACAGAGCTGACAGCATTTAGGTTTCAGTCTGAGCTCTACAAGCTAATTTTACATTTAAAAAAAAGCATCCAATCACAACAGAATCCTGTTTAGAAACTCCATGAAACCAAAAAAAAGGTCTTTCAGTTCATATTTGTAGCTTTGAACTCATGTAAATGCATAAATTTTCCATTTACATTATCCAAAGTGACTTACATTGTTTTCAAGATACACATTTAGGACCAGATTTACTAACAGCTGGCACCAGAGCAAACTACTGTCAGGATTTACTAAAGACACGCAGTGAAACATTAGTGATGAAAAGGTGTGAATACCATCTGACCATACTGCAGATGCATTTGTTGGAGTTTCCCTTTCCGATGCAAAATTCAGGGAGGGCTCATACTAAGGTTTACTGGTGACTGTGCCATTATTGAACAGCATGTCTTAACTCACCGCTCTTGGTAGACTGGTCATTCTGGACATGATCTGTATCTGTGTGGTTTCATTTGCTCGTGGTCAGTTGATCAGCAGCAGAACTTTCTCCTCCTCTTTATGGGATTGCATTCTCGTGCTAATTTGCCCTGTTTAGTAAATCTGGCCCTAAATCAGTTCTTCTTTTCCCTTGCAATCAGATCTTTAACTTTGGCTGTGCTAGCGCAGTGCTGTACTGTTTGAGCTACAGGAAAGCAGCTAGAAGGCTTTCTCCACAACGCTGGTCCTAAGAAGGGTCACAGGGACAGACGGCAAGTATCTGAATACTAGTGTGCTTGCTTAAAGTTGACCAAATTTACTAAGGATCATAGAAAGGGTGGAAATGGTTATAAAATACTAGAGTATGCCTGTTTGCCTGCTGAAGCAGTTTCACTTCATACAGGAAAACATGACTAGAGTTTCTGATGGGCTGCCCTCAAAATAAATGCTCTTTTACTGCAGGAAGCACCACAATACAACTGACGTTCATACAATCTCCCTCTCTTCCTGCATCATCTTAATAAGAAGCTTTATTAGAGCGTTCAGAGGGAATGTAATCCATGTTTCGAGGGGCATTAATCCCTGTGCTTCTGTAGACTAGCTGTTAATTGGGAATACCTGTACACTATCTGGGATCAGCTCCGATCCCAGCCAGCAGATGAAACAGACACACACACACACACCACTAACCTGGAGAGATGCTTCGCTGGATGACAAAATATGAATCACTTCAAATGATATGAACATTGCTGACATCGGGAGTGCTAAATTGAAAGCGTGTGCACGTCTGCTGATTGTGCTGTCGCTCGACCCAAGTGCTTGGCATGTAATAAGAGCTCATTATACACCGGCTCAGACGTGTCACTTATTTACTGTTTGTGCTAACACTGCCCTCTCTGATCGTTTATTGATCGCGCTGCTCTTTACTGCTGATGTGCTCATAAAAACACTTACCGCTGCAGACAAGACGCTCATGCTCGATCCCTGACAATATTTCACTTTTAGAAATTGACCAAAAGATCATTACATAGCAAGACTCATCATGAAACGGTATCTGTATCATTCCCAGTGTGTTAGTCAGCATCAGCTCAACAGTAAAGATCAAACTTCTCTTTTCTCTACTAATATTATAATATTGGACCCACCCCAAATATAGATTCAGTGTACTGATACACAACGGTTTGCTTTCTCAACAACTGCTTATATTCACTTAAGACAAAACTGACTGCCCAGGACGAGCATTTTGAAATCATTGTGTGTGTGTGTTTGGCCACTTAAGTGTAATAAGCTTCGGAAAAATAACTCAATTTGGTGCTGGTGAGGTGTTTGAGGGGGCTTTATGTGCACGTGTGACTTTAGACGTGACTGTGAGCATCTCTGGAGCATGCAAGTAACGAATGTACGATTGCAAAGTCAGCTAATAGAGGTACAAGTGTGAGTTTTATTCAATTATAGCTGCATTAAATAACAGGGACAGTCCTGCTGAGTCTCATACACAAAGACACAATGATGATAGTCTGGGAGGTTTGAATCTTTTTAGCAGTCTAGACTCTTAACTGCTAACCTCCACACACACACACACACACACACACACGCGCTGGGACTCACCGCATGGGTAACTGAGCACCTGGATGTCATCAATGGCAATGAAACCTCTTCTGCCGTTTGTCACCTCTGCCTCGAAGATGACCTGCACAGAGAAACAGGAAGCATGATGTGTGTTGTAGTTGAGCTGCCATTCATTCACACCACTCAATCCAATCCATCAAGACTTCCTGCATGAATGCCATTCATTTCTATTAAAGAACATCACATTATTACACTACACCTCTGTTACTAATCCTTGTGAAAAAGAAGTGTGCTTCATTATATTAATTGCAATGTGTTTATTTGATACAAAATACAAATGACTTACAAGTTTCAGTAGAAATGACATTAAAACTTATATTAGTTTACCAGTTTAGCTCCGTAGTGCCTGTCAGGACATCCAGCATATTTCAAAGACAACAGAATTATGAAAGCACAGATATAGATGCACTTAACTCCTACTTTACCTTACTAATTAAATTTAATAAATGTAATCAATTTGATTTGTAATGACATTTTCACATTTTCATTTAATTACAAACAACATGCAATGAAGTATATTATTTTCATAACAAGTAGGTTATGCTAAAGTGCACTTCAGCACACCTCTGATATTAAACTAGCCGTCTGTTAGCTGCTCCTGGCTCTTCAAGCTGCTGTTGAACTGCACTGTTCAGGGATGCTGGATCTAAACAACAGTCTTTGTGTCCCAGGCTCTGGATCAGCCGCGTTCGCCCGCGGTTATTATCGTCTCTGTTTATACACAACTGAGTGCCAAATCTCATTTTGTTAATCTCCAAAGACAAAACAGATTTCCACAAACAGTCGCTCATTTCTGGGAGGAAAAGCGTTTCAAGCTGATGCCCACGCGAGGACAGAAAAGGCGTGAATGAAAATCCTGTGAACGATGAGGTCAGTCTCAGGTTTCTATTACTGAACTCAAAGCACGATAGAATAGAGTTGAATTTGCTCTGTATTATACCTCTGCATCAAGGCCTGGCTTTTGTACAGCACTTTCCAATGAACCTTTAATGTCGTGCCCTGGTGTCAAGATTGAGGGATCCCGCCTGCGGTCTGAAAGTGACCCGGTCATATCAGGCCAGGTCCGGCTTGAGCAGAAGCCATTTCAATTAGAGCCATGGCCATCTGCAGCTCGTGTCGGGGAATATTGATAGTGCGGTTCATTTAGCGGAGCATCGCAGCCCTTTAAACTGATCCCTCTTAAAATGCCTCTGACATTTCCAAAGCAAATCTCAGGCCCGCTCTTGGTCAGTAATGCTTATGAGCCGATTATGATGTAAATCTTCAGAAGTGTTCTGGCTGAATGTGGTTCTACAGCCGCAGCTCTCTTCTCTCTTTTTATAAATTATTTTTTAATTCTCTTTTTTTTCTGCAATGGGGTGTTAAATTGATAATAATAATAAATAAAAAAACTAAGTAAAGACTTAGATTGTTAGAAAAGATTTATATTTCGAATAAATGCTTTTCTTTTTAATCTTTTTTATTCATCAAATAATCCTGAAACAAGAGAGAGAGAGAGAGAGAGAGAAAGAGTGAGAATGAGAGAGAGGGTGAGAGAGAGAGAGAGAGAGAGAGAGAGAGAGAGAGAGAGAGAGCAGTGAAAATGGTTCAAAAACTCAGTAGTGTCTCAGCTGAGGAAGTGGCTTTGGCAAGAATAAGAAAACTGCTGAAATGAGAATAGGAGAAAATAATAAAGGATGAGAAAAATTAAGTGAGAAAAGAAAGAGACACAGAGATATTCTGGGAGTGGCGTGACATCCTGCACCCCAGCAATTATAAAACACTTTTATAAGGGGTTTGAACAGTTGTGTGAAAACAACCAGCCTATAAATGGTAAAAATCCACTCATTGTTTTATAATCCCAAAAATTCATAAACAGTCTCTCCACACAAGCAGTTCTAGACCATGAAAAAAAACATAGTCGGTGAAAGTCCCGCCCATTTGTGACGCTCTCTGCCCTATTAGCATATACACAGCCCTGAGTGAGGAGCAGCGGTCCATCATTACTGTTCTCCTGCTGTCGCTGCTGGAGATACAATGTCACGCCAAAGACACAATAAAAGTGTTGTGTGTTGGGATGCACCAATGAACAGATTGAGTCTCCATAGACCGCTGAGGACACAGTGGTTACATTTCATTTTCAAAAGAACTGTCCTGGAAAAAAAAAAGGAAAAATCGTATACATTTATGCTAAAATTTTACACCGGACTGCTTCACAAACGAGGGTCAGTTCAGCGCTGGAGTTGTGCAAAGATTGCTTCTGAAAGAGGGATGGATACCAGTGCTCCATGCGCAAACATCCAGTCTTTGTAAGGCTAATGTTGCTAAAGCTATCATTGTCTCTGCCTGTTTTCACTAATGCTGCATTCACATGCTTCCAGAATGATCATAATAGGAATGTGTTAATTAAAAATTGCATTTGCAAGCAATGTGTGAGGTCAGCAATACGGTTATCAACTTTTAAACTGTAACACTGGTATGCCCGCGAGCAAGAGATCTTGAAGCTCCACACTCTTCTGAGAAGGGAGCGGGGTTGCCAGGTTTTCACAACAAAAACCTCCCAATTACTACTTAAAGCTATCCCAAAACTTGCCTGTGTTCCGAGGGAGGTTCTCTGGTAAAAAGATAAAAAAATAAAAATTGCATTCCAGGGGGTAAATTTCACGTTATTGGGGTTGATTCAGTAGCCAATGATCTCGCTACTCAGCATTCAAATATATGACTAGGGCTTACCATAGCAGTGCAGCTTGCTTCAGAAACCCTCACCTTCCCCAGCTCCACCTGTATAGATCTGCCACGAGGTGATTCATGTATACTATGGGGTTATTCCATGTATGTAATATTTCTTACATGCTCACAGCAGCATGTTGTGGATGTATTAGCTGTTGCAAACCTCGGTACTTGCTCTGCCGCAGCAGCAGCATAGCAGATCTATTCCTCTTCAATACCAAATACATTAACATCCTCATGTACATTACCATGCTGATCCCTCAGAGAGTCGTCATGACAGAAATAAAGGTATACCTGTTCTACATGTGTTCCCTAAACTACACCTTAGGAGGCTGCTTTCTTACGTGTGATGTTACCAGGTCACTCTATGCAGCGGCTGCTTCAGTGCGTTATGTGAGAAAGCTGTGCACTTCATAAAAGAAGTGTTGATTTTAAATAAAAACAAGGAACTCTTTCCTTTTAGAATGCAACTAACTTGAAACTTTTACTTTCACTTTGCAACTTGCATCACGTCAGGGAATTAAACCAAGAAAGAAAAATATATGCCCAGAGCACCTTCCTGTGGTCACCACACAAAATAAAAGTGGAAAAAACTACAAGAGACACTGCTTAATAATTTAATAGCTTTTAACAAAAGAAAGAAAAAAAATATTTATAATTTTTTTATTTCGTTTTCAAGTTTAATCTAAAAACAAATCTGAATTCAAATTCTGTATATGTTACAACTTTAAGATAATTTGTTCTGGTTTCAGATTCATTTTAAAACTTATATATATATTTCTAATTTGAGGTCTTGTAATATGGAAAGTTTATTCTCAACATATATTTTCATCACTTTTTACTTCCTCCTTAGAAAACTCAAGATATCATTGAGGCCCTAAAACTTTTCTGGAAGGTAATCTTGAGTGAGACCTATTCATCTGTATATGTGTGTGTCTGTGTGTGTGTGTGTGTTTGCCCTGTCGCTGAAATGACGGCAGATCGGTCTGGATGAGGAAGCCTGCAGCTTTGCTGTCAATCAGAACCTCATTGTAAAAACACACACACACACACCCGCACACACGCACATGCTAAAAAAAGTCTAAGCAAAGCACTTGCTGCATTCTATATAAATACTGCAGATGTGTTTAGATTTTTGAGCAGCGGTGAAGCTCAGAATGTTCGCAGACGGTTTGTGTTTGGACTGCATCATGTCTAAACATCTATTACTCCCGCAATCATACATAATGTTTCTATTGAACACATAAATGACTCTTCAGAGCATTAAATTATGAAACATTGATTACATCTGAAGACCTGCATGTACCACAATCAATATCGCTTAAGGCTGATGACTCACCACACACACACACACACACACACACACATAACACACACACACACACTCTCTCTCTCTCTCTCTCTCACTCACACATTCACAGAGACATACGACACTCTTGGTCCCATCAGGAGAAACATTATGATGAGAGATAGAGAGAGAGAGGAGGAGGCTCTCATTTTGTTGTTTTCTTCAGGGAAGCCAGCAGTGGTCTTGAACACAGACTGACTGCTGATGGTCCTGGTGAAGAACACCAATGAGAGCGTCACAGACTCAGTGTTGCTTTATTTTAAAAGCTACAATTGTGTGTGTGTGTGAGAGAGTGAATGTGTGTGCTATTGTTATCTTTGTGCTACTGCTAGTTAATAGTTCATTGCTACTTAAAATACATTATGTTTGCATTAATTATAAATACTGGATTTTCAGTTGGCTAATTCAAATATTAGAGTTAGAGTTAAACAAAACTTGTTGGTTTTAAATCTGTGGGTATTTTCCCCCATGTTTCCAGGTAGAGCAGCAGCACACATGATCTGAGGAATCCTTCATTTCCGGATCTCAAACTTAAGAGTGAAAAGATTTCAGCACATCACTATGAGCATTCGTGCTAGTGATGTCTGGGTTAACCAACAGCATTAACTACAATATACAGCTGACAAAAAAAAAAAAAAAAATTCATTTACAGTGCCAGAAAACACACAAACACATTCACAGTTTCCTCTTCCAGTTGGCATCATTGCAGCAGATATTGAGCTCGGTGCTCTCATCTCTTCACCTGTCAAGAGCATGCATGCGCGCATACACACACACACACACACACACACACACTTGCATTGGCTGTGCTGATCATTACCACTGCTCTCTCAGTAAACAATAAGAGTAAGGAAGAGGCTTATTGATGGCAATGCGATGCGTGGGGTGCATTTAATATTTTTTATTCCAGGCGTGCTGTCAGAGAGCGAAGTGTGATTTGTCCTTCATCATTTGGAGAGACACGTGCCGAAATGTTTTTCCTCCAGAATAGATGTCCTCCATTTCCGCCCCTCCGCGTGCCAAGACTCCAGCGTAACAACGGCCCATTAGGAGCAATATATCCACGCTCCACAAGCAGCAGATCTGGAGGACAGGTCATCTCTCTCTAGCAATAATTACTCAGTCTTGATAGTAATCTGTCAATTCTCGCTCTCTGAGCTTTCGGAGATCACCCTGAAGCCAGCGACAGCAATATTTGACAATGGATCCCCCATCTCTCTCATCAGGACCGGAGGAAATGATAGGGACCCGTTTGAAGACCAAGAAGACTTTCAACTTCCAAAGAAGAACGTTTCTAAAGATTGCTGTGGAGGATTTCAAAATGAATTTTGCTATTTAACTTGATGTTTTGTGTTAAGAGCTCACGTTATATATTCTGCTAATGGCTTATAATAGAAGACAGTGTGAATCAAGTCTGTTACAATATTCTCACACCGTGGAGGAACTGCTGATAAACCCAGCCACATCTTTATGTGTTTCTGTGTGGGTTAACAACAATGTGTACAAAAAAGATCAGGTTCAGATCCACCCATGTATCAAATTATTGCTCCTCTGTGACGACTGGGTTTTAGGAAAACACAAGGAGAGGTTGGATCCAATTGCAAGTATGGTTTATTGCACAAAAAAGGGAAATACAAAATAAACAGTCTTGGGAGACCAACAAAACAAAACAAGGAACCGGATGAAACGGGAACTCGGAAAAACGAGAAGGTAAGGGGAAGTCTCGGAAGACAAGAAACATCGATACACACAGGGTAAGGACTCCATACAGACAACAGAGAAGGACAGCAATACATAAGGAGACTAATGACAGAGGATTGTCAGCACCTGTGCGATTTAACTGGAGTGCAATTACTGTGAAGACAGGACCAGACTAGAGGAATTAAAGTGCCTATGATGAAGTGCCTAAGGAGAAGTGAGCTCATTAGTGGACACCCAGGGAAACAGAGACCGACAGCGTGACATCCTCCACCTCAAAGATTACTTGAACATTGACATTATAATATTATATTATAAAACATTTACTGGACAAATGTGTGTGAAAAAAGTGTGGAATAGGCAAAAGAGAGAATACAACAAGCTAAGTATACTTTGAACACTGTGTAGTGTATCTTGATGACAAGATTAAATACAAGTATAGGCCAAATACTGTACACTTTTCTGTTTGCATAAGCCAAGTACACTTGAGTATGATTTTGTTGAGAATATCTCTGACAGCTACATAAAGCTAGACTGAAAGTATTTTCTTTTTTAGTATTTTAAAATAAGTGTGATGATGAGATCACTTACAACTACAACTACAGTTCCACCACAGACTGTTGTCGGAATACCGCTGTGTGATGATTCTTCTATTTTATTTTATTTTTACATAAAATTAAATAATACAATAAAATAAAATACATCATATCAAATACATAAATAAAAATAAATAACACCCGTTTGATTCTTTCTTCAGCATAGTTAAAACTCAGAGCAGGAATACTGTGTATCCAATCAGAAACTGCATGAAGGGCTGTGACGTTGAGTTCTGCTGTGAATGAAATATAAACCTCCAAACAAACGGCTGTATGCTGAGCTTAAGGTTGTGGAAATCCCCACAATGATATGAATACACATGTGTCTGTCACTTATATATAGTGAAAATAAATGAATCACTGTTAGTGTAAATTCTAATGAGTTTGACTTGAATCCGTGCTGGGAGGTCTCCTCTACACAGCAGCATCACAAACGCTGTTGTGTATACTGACTATAGAGTGACTATACAGATACTGTACGATATTCTTCTGGATCATTTCCAGAGGACATACACACATTATACACTTCCCTTTAAACTCATAACACACACACACACACACACTAATCTGAGCTTCCAAGCACCTATAAATCACTGCTCTGCCACACACTAGATAAACCTGTTAGTGTGTGTTTGTGTGTGTGTGCTGACCTTGACTAAATGTGAGCAAAACACCTCCAGACACACACACACACACACACGGCTTTCCTCTAAATCACTCCCCTTCCATCCCTTCTGAGGGATCTTCTGCCCGGAGGGATCTTGTTTTGGGAGAAGGTGGGAAATCCTCACTTACACGGAGCTGTGAACCCTGGGAAAGTGTGAGACCTTCTTTAATCAATGACTACATGTAGTGCTGCTAAAAATATTATTTACCGAAGGTTGGGGAAATTGAATTATTAGTGACACAAACAGTGGAATTACAGGCAATAGATTTAACATAAATCAATTCATTTACAGTTAAAAGTATTTTAACCATGAAAAGCATGATTTTGAATCATGAATGTAAGAAGAGATGTAATGTATTGTTTCAAACAAACCAGAAAGCAGGTAAATTACACAGGTCTTCATTAAGACCATCAGTCAACATCGTTCAGCGAACCAAACTCCACAGCTCCTAGTTTCACTATTAAATACATATACTTGTTTTATTCTGCTAGCTGAGCTGCTGGTTTGGACGGGTGACTGACAAAACATTCTTAACAATAAAATTCTGCTTAACTGATATTTTCTACCAATTTTTAACGTAAGATTTTTTTTCCCCCAAAAAACGTACAGACCTCATACAGTGTGCATATCAATTTTTGTACATGCAGGTCGCACATGCGCATAGTTAATATTCAGATCACCAATTTTTGTCAAGCAAGTAGTTAATTAATGAGCTAGATGCTTTGGCTGGCACACATTTGCGTTTGCGTCTTCAAAGATGATTACTGAAGAACACATCATAAGCCAGAGAAACCACAAAGGAACATGAATGCTATTAGGCTAAGAAGAAAACAAATAAATAAAAAATAAACAGAAAAACAACTTCTCCTCTCAAGTTTAACGGTATTCAATCATTCATGAGAACTGAAGGATAACCTAAGGAACACTTAATTCATTCTCTTTGACAACATCAATGACGCTCGCGCTCATGAACCCAGATCCTCAAACGATTCAGTTCGGCGCTCTGGCGTGATTTCTGACAATCTGACATCAAATAATGAAAAGGAACTAAGGGCAGGTGTCCAGCTCATTAAGCGAGTCCGATCTGATCTGGGAAGTATGGCGTGAAGACTCCCTCGGGAGATATCCATGGAAAAAAACTAAACCAAAGTGAATCAGGACTTAAGCTAAAATAAACTGGACTCTAGCAGCAGATTTGACTCATCAGTGGCTAATTAAAGAAGACAAGAAACACACACCAGGCTTTAGAGATGGACTGAGAGAGAGAGAGAGAGAGAGAGAGAGAGAGAGAGAGAGAGAGAGAGAGAGAGGGAGAGCATTATAAAGGGACGTAACATGCCTGGACTCATTAGAAGGGACTCGTCTCGGGGGGTTTGGAGGGGCAGCAGGTGGAAACTCTATACGGTGAGAAATCGAAACGAGACATGAAGAAACAAGCCCCTCTGATCCATTAGCTCGTCTCGGAAATATCATGCAATATTAATCCCAACAGTGTCTCCCCACACTGCCTGAATCCTCCGAGCGGGACGTGTAGTGTGTGCAGGCGGCCAGCAGAGGCGTCTAACTCCACGAACCCTGCAGGGGTGTTGACATTTAGGGCTGATAAAGCCCTATAGAGACTAGAGCTGAGTTACTGCACCCTAAACATATGAACATCCAGCACGGAAAACCTGTATCGGCACCTGGTTTAAAATTCAGTCTCTCACACAGAAAGACAGACAGCAGAGCGAGACCGAGCGGAGATCAGTCAGGACTCCCAATTAGTCTGAACACAGATGAAGGCTTTCAGTATTCACACACACACACACACACACACACACACTGAAGCAGAACAACCAGTCGGATCATACACACACAGCAAACACTGACACATACACACCCACATCCAGCACCGATTAAAACAAAACAGATGATCATAGTAGTCACATTCAGTAGATGAGAACGACAAAAGAAAAGCTCATCCCCATAAATCAACTGGTCACCAACACCACGGACAAGCAAAACATCCACTGAGATTTTCTTCCTCTTTCTTTTGTTCAGAGGACTCGATGGCAGGAATGTGTCACCACACAAAGCTCAAGAGAAAAAAACCTACTGACTTCACAGCTCTGCTGAACAAAGCCCTGCCTTTATTATCTTTGCGTCCCTATCTTGTTTATAGAGTGTGTTAGTGACCATACACTTTTTCAGTGGCGTTGAAAGTATATTTTCCATTCGTGTTTCTCGAATGGATTTTTAAAAAGTCTCATTGAAAGTACAATGCTCATGGTGACGTTTCTGCAACACTGATATTACAGTGCGCACATTACTGCGTGTTTCACTGCAGCTTCAAAGTCAAATGTCCAGTGAATTGTGAGAACACGTTCAATACGTGACCGTGCACGTTTTTATTATGTTGCTTCATGCATGTACTGCGGCGGTATCGTATTGGAAAGTATCATTCTCGCTACCCCAAACCTAAAACCAACCAAATAGATTTAATGAATCCAAAAGTTATATAAAAAGGCATTCGCTGATGCAACCGTGCTATTTTAACTTATATGTGGGTTTGATGCCATATTGCATGAGCTACCAAGCAAACCTGCTGCGTTAGAAAACCCACACATATGAATCTGTATGTGACACTGATGTTCAAAAGTATCTGTTTTCAAATCTCGTAGCATGTTTAAAGTCATAACATAATACTGTGAAAAAAATAAGCTTTCTTGAAGGAAACAATGGCCCTGTAAATCATGCTTTGTGTGAAAAGGAAGAAAGTTTGTTGGAGTTTTACTGCCACTAATGTTCTTTTTTTTTTTTTTTTTTTTTTTTTTTACAAAAATGTAGATAAAGGCACATATTTTCAATGAGCCTGGGTATCATTATAAGCCATGAACCAAACATGACCTAGTACCTAGTATGTGTATATACACATACACACAATGATTTAAGTATTTTGAGAGTGTAACATCACGATATTTGTGGTGCTTCATGGTAGTTGTCATTCCTTGCCAAACTCTTTTGGTGCGATTAGCTTGCTACGACTTACACGTTACTTACACGTTATTCTATAGAAAACAAACTCTGTGTGGTCTCTTGATTGACTGAACAATTTGCATACCTGATATTCATTGGGCCAAAAAGTGCTGACAGCGAGCTCCGCCTTCATCCAGCCTTTGCCTGTGCAGGAAGTGACGTTCCAGATGGGATTTGCCAGCGGTCCTTTATTAACCTTCACCAGAACATTGAGCGTCCCGGGACTGGAGCCGTCAGGGCAGTACAGGAGATAGTTGAAGTCGATGCAGTGAGTGTCGTTTTCTTTCATCACGGGCAGCTGCAGACGAGCCTTTTCTCCGTAATCGTGCTGTGAGGTGTCCACCATCATGTACGAGCCTGGAGGGCAACAAAAACAGAGAGAGGAAACACACGTGAGATGAGAACAACTCAATGATTATGAGGTCTTTTCCAAACCCTAACAAGCTACCTGGCCATCTACTCCCTACATAGACAGCATCCTTAACAAAATGGAGCCTCATTAGTGAGTGATTTGGAGCTCTACATCGTGTACTATGGACTTTAGGTTAGCATGTTACTAAGCTAATAACAATTTGATTAAAATATATTCTTTTTTTGTCACTTTTGTAATGCATTCCTGGATCAACAATTCAATTAAAGAAATACTCTACCGCAAATTGAAATTTGTCATGAATCACTTACTCCCATGTCATTCCAAACCTGAAAAAGCTTTGTTTGTCTTTGGAACAGAATTTGTGTTCTGAATTTCCGTTAAATTGTGTTTTAAGGGTTTGGAATAACATGGGGATAACAAGGACCACATTTTTATGTTGGGGTGCAGAATCCCTTTAATCTTAAAACCAAGAGTTTTTTTTTTTTTTACTTCATGCATTAGATTTTTCTCTGAACTCAACAGGTCTGTTGACATTACGGCTAAAATATTCCCAAACGAACTGAATCAAGGGCTTGTGCAACAAATCTGGACTAGTTCCCCACTGATTCCCCTCTAATCTTGAACCAGATTTTGAACCAGTAAACCGAGTGAAAAAGCTCCACCAAGCAATGTGCAAAATGTTGAGTGAAAACCATTTGCTAAAAACCAAGTGAAGTAAACAGATCGTTTGAGAAATCACGTGGGATTCTAGCAGGAACACCAAAATATATACTCAGGCATGAGGACACAATATTTCTGAAGTTCAGAATCAAAGACTCACTCGTACACTTGGCAGTTGGCTGTGTGCTGATTACTGAATGATTTTCTAATCACTCCACCAGAGAAATAGTTCCACGCTATCGGCCGAGACGCACAGGCCCATATAGGATCTGGTTCCAGTTCTTTAAGCATGTGATTGCACTGAGAGGAAAGCGTTTCAAATCTCAAACGCCCAGAGGATGGACATCAGGAGGAGAGAGGACAGACTTCACCACCATTTGTTCAAATGAGCGTACATCTGTTCATCTGTCTCCCCACGGCCAGGAAGAGAGATGACCAGCTTCATCTTCCATCAGAGATAAAGTCTACATGAAATCCATCCTCTTTACTGGCTAAACAAACGCCCCTGGCCATGTCGTGTGCAGTTCATCAGTTGCGTGTTATTCCAGATTCAGACTCTTTTTTTTTCCTCTGGTGTAACCATTGGTCATGTTGGTGGGGAAAAATAATCTTACATAAAACATGACAGCCTGACTCTGCTGCACTCAAGGCCACTGTAAAATACTGATAATCACAAACCTGTGAGAACCTTTATGAAAGAAAATGCTTCAATATTCATACTTACATAAACGATTGCATCCAATGGGACAATTTACTGTAAGTAGAAATGGATTTAAGAACCATTCATTCTGCTCAAGTTTAATGAAAGACGTTTTACAATATGTCAGTAAGATATATTTTAAGTAACTGTGAATTTTGAAAAATACAAATTTTTGATGGTTTCCATAAAAAAATATTTTTAACATTGATGATCATAATCAGAAAAATATTTGTTGAGCAGCAAATCATCATATTAGAATGATTTCTGAAGATCATGTGACAAAAAAAGAAAGAAATATACACATGCAAGGTATAGTTACAAAATGACTTCCCTTTAATCTCTGGCTATTCCAACAGTAAAAGGGATAATTCACCCCAAAATGAAAATGTACTTTTCCAAGTAAGTGACTATTTTACGTTACATTTAGTCATTTTGTAGACACTTTTATCCAAAGCGACTTATAATTGGGGGATACATAAAGTGATTCTAAAGAGGCAAACAGACACATTAAGTGCTTGTAATAACTTAGTAATTTAGACATGTTCAAATAAGAACAAGCTAGAAAAAGAAGGAATAAATAAAGAGAAAGGTTTTTTTATTTGTTTTTGTTTTTTACGATGAAGCCAAGGAGCTTTCGAAAGAGATGAGTTTTCAGCTGTCGCTTGAAAATTTTCATGGATTCAGCATTCCGGATCGGGGTGGGAAGATCATTCCACCAGCCAGGAACGGTAAAGGAGAATGTTCTGGAAAGTGATTTTGTGCCTCTCTGTGATGGTACCACGAGGCGTCGCTCACTAGCGGATCTCAGACTTCTAGAGGGGATCTAGATTCATAATAGTGAGTGGAAGTAAATGGGTGATGAATCTGTGGCTGTTCTATATGCAATAATCAATGTCTTGAACTTAAGGTGAGCCGCAACTGGTAGCCAGTGCAAGGAGATAAAGAGAGGTGTAACATGTTGTAAATAATGTTCAGTTTCTTACACAAACCGATCATTTCATTTCATAAGACCTCAGTATATAGTCAGGAGCCATGGGGATTAATTTTGTATTTGTTATGATTTTATGATTCTCAAAGTGTCAGTAGCTACTGAACTGAATTTGTAAGTATTTTTCTAAAATGGATTTGGGTGACTTTTGCTATATAGTGTGTTTACTTTTTTATAAAGGGAATATACCAAGTATATTGTCAACAGTGTGCTGTAAGAAATTATAAACTATTTCTGCTATTCGTGGTAGTATGCAGTACACTAGTAGTCCATTTCAATCACCCTACCGGGCTTTATTTTGTAATAATGCACATTATTCTGCTTATTACTTGGATATGCTCCAAGTGGATATGAATATTTAAGATTTTTAAAAAAAGAGAGAGAGATTAAACTAGCAAAGTTACAGAGAAATCACCTGACTGAGACAACCAATTAACCAGCAAATATTAGAGCACAGAATGACACCATTGACCAACCGCAATCAAGTATTACGCATGTAATAAAGCTAAATACAGCCTGTGTAAACAGGGAGTTAAACTATGAACTCAGGCAAGTGAACTGTGAATGCTGCCGGAGTAATTGAAACACTCCCGGGGAAAGCGTGCCGCTCACAGCGAGACGTTAATGGCTGCAGGTGAGAACAGCGGCGTGGATGTCAGAAGGTATGTGTGTCCCACCGTTTCCTCTATAAACGCCCGTTGGGTAAACACTCGTTACTCACAAACTCTCCAGGCAAACCGAAAGGTCAAAAGTTGGTCGCGTGAACCAAACCGCGGATCCAGATGGCACTAGCATTCAGCCAAGAGTTACTGGCAGATAATGAAATGGGTTCATGAGCAATTTTTGATTTATGTAAGTGCTTCCTTATGAACGTGCTGGAGAAGGTTTGTGTGAAGTGCTCATTAATCGCTTCAGTGTGAAACGAAGAAGAAAACGATGAGAGCAACAGAGGATAGACGACAGAAGGCTCGACATATTAGACGAGTGAGTTTGGCCGGCTCTCAAAGCCACAAGAACACATGAGCACAAGTTTTAGAGGTGTGGTTTATGTTAGTATGCTGTCCAACACTGGACAAAGAACTAAACCACCACACCACTAATGACACACAAATAAATTACACACTACAGCTTTTTAATACTGTTTTTCACAATGCATTATATGATTGCATTCATCACAATAGACACCAGTGGAGCTCTCTTCCAAATTGTTCAAAAAAAGCACTTGGAATGTTTTGTGAGTGAGAAATGTGTTCGACTTCACTGAATGTTTGTTCATTACACCACTGAAATGACATGAATGTTCAGACTTGTCTTCAGTGAACGGCTGTGACGCATGGATTGGCCATTGTTGCCAAGTAATGGCGGATATCTGTCAGTGTTTTGCCAGAGAACCGTTCACCAGTGGTAAAACTGTTCTTTTTGTTAGGGTTGTAAGGTTCATTGCTGCAAGTTATCTGAGAAACAGTTTTTACAGGCAGTCGTACTGCAGGAGTAGTATTGTCATTCCAGAGAGCGTTTGATTGGACAGAAATCTGCGTGCAAGATGATGTCATCACAGAAATCCACTTACAGTACAATCTTCTAAAAGTACACTAGCACACAGATGACTGCAACGCTAATAAACATGGACTAAAAGCCACAAAACTGCAATTGCATGGGGTCTTTGAAGAACGGCTCAGATTGTGAGCTTGAAAAGACAGCAATTTCCAGAGCTGCCTCACACACAGTGGGAAATGTGGCAGTTTTTAAAAAAGATAGACGCTGCAAAAAAAACAAACATTTATAATACAAAGCACAGTTCAATAAAGCACAGCAAAATAACAACAAAACAGAGCCGTTCCAGTTTGATCTGCTGCTCATTCCACAGGTGAAGATGTCCCGTTCTTTAAACCGTCACTGTTTTACAGCACAAAACATTATCACAAGCCTTCTGGGGAAAATCATCAAAAAGAGCTACACTGAATGAATACAACTAATGTAAATCAGTTAGAGATAGCAATTGCAGGTCACCACCTTTCACAGCGCATAATTCAGCTCTTTTAAATCAAGAGGTTGAGACTATTTAGAGAAGAAAGAGAGAAAGAGATTGAGAAACGAGAAAGTGAGTAACGGAGAAGGAAACCACCAGTCATGACATCAGTTATTGATGATTTGATGTAAAACAGACCTCCGTTTCTCGTTCCAGAGAGTGTAGGAGTTCAGTGTGAGCACAAAGACAAATCTTCAGTCAATGTGAAATGTGCAGCACATTAGTGTTCTTGTTACACACTTGTGCAGAATGCAGCCTCAATCGTGCCAAAACCACACAGACACACCCAGAGCAATCAGAAAACACCTCGCCGAGCCAAATCTACACTTGTGGAGCAGTCGACTTTGTGAAATCCACTTACAATGTTCTTGCACAATATTCAGCGTATATGAACAAAAAAACTTGTTTTTCTGCTACAAAACCTTTAAGATTTCTAAATATGTAAATGAGCTGTGCTGTAATTGGCTAAGCCTGTATAGATGCAGTTCAAACAAGCCGAGACAAACCCTAAACAACAACATATTAAATACACATCAGTGGTGAGACTGATCATTAACGAACCCTCATATATTATTGAAAATGCGATTCATTTAACTGTGATTTTACGTCCTATAATCTGCAGGGGTCTTAAATGGAAGACTCTGTCACTGAATGACTAAAGGCACAGCTTAAATGAGCAGTTTTGTGAAAATATAAGCTGATCTGTAATCTCTGAACATTCAGAGAGGAAGCTGACCTGTCAAACACATCCCATCCGAGCGCTCTTTGATTGCTCATGAAATGTGAATAACTGAAACGGGTTGCTGGGTTTTTGGCAGTGATGTAAAGTGTGGACATTCACATTCAGATCCCCTCCGCTCATCTGCTGCTCAGAGAAAACACTGACTTCACCGGAGGAAAAACTGCACAGTAAAACCCCACAAATGAAATGCATTCATAAAGAGCCATTTTGGGCCATTCAACACAGCCTTAACGACCATTTTACCATAAAACCAGGGTTACCGCTATTACAATAAAATGTGCAAACAAAACTACCAATTCTGGAAGCTTCTTATACTGACAGAAGGAGATCTGCACTGATTTATTATGACCGCAGTGAATTTACTATCGTTTTTGGCAGAAACAGCTACAAATGTGAAGAATTCCATTGGATAAAACCGACAGAACTGAAATGCATAGTAGTCATTATCTAAATAAGGCTAGATGAGAGGCGTCAGCAGCTATCCAAACACTATCTCCGTGCTAACACTCTCAACAAGATGGCTGTCACACGTCCCACAACACTAACGCGACTCTTCCGCGCTAACAGCCGAATCTCAACCTGCCCCCGCCGCCTCTGCAGCACACATCAGTCCAAACTGCTGGGCTTCTGGAAGAGCGCTCTCATTTAACTTCTCCTTCGTGGAAGTGACCCACATTACCGGGAACAGTCCCTTTTGTCAGGCAGACACTGGCCAAGAGATGTAGAGCGGAAAGCTCTGTCACTGTCCTTCCCAGCAATCCTCACACGCTCACAGCAACTCAAGACCTACAAAAGCACATTTCTTACAGATATATCTTACAGATATATATCATATCTATAAATTGTATCTGATATAATTCAAAAGTGACTACCTCCTTACGTAGGACTGTCTATAAATATCTAACTTTATACCAAGTACCCACATGCAATGGTCATACCACAAAAACACATATACTTACACTATATTTTTTGAATGCATAAATCTTGTTTTGTTGGTATAAATCAATTGCTTTAGTTATATTCAGTGATACTGAATAATATTTTGACTTGAATAAAACCAACTAATGTACATGTTACCGTCTTCAGTAAAGTGAGACAAGATTCAGCAGCTTAACATGAACATAAAGGGGACATCAACTGGCTTTTTTTTAACTGGCTGTTATCTGAGGTCTGCTTATGATGTTAAAATGGTTTTAAATTCAAAATGTCAAAATCAATAAGTAATAGGCTATTTTCTACCCTGGTTTTGAGGCCGGATTGAGAAATGCTGGTTTCTATGCGTGTTTATGGTAATCCGTGGTGAAATGAAGCGAACAAACGCTTAATGTTTTACTCACATTAGTTGAAACTTCATAAAAAATAAAGTTCAACCACGCATTCCCAACATTTGCATACAAAGGAAGGTTATGAAGCGACTGTGTTCTTCCACAACCAGACACTGTACGATATTTTGAGATCTTTAACGTTATGTTTATTGCTTTTTCTGGTTTAGCAGCACTTCTGTTATTTCCCTACTATGTCATGTGCGAAGGAGTAGGCGGGGCTACATAATTAGGAGGCGGGGTCAATTACAGTACATTCCAGGATCTGGCATTCTCTGGGCCTTGTGTTCATAAAAGCTTTTATTTCAGTAACAAGGATGTTTTCAAATCTGAAACTTGCATGATATTCTTTTAGTATGATGATCTTTTAAAAGCTGAAGTAAAAGTTGATTTCTCAATCCATGGCTATCAATGAAAAACATCAAACAGGTTCCACAGTCTCATTGCACACATCATGCACACCCCCTCAAAATAAGTTTGATTGTATATTATGCTATTACACTATTTCTTAGCAAACATTTGCAGTGTACTCAACTACATCCATGCGATTACCTGACTGCTGTGTTGATGACTGTTACAAAACCGTTTCTCATAACTTGATAAAAACACGGACTCCAAGCTCTGTGTTGTGTAGGATGTGCAGAATATGGCAGTAAAATAAAGCAGAGATTAGGGTGGATGGGAGAGTGCTGTCTGGGTCATGTCAGGGTTACTCCCTGTGCTAAGTGTGCACTGCACTAAACTTCATGACATTCACATGCTTCCCAAAAGCCAGATGGATAACAGCGTCGGTCCCTAAGGTGGACCAGGAGCTCAACGTGAACAGTGGCGGTGACGACTTCAACGGGTTTTACAGCTGGAGATTTAGGTGTGTTTAAAACGGCAGGTGTTCTGTGGCACACGCATGTTTCAGAGGTCGATCCCCGAGGTGGATCTAAGGGCCCTCAGCTGAGACGTGCCAATTTTACATCTGAGGTGTTTTATAGAGAGCTCCATCTCCATATGAACACCACTCAACTTTACTAGTTCTGGGTAGAACAATTCCAACAATTCTTTCACCATAAAGGTGTGTTTACTTTTACATTTAAAATCAGTCCAATAAAATATTTTCCCAAATCCATAACCTGCAAATCAAAAGTGCTGCTAGTAGATTTAAAGCCAGTAAACATCAGTAACACTCAGTCTGGAGGTGGATCACATGAGCTTCAGTGTCTGCACTCCCATTGGTAGTCGCTGTCGGCTGTGTCGCTTTAAAACAAGAACACTATCAGTGTGACCACCCTTTCAGGCTTCAGGATATGATACGAAAGACAACAAAAACAAAACCTAGCATCTAATGGGTCTGTGCTAATCCAGCATAACTCAAATGTGTCCCTGTAGGTGTAGAGAATCCTCTCCAGGGTTTGTGCTCACTTACTGTTACACCGAGTCACTGAGCCGCACCGTCCAAACGACTCCCTGAAGCACTGGGACGTCAAGCCATGCAGCTAGCGTCACTTAATGTGTGGAATTATGGGAAAAACACACTGTGCTTTGTGCGTCATTTTATAAAACATTTGTTCTTGCAGACAGTGCAGGAGTGGACCACAGTGAACTGATAATAAACCAGTATAAACTCATGATCCTTTTTAGTCCACATTTGTCTTCTGTCCATTGGTTGTCTTTTTTGTCTTCATTTTTTCCATTTTTATCTCTCTTTTCCAGTTTATCTTTCTATCCACATTTCAATCTCTTCCCCTTTCCATTCTTCTCTCTTTTTGTCTTTTCTTGTCCATTTTCTGGTCCACTTTTATGTCTTTTTCTGTCCATGACTTTCTTTTCTCTTTCTACCTTTTCTTTTGTGCTGTCTATCTTTCTGTTTGCATTTCTCCCTCTTGCTGTCCATCTATCTCTATTTCCCTTCTAGCACGCCCTATTTTCCGCGTCCATATTTCTGTCTTTTCCTGTCCATTTTATGTCTACATTTGCCCTTTTCTGTCCATCTTTGTATTTTCTATTCACATTCATCCCTCTTTTTATCCACTTTTAAAATGTTTGTCCACATTTGTCTCTTCTAGTTCATCTCCCAGTCTCTCTTCCAGTCCACAGTTATTTTTCCCTGTCCATCCTTCTCTCTTCCCCTATTTCTTTTTCTATTATAACTTTCCATGAGGGACAAGTCTGATGAGAGTCCCCTTAATACTGACTTCAGCCCACGAGGACACACACCAGGAAACACAGTCAGAAATCAAGCCTAATGAACGTATGCCTTTTAAATGCAGCCAAAATGACAAAGCATCAAATTATCATTTTGTTCCATTCGTTTGCTTGAAGGTGTTAGTTAGCCGGGCACCTCAGCTATAATCATAAGAACTGCAATGTTCTCCTTCAGGTCCTCTTCTAGCGAGACAATACCTGACTGAAAGCAAGGGCTGACGACCTTCTCTGTTCTCCTGCCTTGATTAATAACTTAATATCTTATTTATTAGTGACTTTAGCTGAGAGTGAGATGCTTTAATTTCCCAGAGCAGAATCTGCTGTCTGAAAACGAGTGATTAAGCATCAGAGAGGTGAAAAGTGAAGGTTGCAATGCTCTTGTTCGCATCTTCTTTCAGCAGCACATTCAGAAAGCTTAATTGTGTCACGTATGACAGTCCTTTGACCAAAGCCTTTTCCCCCTCCGGCACTTCACACAGTTTGTCATGTAAATGGAGAAGTATTTTCCGATCCCATCCGAGGAGTGTTCGGAGAGCGAGAGCGGGTGAAGGAAGATTAATGTTCTGTTACCTGCCTATTCTCTCTCAACTTCTTCAGTTCTCCGGTAATGGCTTTTAGCCTGAGACGATAAGACGGCGCTGCAAATTTGTTCAAATGTTAGGAGCCCATTAAAACCTTCCTAAATCTGCCTTACTGCTTAAACAAGCCCAAGGGCAGATAAAACCACGCGTCTCCTCTCTCTCTCTCTCTGTTCGCTCAAACTGAAGACTGGCCGCACTGTCTCAGACTCTCCATCCGTGAGGTTAGCGAGGACGTTAAATAAATGTAAATCTAGTTTAGTCCGGCTATGAGCAGGCGTCTGATGGACTCACCCTGGGGCAGGTCAGAGGGCAGGTAGGGCACTTCTTGAGCGCTGACGTGTGTCCAGTCGAAGTCGTCGTAAGGATCCTGCTGGTAGTCACACTGTGCTGGACCGTCATCAAACGTGCAGCCGCCTAGAACAGAGCATCATTATATACATGTTACAACTCCAACACAAATGTACTTTATTAGCACTGTGAATGACAAGACAACACAATGTTTTCAATACAGAGACAGTGACTATTAAACCCAACCAAACACATGTTTTCTAGTAGCCTACAGCTTCAATCTGAACACACTGTTTAGTTACAAACTTATGAAAGGAATACTTTTTTACTTTATCATATGAATACTTTTGCATATGATCATGATATATGAATATGAAGGTTATATGAATATGATATGTGAAGATGATCTGACACATCAGAGTACCATAGTATCATCTAACACCATGACTGTACCATGTTTTGGTGAGATTAAACACTGATTTAGCTCATGACAGAAGGACAGGACACGGTCTTCACGTCTAAATCTAGTGCTGTAGGTCACTCATATCAAGCGTCCTCTGTTTGTGTTCCTCAAGTCAGCGATCATGTTCTTACATCAGCGCCGCACCGGACATTGTTACTCATTTACAGAGATGGCTGATAGCTCAGTCTTATTCTGAAAACTGCAGGTGAACCAGGGTGACAGTGAGTACTAGTACAGTACATAGTCAAAGACCAGCTAACAGAGCTTTATACAGCTCTTCCAGTGCACAGACCTGCACCAAGCATAAATCATCCGTGATTCATACCCTTATTAGTGCACAGAAACAGCAGTGTATTACACACTTACAACATACAGTGTAGGACAGTGTTCCCATCAAGAGTGTGTCAGGGCCTGCTGCCATTCTGTGTGTGTGTGTGTGTGTGTGTGTGTGTGTGTGTTTGTGTTTGGTGTGTGTGTGTGTGTGTGTTTGTGTTTGGTGTGTGTGTGCGTGTGTGTGTGTGTGTATGTGTGCGTGTGTGTGTGTATGTGTGCGTGTGTGTGTGTGTGTGTGTGTGTGTGTGTGTGTGTGTGTGTGTGTGTGTGTGCGTGCGTGTGTGTGTGTGTGTGTGTGTGTTTGTGTTTGGTGTGTGTGTGTGTGTGTGTTTGTGTTTGGTGTGTGTGTGTGTGTGTGTTTGTGTTTGGTGTGTGTGTGTGTGTTTGTGTTTGGTGTGTGTGTGCGTGTGTGTGTGTGTGTATGTGTGTGTGTGTGTGTGTGTGTGTGTGTGTGTGCGTGCGTGTGTGTGTGTGTGTGTGTGTGTTTGTGTGCGTGCGTGTGTGTCTGTGCGTGTGTGTGTGTCTCTGCGTGCGTGTGTGTGTGTCTGTGTGTGTGTGGTTGGCGAAACCGGCTCCCCTATTCAGCTCTTAAGTGTAAGTGTGTATTGTTCACTCCCCACAGGATGTTGAATTGATGTTTGCATTGAAATGACAGCATGATGAATCTACTGAACTGCAGCTCAAAGAAATTTACACAACTGATGAATTGCATTAGTAAAACACAAGCTTTGAGACCAGATATAAATAATCCCATAATTCACTTTGACTAATTATGCCAAATTATTCCATGACATATCCAATAAATATATTTTCACTGCATATGCATTTTATTTTCTGGTGTTCTGCCATCATGATCCATCAAATAAAAGACACTAAAATTTGAAATGGAATATAATTCTATATAGTTGAATATAAATGTATTTATATGTTGTCAGTATAGTACATGCATTTCATTGAGTGTTCATGTGTGTGTGTGTGTGTGTGTGTGTGTGGGCTCAGATGGGAGCTGATGCAGTCTGAACAGACATGAGAGTAGACAGCAGGACGATCTGTCACCGCTCTGTGTGTGTGTGTGTGTGTGTGTGTGTGTGCGCGTGTGTGTTTCGTTTTCTCATGCATGGTTTCTACAGTTCTCTGTTGGCTGACAAATATCAGTACATTTCCAATGCTGAAGCAGGTGGCTCTTTATCTCTTAAAAATAAACTTAAAAATGAATAAAAATACATTTTTAACAAATATATATATACATATATATTTCATTTGCAGTATTTTAAGGAGCACTGACGGAGTGATGCTGTATGGGCTCAGTAAAGTATGACAGATTGTGTTGATCTCTACAAACTAACAATAAGCCAAAAGATGGGGAACTGAGGCATGCACATTTCTGCATCTTTAAGGACTTCATGAAAACAGTTAGTATAATAAAGTCCACCATTGAGGTAAGGGAGAGTAACACAGAATCTTACCCGCCGACATCTCCATCTCCAGACTGGACACTGATCTGAAGGATCTTCTGAAAAACTGTCTGAGAGGCCGTCATGACTGACTCAGAACTTGTTAGTGACTCTGAAGCAGTGCACTCATTATGTGAGGTTTTCTCACCTGTGTAAAGGTCAGACGCTCCGTGTTTTACCTCCACTGACCTTTACAACCTCTCAGTGATTTCACAGAGAGAGCACAAATCCAGACAGATGAAGGTGTTAATTAAACGGCCCTGCGTAATGTTGGGAAAGAAATATCTGCAGCTTCCCAAGAGAACACACAAACATATCTCTGCAGCGAGGGCTGTGACACCAGCCCAAAGTTACACATGGAAATGAGTCCTCATCGCTCAACCGATCTCTACGCCAGACTGTGTCGCGCCAAAAATCACAATGATCTCAACTTTGAGACACAAGCACCTTTTGCAGATTCCTCTATGTAAGAATAGCAGTCCTGAGCTGATTGAATTTGAAGGGAATATCCTGTGCCAATGTGGTGTAGATTTAGTTTTGAGCGAGTAAAACACACGTTTCCTACATTTTGCACTTCAGACACATGCAAATATAGAAAACGGCTGACAACGACTTCCTCAAACAGACTGGATTGAGTGTGTTAATGAAATGATGGCACACTTCCTCTGACTGATTATAAAGCAGACTAATAACGCCGCTGTCACTGACTGCTAATGTCATACTGAAATCACTTGAGCCCCACAAAACTAAAAGACATGTCACTTCTCATGCATCCAAGAGCACTAATAAAAGTTACATTATGAGCTGAGCCTCAAATCTCTGCCAACATCATGAAATCATATTTAGTGTATTTCTGTTCAAATCGGTCAGAAGCATGAAAATAGGCCAATATTGCACAAAAACAGCTGTGGGTGGGTTTTATTTAAAAGTACAAATATCACAACAAAACAATTAGCTTTTTGTTCGTTATCTTCCATTCCCTTCAGTAATATTCATCCGACTGTAAGATCACTGAATCTTACTTTAACCGCATGTCATTGAATTCTGTTCCTATGAAAATAATAATCAACAGAACCCAACAGTTTTTATCTGATTAAACCTCCCCATACCTGAACCGAGAATGAGCTTCATTTTTACCTATAATCATAGTCTTTAGAGCCTCTGTGAAAGGCCAGTGTGTGTGTGTGTGTGTGTGTGTGTGTGTGATTTGAACTGCTTCACTAAACAAAGAGACTCCCGAAACCAAAGCAAAACACCTTCAAATTCAAGACAAAATACAACACCCACTGAATCGTCTCGCAGCGTTTAATTTATCTACAGCACAGGAAATTGAGCTCCGTCCTCGCAGCACGTCTGCCCACACTCACACACACACACACACACACACACACACACACACACACATAATATTCTCCAGCATCACAAACCAGACACCTCCACACACCATCTGACTGTCTTTGACGCGCTTGGCTCCGCCGAGGGCCGGAATAGCTGCGGATAGTTGGCCCGAGGACAACAACGCCCGCTTATGTGCCGAGGACAGGAGTCATCTGTCCAAATCTGCACAATCCCGCTGCCTTACGCAGCGAATATCGGTCAGACCCCAGTGAGTGTGTGGCGTTTGCCGGCCGCTCATCTCTTGCGGTGTTCAGTGTTTTAATGATTCAGGAACGCCCGAGCACGGCTCCTGCATCCAGCAGCGCTGCCAGGACACTGACGGGGTGATTCAGCCTGGCTAATGAAATAACAGCCCGCTCTTCATTTACATCATAAAATAACTCATGTGTCTGATAAAACCTCAAAGCCCATTCACAGCCCCCAATAAACACAGGTTAACAACCCCATCCCCACACCTCAGAAATCGACTCCTGATATTGCAAACTAGCCAGATGTGGAAAACAGTACAGCGGGAGGTGATGAAATCAAACACAAACCCATCAGCTCCAGAACCAAACTGACAAATACAGATAATGATCCAATCAGCATGAAGAAACTCAGATCTGCAGTGCTGTTTTATTATGTTCAGATCTGCTCCATTCTGTTCTCCTCTATTAAGATCTGCTGTTTCATCTCTTTTACCTACACTTCTAACTGTGAAAGCAGTTTTTACTCCTTGCAGTGCCAAAATGCTGCTAGAAGGTCAGCGTAGTGACAGACAACCAATCATAAACTCAATGATGGTTACTTTATGAGCTTTACAAAGCATAAACCCTTTAAAGCCCTGTTCTGCTTCAGAGGCACATTAACTAGAGTGATACTCTGGGTTGTTTTTATAGTCTTGCCTCAAAACATCCGTAAGGCAAACTAATGCTAGTGTAAAAGTAAACTCAGGTTTCTCCACGACTTTCTAAAAATGACCTTGGTTTCACAGTTTTACACTTGAAAGACTGCAGCCACTTAATATAATATTATAATAATAATAATAGCATAATATGATGGTCAATGGTGCTGAAGAAAAAGATAAACCCCAAAGGACTCTGACTTCTGTGACTTTCAAAACCCCACAGACAGCTGTGACGACGGCTAAATGGCTTCTCTCACTTTCGCCTAAAACAAAATGTGCAATTATGTAGAAATGGCAAAAGCTGACACCTGTCTGTAGGTAAAATATACGTGTCACTTCCACCGCTGCGCTCGAGTGCTTCGATTCACAGCTACAGAGCGTTTTGACCACAGATTTACAGATCTTTCAGGTCATTTTTGTGTGCTTCATCAAGTGGACACATTCCTGTGAAAAGGGAGAAGCAGTCTTCTTGAAGGGCACAACATTATTTTCTGCTTTCAGAGCAAAATGTCAAAAGCGCACACATTGTAAATGGATTTCCCACCAATTAAAACAGCTGAAAGCAACACCTTCAGAGACTGTCCCAATACTCCTCAACCCCTCGATGAAAGCACTGTCGGCACGCCTGCACAAAACCCCGAAACACTACACACACCACAGCCATGTGCTCCGCACCTCTGCCCTGCTCCAGCAGAGCCTCGCATCCGTCTTCAGTCTCACGGGTGGATCTCTGAGCCTTTACAAACCACTGCTGAAGAGGTTCACACAGAGCTGAACACAGACCCTCGCTGAGGTGTGGGACGAGAGCGAAACAGAGAGAGCAAGCCTCTAAACAGATCCAATGACCCCTGCAGAGGAGAGCCAATGACCCTCATTCAGCTCTGACTGTGATTAACTCAATATAGGAGTTCTGTACAGATAACATTCTCAATTTTACCTTTTTAAATCACTTAATTCAAATAAATCAACATTATACCAAGTTTGTAATAGTAAAAGCAAGAGAACTAGAGTTTAGTAAAGTAATGCATGTCAACACGAAAATACTATTGCAATCTTTCTCCTTGAAAATATCATGTTTAGCTCATGTCTTACTTGCCATTTCTTTGTAGTTAAATGAAAATCCTGTCATTAATGACTCACTCTCATGTCGTTCTAAACCTGTAAGACCTCCGTTCATCTTCCAAACAGAAATGAAGCTCATTTGAATGAATTTCCGAGAGCTCCCTCATCCTCCTGGATTATTTTACAGATTTCCTCACTACGTTTCTGGACGTTGTTCAGGTCAGGACCCTTGCTGTCTATGGGAGGTTCAGAGCTCTCAGATTCCATCTAAAACATCTGAAGATGATCAGAGGTCGTAAGAGTTTGGAACGACATGAGGGCATGAGTCATTAATTAGTCATCTTTGGGTAAAGTATCCCTTTAATTGTAAAACATGATTATCAATATCTGAGAGAAAATTGTTTCCATGCCAACTTTTTTTCCAGTGTATGCCAAAATTACTATAAATTACACAAATACCATACATTTTAAAGGCTATTTACATTTCAAAACAGCAAAATTTGACAAAAGAGATTTTTGGCTACTTTTAGCTTACCTCACACTTTATCATTAAAACGGAAGTATTTAGGAAGTATTTTTGAATTTGTGCTCAGCTTCTTTAATTTGATCAGCCATCCCAATCACTTCGACACTGATGAGCGATGGCAGACTGCTTAGGCAGCCAAAAATGTATGTATGTATGTATATATTTTAAAACATTTTTTTAATTTATAATTTTTTTTTGTCATCAGCAAATAGATGGGCAATTTGTCCATTTCTAATTATGAGTTAGGACATAAGAATGGACATTAACACAGAGTGTGAGGTTATTGCATCGCCTCGCTCTGCTGTAAAGCTGCTTGTGAAAAGGCTGGGGTGTTTTTAAACAGCTGAAGCACTGTCAGGATTCTGAAAACAAACTAGATTTACACTTTCTCTTTTCTTCCATTGTCAAGCACAAACAATCAAGAGCCCCCTGCAGGAGCTCACAGTCCCACCACACTGGAGCTGATGATGATGTCACACCGGGCCTGGAGTCGTCCCGCCCTCCCAACAAACACAGACTTTGATGATAGAGAGAGAGCGCAGGCTGCTTTACTGATGAGACGTCTCCTCTGTAGTTTAACCTGTCCTCACGCTTTCCTTCCGCACCATTTTACAGCAGTGAAGAACAAAAGACGCGAGTCGGCAGCATATAATTACCCACGAACGCCTGTGGCGCCCGCTCGCGACACTGCCACATTCTCACTTTTACTCACCACAATCTCTCTCCGACAATAAAACGCCACCGTGCCACTTTACACGCGATTACCTGTCACTTAAAAAACACAATATTTGTCTTCTCCACGCCGCAAAGGGAAAGAGTTTGATGTGTTCATATGGCAGTAGCCGTGAAATGTCAGGATATGAATAAAAATGATGCTTCCCGTACAGGAGAGGAAAGCGTTTCCACAGGTAATCATCAAAGCGGAAAGCAGTGGTATGAGTGTGCGCTGATCAATTCATGAATAAACGCTGAAAAACGCTGTGGAAAGGGCAGCGAGGCCTGGATCCGCAACGCTTCACCAGAGTTTATATCACAGCAGCGCAAATGCAGGGATCTGGACATAAGCTGATTTACAAAATGGGAAAAATATGAAAGGGCAGAGTTAAGAACGGGAAAAAAATGATGAATAGGTAAGTCGAAGAAGTGTGTGTGTGTGTGTGTGTGTGTGTAATGGGTGCTAGGGAGGTTGGTGTACTTCAACTAAATTTCTCACAAGCGTTTGAGGAACTGCAAACAATCAAGTGCGGTCAGTAAATGTGCTGAGGGTGCAAGAACACACACGTCTCCCAGATCCAGTTCTCGTGTAATGGGAGTCTGGCTGAAGCCCAGGTGAGATGACAGTGAAAAATCGGCTGTGGATTGAAGTTGAGAACATGTCGGCTGGTTTTCTGTCTTTTGGCGTTACAGTTGGAACTCCCTGTTGAAAAGACCAGCTTGTGTTCTGTTTTGGTCCTCAACAGGTTTCTAAACTAGCCTAACCAGTGAGACTCCTTTGGGCGACCAGCCAATTACTCTCACCCGGTGTCTTTGAAACGGTCTGGAGGTGCTCAAGGACAACTGAAGTTCACCAGTGATGTGTGTCTTTCACCCTGGTAGATCATCATTTTCTATATTACTGAATTAGCACGACTGTTTAAATAAAGTTTTAAGAGAGGAACCCCTGGCTGGAGTTTCAGGACCAGACCGCACCTGCATCACAGCCTTTATATCAAAACCACAACCTCTCTAATTCATGCCAAGAATTTCTTCTTTTTACTTCTCAGAAATCCAATTAAGTGAGAAACAGCCGTATCCTCTGGCTAGCCCAGGGCCGCTGCGCGCGCTATTCAAGAGCTGACTTCTGCAGTCAAGGTGAGGAGATGAATCAGACTGAACAGCTAAGCCCTGACGGAGCCCAGATCCTGAGGCACATCCACACTGGCCACCGCTCATCTGTTTAACTGTGAGGAGAAACCTGCCCGACCTGCGCTGGTCAAATCTCAATGACACAATAGATCAACACTGTTGCCTGTCACACATCTCTCAATCAACCTGCACAGCTGCCGTTCCTGTGATCAAACCAGCTGCACACACACGTGGGAAAAGTGGGAAGTTCAGGGTAGATCTCATGAGATCTGGAGCACTGGATTGAAAAATAGCAATGCCTTAATTGGTATTTTTCTCTTGTTTTTGTTTTAGGAAAAATGCACTCAAGAAGCAGAGTTGTGTAAGATAATAAGTCTCGTTTAAAGAATGTCTGGAATTACATGTAATATTTTTCTGACTGGCATATTTCGTTCTTTGTTGAACATTGATCATTACTGACTATTTCTAACATTTTTACACAGAGATAGACATCTGAAGTTCAAATAGTCATGTTGCATGAAAGACATTCTTATACACGTTGTATTTCCTGCGGCATACATCTCATAAAACAATTTAGGAGAAAAAAGAACAGAGCACAGTCTTACAGCATGTTACAACCTGCACTCACTGCATCACACACACACACACACACACACACACACACACAGAGAGAGAGTAAAAGGTGTTTAATGGCACTGATGTGAGTATTTTGTTGAGGCCAAATCTGCAGATTTTCTGGTCAGCAGAGTTTTACTGTCCACATCTGCAGGAGGTGATAAGCCATAAAAATGACCCACATTTGGCAGGACACTCTTAAACACACACACACACACACACACACACAAACGTCCTGCAATGGAAAATAAAGCCCATTGAAAACACTAATTTCACTTCATGCTGAAGTGCACCTTTTTAATTAATAATTTTTTTGGGTACGGTAAAGTAATTTCTCATAATGTGTAGAATCAAATACAAGATGCAGTGACTCTGTGATGCTTTTCATGATTGAGCACACAGCAACATTAACTCAATCTTTACAAAACAAAGTATATTTCAAGTTCATTTTATTACGAGTAATCTTAAAGTATATTTTCCAACAATAATTTGTGTATACTGTATACTGTAAATGGTGAACTGTCAGTTTACTCTCTTTTTTATATACTGCGAGTATACTTGTACATTTTTAACTTAGTTTTTCATCACATACTTTGCGATCCGTATATTACATTTTTATACTTGAAATATACTTGAAATATCCCTTTAATTGTACGTACTATAAGTAAAAAACAATTTGAGATGAAACAATTTCTGGTCAATTTCACAAATGATTACAAAAAAATGGCAAGTAACATAGTGAATGAAATGTGTAATTCTAAAATAGACTGAAATGGTATTTTCTTGGGAACATAATCTAGTGATCTTTGAAAGCAATCAGTCCCTACAGTGTAGACAACAGCATTAGCTCAAGCGACAGCATCAGTTTGTGTTTGGACTATCTGTTTGTCTGATTTCAGTCCTGTTTGGTTACGCTAGAGACTCTCTTCAGCTTTGAACATTAACCGACGCGAGTGTGTGTGTGTGTGTGTGTGTGTGTGTGCTGAGGGGCTCCGAGAAAAGAAAAGAAAGAAAGAGTGAACATGCTTCCACTGCAGCTGTGATAAACCTTCCCGTCGGCACCGCTGAGGTCACGGCTGGCAGCGACACACGGTTTCTTTGTGTTTTTCTCTGTCAAGGCAGTTCTGTTGTGTTCAGGAGCGTCTATTCAGCCTCAAATGGAGTCAAACAGAACAATCTAGAACAGCACAAATCACACACACACACACACACACAGCGGTGGTCAGAGTGTGTGTCTATTCCTGAACAAGGCCGGACTGGATTGATCATTAACACACACGGTTAACACGACTAACTTCTGTTCCACATCCGGAGTTAAACAAGGTCAAAATCTCAATATAAAAAATTATTTTGCCCTTGGTTTGAACAAAAGCTGAAGTTTGTCATGTTTTAACTGTCAAAATGCCACTTTACGTAAGTCTTCCTCGTGTAGACTGGTTTCAGCCTGTACCGCTGTGACTCAGAACATGAATCTGCCTGTTTGAGCCCAACATGTCAGAAATGAATGTTTATTATGGGTTTAGCACAGACTTTCCTTCATCTTCAGATAAATAACTAACTAACTGAATGCCGTCACCGCACCGAATCACAGTCATGTTCACGTTCACGTCATGGCAGGTCACAGGTCTGTAGTGTGTGTGTGTGTGGTGTGTGGCTCAGAGAGGCTGAGGTGCCAGTGAATCGGACTAGTCATTAAGCCCGGCTTTAGGTCCAGACTAGAGCTGGATTTGAGGCTTCCAGAGAGCAGCACAAACTGGCACTGAGGAGCTCGTGGCACACACACACACACACACACTGAGGTAAGCTGATAACAGCTGCTGAATGCTGGCCTGAAATACAACCAGACACACACCAATCTGCTGACTTTGTTGGCAGTTCCTGCACTTTTATGGAAAATAAATCTGGGGGATTCGGTGGATGTGAAGGTGAAGTGAGGTTGTTAAAATACTTTCTCATATACACAGAATAATACAGAGAGTCAACTTCAAGTAATCCATTCACAGGTTAATCAGTCTGTTTGAGCATGATGACACGAAACACAGACTCAACCAATGAGGTGAGTTTGGGGCGGGATCAAAAACAGACAGAGGAATGCTGGAAAACTGTCACTGCAATTCTTCAGCAGAAATCACAACTTTAATTATACTATTCCTTTCAAATGAATATGAGGATACTAGTGTGTTTGTGTACAACTTCAGCATTGCAACCTTTTCCTTTTTATAGCCATGTTCCATATGATCTCAGAGCGAGTAATGTTGACAAACACTGAATGCACATTAATATCCTAATATAAGGTGGTTTTATACTGACGCTGGACACTAGACTGCACTATTCACAAACAGGGTTATTACTGTTGAAACGAGTGCTTATTTGAGTTACTGTTGTCTTTCTATCATCTCTAAGCAGTCTGACCATTTTCCTCTGACCGCTGACATCAACAAGGCACTTTCGTCCACACAAACTGCCGCTCAATGGATATTTTCTATTTTTCGGACCATTGTCTGTAAACCCTAGAGATGGGTGTGCGTGAAAATCCCAGTAGATCAGCAGTTTCTGAAATACTCAGACCAGTCCGTCTAGCACCAACAACCATTCCACGTTCAAAGTCTCTTAAATCCCCTTTCTTCCCCATTCTGATGCTCGGTCTGAACTCCAGCAGGTCGTCTTCATCACATCTAGATGCCGAAATGCATTGAGTTGCTGCCATGTGATTGGCTGATTAGCAATTTGTGTTACCAAGCAATTGATCAGGTGTACATAATAAAGTGGCCGTTGAGTGTAACTGCAATGACAAACACACACACACACACACACAAAAACTTTAAGAACAAATCAAAATATTAATAAAATGTATAATATCTTAATTCTAAAATATCACAGTCAAACTCCTTCCTCCTCTTGTGTTCAGAGATGACTGAAAAGAGTCTGGTTTTCTCACTGTCACAGACACAACAAGATCGACTGGACTTCAGAATAAAAACCATTAATGATCTTTCTTCTTCTCACCCACAGCTATAATAATCATTCAGACAGTCAGAGAGAAGGATGTTCTCGCGGTTGTAAATCTGAAGGTAAACGAGCATGTTCGACTTTAAAACAGAGTGTCGAGGGCCTGCTGCAGACGCAACGACGGAGGGGAGTTTGGGAAACTTTATGGCAGCATTTAAAGAGCAGAGAGTCATTGACTTTACACACCATACACATGAATCACTCCTGGAGCTGGAGCGGCAGCCCAGAGGCGCATCACTCATCGGCTGGAGATGTGTGTGTACTGTAATATGAGATCTCACAATCAGAGGAACCAGTCTGACACTGACTCTGTGTGTGTGTGTGTGTGTGTGTGTGTGCGTGTGAGAGCTTATAGTCTCAGGTAAGAGTCATTTAATACCTCTGCACACATTCCACACTCCTCTGAACTGCTGTAGTAATGAAGCATGCTGATCCCAGACCAGCTGAACCGTCTCATCCCAACATCATAATACACTTTGGGTGGGACCATCTCAGAGGCAGTCAGTAAGAGAACAAAGCGCTTGGAGACGCTTCAGGCGATGGTGTTGCACCCTCAGCCCGTCTCTGTTTCTTTCTCTTCTTCTCTCTGTTGACCCGACAGCCCTGTCTCTCTGCATTACAGTCTGCTGGCTTGGTTTGGCCATCTTCCACCCTAATAACGTCTACTGACTTTGAATGAAAGAAATTAGTGAATGATGAGCAAGGAAGATCAGGGCTATTAACAGACAGATAAAAATGATTTAGAGTGTGTCATGCTTCCATGAAATCCATCACCAGAGTCCGATCACATTCAGTCCCTGTCTAGCAAACATAGTCTTGTCTGGCAGACATACAGTTATTTGATTTGATTTGGTTCTATTGTTTTTGTTGGGGGAAACAGAGCAAAAGTATTAATGACTCATGATGTCAAACACAGATTTCTGTCCAGTTGAATGCTCTCTTGAATGAAAACATCCCACCCCGATACCTGACAAGCAGTAAATCATTGCTCATGGCTTTGGCGTAATTACAGTTCTTTGGCTTCCCTTCAGCATTTCCTGCCCAAGCTTCCTGTTTCAACTAGTGGCCAAACTGATATATGGCATTTCTAAATTATTGGTTTTGACTAATAAACATTCCCGGTCTTCATTGGTTTATGGTCTGTCTGTTTAACAGCAGAAAGGCACACACTATAATATGTTTTCATACCCCAATTCCATTCTGAAAATATGTATTTATTTTAGGGCTGGGCAAGTTAATGTGTTATCATCACGTTAAGAGATGAATTGATTAACTCTGACAACTATTTAATTGCGTATCAATGCAGTTTTTATTTTATGAAAGTCCATTGCTCACGGCTCTGGATGCACATGAACAAACCAGTACCAGAAGTTCCAGTACGGTGCAGATCTGGACTCTGAGCATAACCATACTATAAACTATAACAAACTATTCAATATATTTTATATAAAAACATTAATGCCCTGGCAGTTTCAAATAGCTTGTTTTATATTTAACTTGATCACATTGACGTTATAAGATGAGATTTACAAGAAATATTTTAACTGCTACTATTTAAAAGGAATACTGCTGTAAAAAAGCACTATATTTGTTAGAAAATGTTTTGGCAAACCAAATGTTAAAGCACTTTTGTTCATATAGCAGCACTTTGAAATGAAAAAAAAAAGTGCACAATGCACTACTTTTGGAGGCATTATTGAATTTTGTGCATAATGCGATTAATCACAATTAAAAAATTAGATTGTTGCCTAGCACTAATTTATATATAGTATAAACATGTTTTTGAATATCTCATAAATATTTTTTTATTTAATTGCAGTTTGACATTAATTGCATTTCTTTTGATCTTAAGCTTTGACTTAAGTGTTAAAAAATTCTAAGTAAAAAGTAGGACTTTTCTAAGAGTAGGAAACTTTTATAAAGAAGCTAAAAGCAACTTTCAGGAAAGTCTAAGACTGATTCTTAAGTGTTGACTGAGTTGACTCTTAAGTCTTGTGAACTAAGGACTACAATGATGTCAACACTAAATGGCTGACCTCGACCTCTGAATCAGCCAATAGTGAGCATGCTCATGTAAAGCCACAGGAGCACACTAATCATTCAAGGTAACTACAATAAAAGTCATTTAATTAATACACTGGAATATTTGAATATTTAGATATATTTTTAAAACGCTTTGCACTGTGTTAAATTATCATAGATTATTACTGATGCTTTGTTTTCTATTGGTATATCTCCTCGTTTACAGTTGGAGCAATGTGTGAACTTGAGTTCCATCAATGGCTGCAACAACACCAGGAAAGCCTCAATCACATAGAGGAAAAGTGGCTTGGTTTGCAACATGGTTTGGCGGTCAGTTAGAAGGTTAATTAACTGTAATATAGGAGTGGCCAAAAGTGAGGTCTTGGCAAAGGAAATTGGACATATTCATCCTTAATTAAAAAATACAAAAATACAAAAATGAATAAATGTGCAAGATTTTGTAAACATATTGCATAGTTGCTTCGAGTCAGTTGTTTTATTTGTGATAATGCAATGAAACATGCCACATTGTGTGGTCATAACTTTTGGCATGCATTCATACAAACAAATTATGAACACATATAAAAACAAGAGGAACAATTAAATATCATCCAATATTTCCCAGCCAAATAAATAATTATTATTATTACATTTCTGCAGTTAGAGAATTAACTTGTTGTATGGAAGAGATCAATTATTTTTCTTACTTTGTCAGTTACAAAAAAGAATAACAATAAATGAAAAAAAAATTACTTTTTGATCTCGACAATCAAGTTGGTATCATTTTATCAACTCCTTCAATCTGTCATATCTTCGCCGGAAAGTGTCTCCTCCTCTTTGCTGTTATCGTATGTAATCTAGTCTGAACACTTAGGAACCTTTATGAGTCACTCTTATTCCTAAGACTAGGGTTAAGAGTCAAATTACCACATTTTCTGAATTTTGACACACATACGGCCCCTAGTGTGAGATGAATGACAGCTATATTTGTGAAAAATACTATAATGAGATTGCTTAATCAAGAAGCAGCTAAAGTTAAAATTGTAATTTAAAATCAGTTTTAAATTCAAATTATATATATTTTTTATGCATTTTAAATGATGCATTTCTAAATACTCAGGTAAATATCATGTTACATTTCAGCAATTGATAAGTATGTGGTCTTTTTAAATGAAATAAAGTGATCTTTGGGCACCCTACTCACTAAGATATTGGCATAGACCTTCAAAAAAAACTATATGAGTCCACCACTAGTATCAGGAAACACAGCAACACAAATCTCAATGGTCATAGAGTATTATCTTCAAATTCTTGAAGTTAGCAGCAGAGGTGAAGTCTTCATCTTGTGGTGTTGCTCTTAAGACTCCTCAGAACCACATGAACATGGCCTTGGTTTGGATCTGGTCTCAGATAAAACCACTGTCTACTTCTAACATATAATCACCTCAACCACTATCATCCCAGCATCTTCACTTTCAGGAAACATGAGCATGGCTCTGAATGGCTTCTGTGTTAGACGCGAGCGCAGCAACATTCAGCCTTCCCTCTCTCTCAGCCTTCATTGAGTTGGACAGTCTGGTTTAGGGCTGACAGGCTGTGGTCTGGATCTGGAACTGACGTGTCTGGCATTGTCTCCTTCTGGTTATTCAGCCCTGAGCGTTAACCGCTGCGACACATCTCCACCAAGCTCAACCGGGTTCAGGTTTCTCACCTGCGGTCTGAACTCCCGCTGGATCTCAGGTCAGTATCAAATTTCCTGTCACGCTCAGATTAAAGATCACTGCTTCTGGATCTAAATATCACATCAAGCAGAGACTCAGTGCAGCATTACCAGTTTGTCCTTATGCATGTATTTATTTGCTTGGACCAACAACAGATGAAAGATATGGTGAACTGGTTTCCCATTATTGAATGTTTGCAGCTGGTTTATAGTGCTGGGGATGTACAAACTCTTTCTTCAACGGTTTCATCAGTTCCACTCTCTGTCTCTGCTGTCTTTCATGTGTGTCCAGGCGTACAGGGCTTCAGTTGATCACTGCCCGAGGACACACTTACAGAGACAGAGAGAGAGAACGGCCCACAGCCAAACACTGCTGCCAACACTCGGCACGCTGGGAAAGGATTTACCCTCCTCCAATACCACACACAACAGATCCACAAGGAAACACTTTCACATCAAATCACTTCAAATTCCTATTTTCTGTGCCCAGATATGAAACATCTCTGCTGAATTCTGCTCAGGGAAGCACTTTGTTGCTTCAGGAAACACAACTCATGTGATATGAAGTGTACAAATGTTACAAATGGAAATAGTCGGGACTAGGATAGTCCTACTTCATAACACCGGTTTCTGACCCTGCAGCTCTTGATGACATATAAAGAATATAAAGAAACTAAATGGCAATGCTAGCATAATTTTCAAGCATTTACTTTATATTTGCTTAAGAGATATTTAAATCTCTGAATTGAACGACTCGCATTTAAATTCAGAAAAAAAAAAGATTTTAATCTCTAAATCAAATCAAATTAACTTATATTTAGGTTGCTAAAATAGGATAAAAAAAAACATCCAATATTTAAATATCTGAAAAGAACAAAACTGACTGATATTTGAATTTCTTAATAGAAAAAAAAATAGATCAATATTTAAATCTCTAAATAGAACAAAATCAATTAATATTTAAATGCCTTAACTGAACCAAACAGACCGATGTTAAAATCTCGAAATAGAACAAAATCTGAAAACATTTAATTCATTTAATTGAACAAAACTTTACTATATTTAAATACATTAACAGAACAAAACATACCTATTTTTCAATCCTTATTAGAACAAAATCAACTAATACTGAAATCTTTTAATGGTTTAAAATACTCAGATGTGCCGACCCTTATGAAACAAAAATATATTGCAGTATATTGGAAAATATCATGTAATATATTAGGCATATATTCTTATACGTTTATATTTATTTTTTCCAATATATATCTTGCAATATATTGAAAGCGGCAATCATTTTTATATTTTGCAATATATTATATAATATATGTGTAATCAATATATTATTAAATGTATTCAAATATATAAAATATTAGAACAATATTTTACAATATATTTTCCTTTCGTAAGGGCAAGTCACTGCTCCACAGATACATGTGTTAGTCAACCCTAGAAATACAGAAATCCCGAGGCTCAGGTCTATCATTGTTAAATATGGTCATTTCGCCCAGGCTTTAGTGATGCAACAGAATGACTTTCTCTAACGCTGCTTTGGACTATACACAAGCAGTATACAAATACATTCGACCTGACTGTTTACATCTCTACACCCACATCCTTGTGAAAGATATCGGACTTCAAGTGCTACTTTATTGCACTTTACCCAGTAGAGAGTTGTTAATTCTGCCCTATTGGGTGACTTCAGCTCTCAGACGTGCTGCTGAGGCTGTTGTAAACCACTGGCATATGCCAACTCTACCGAACGGTGATGGATGAACACCTTGACCAATTGCACAATGAGCTACAGAACTACAGTGCTTTCAAGATGTTTGCATAACAAAAAATCTGCCTTTTTTGAACCTCCATAAAACACTAAAAGCCACAAGATCTGCTGCGACTGAAGGAGGTCACCTTAATGCCCCAAATCAGTACACAAACCCTGGCACACGCACTGCGCTGATAACATCCCACCATTCTCCTGACACAAAGAACTGCGTCAGGTTACATTAGTTACATTAAACTGGGCAACTACAGAGAGATCCAGACAGAGCGAGAGAGAGCGAGTCTCTTCATGACGTCAGTGCTGCATCTTTCAATTACACAGCAGGAAAACTACCTCCAGAAACAACAGCTCAACTGTCCCCAAGGGTTCATTCATTGTGATGTGTTTAGTTAGAAACTTTTCCATTTAATGAACAATAAACAGTGCATCTGAAATAAAGAGCTGTTGTGGAACACAAACAATATCCTCCTGAACTCCATTTCATTTTTGTGTCCATTTTTCCCTCTGTCTGACACTTACAGTAGCTCGTTTTGCTTCTGCTGTGATTGGTTATTATCGGTGTAGTCACACTGTTGTCTTTCAGGGGAGTTGCTTGACTCCTGAATCTATGTATGATGTACCATTACTGTGATGTCATGAAGTCATTTAGTTTCAGTAAATGCAGGGGCGATTCTAGGATTTTTCAACTGGGGGGCACAAGAGGGGCCACGATTAATACAGAGGGGCCAATCTTGTGTTGTTTGAACTGTATATCCAAATCATTTCAAGAGTTCAGTAACCTTTAAAATCAGTAATAAACAGTGATACCCTATTATATTTTAATAGCAGTTATTCACTGCTCTAAATAAAAAAACAATCTAATACAATTTGTATTAACTTTTCACTTTACAAAAGTGAAAGAAAAACTGTAATAAATAAAATAATCCAAAGTATGAATAGTGTACAACTCACAAATAATAATAATATAATTTACTTATAATAGCCTTATATAATATATATATAATAGCCTTATTTATATAAATGCAGAATAACATTAATAATTCATAGAAATAAATACACAATTAATTAATATAACTAATATAAATTTAATATAATTTCATAATATGTTTTTGTTTATTATCCACATACCATTCAATTGGCATAGCAGCAGTTGCAGTAAATTTGCATTGATGAATAAACAAAATCTACTTATGTCAAGGCTAATTAATCTTGAGCATATTGATTTAAAAATATCATATATCCATACTTTGTTAGAAACCTCCTTGTTCAAAAAGGTAAAATGTAAAATATGTGGATCCTATAAAACAGTTTGGAATAGCTTAATTAGTCCAGTGTTATTTTAGTATTAGTTATTTATTTTGCTATTTAATCATGCATTAAATAATTATGTATTATTTTTTTGAGAATGTTTCTGGGTGTCATCAAATGACGTTTTGTCAATAACTTCTGTGAAGGGAGGGAGAGAGAGCTTTCCAGGGTGCAGACAGCAATCGCGGAGCACCATGGTGATTATAGAACGCCAACTGAATTTATTAGGAATCTACAGACGCAAATAGACTAAAGGTGTAGAAAAATAAAGACCTATATGTGTATTTTGGACTTTTTTTTTCACCACAAGTCTGAAAGAAGACATGTTACTGAAGACAAACAGCCCCAAATCTCAAAATTGACCAGTAAAAAAAACAATGTTTTTCATGTGTCTCACCCATATAGACTTTTTAAAAAAAGTCTAAAGTGTGGAGCGTTAGATAAACATCACACGATTTGTTTCGTCACCTCACTTGAGTGAAAAAAGTCGCTAATCGACTGCATGATTCAATAATGACTTTATTAGAATTGCTATTATAGTTTTTCAAACCATTGCTTTAAATTGCGTTGTTGCCTATATCGGCTCGTTCGGCCGAAAAATAAGTAAATCGTAACGCAGTAAACCCCTTTTACATTCAGCATCAGAGGAGCATAGTAAATATAATGATTAGCATCTTGGTCTGCTCTAGGAGATAACATCGTTATCGAACCTGGTCTGTCTAACACCGAAAGACGTTAACGTTAGTACCAAACACTTCTTGCACTGCAACAACTCGCTAATCAAAAAACATAAGCTATTTAAAATAGGTGCTTTTTTCGTTGGAAAACAGCAGCTCGCTATTCTTGGTCCTCGTTGAGAAGCATCGCGACTCAATCATGAGTTATTTACTAAACTGAAAGATTATAATTTGAATTTGTGAGTGACAGACGTGTAGAAATGTGGGGGCACACTGGGGGGCCAATCAGTTTTCAGGAGGGGCCAGTGCCCCCATGGCCCCTCCCCTGGCTACGCCACTGACAGTAAATGATCACAGACACCAGAAAACATGCAAATAATACAACATACAATCAACCAGTAAAATAAATACACTTTATAGGGAGGAGGAAAACTTGCTACATCAGTTAATTTCAATTCAAACTCATTTGGTAATTCAACTCATCCATAAATGATCACTTGCTTAATTAGGTGAATGTCAAAATGTAACAGCTTTTGTCTCCACTGAATGTCTAACGTGGGCTGGGGGCTCTGTAAAGCCATCTGAGACGGTTTGTGTAACAGTATGTCACAAAGAACTTTTATTTCAAAAACCCTGCTTTCAAACTGTCTTGTGTATCCTTGACGTTAGGGAACGTTGTGCACTAAATATCTGCTGTGACGGAGATAAACGACTCTGGGATGAAGAGCTGAACATTGACGAAGACCCCTCAGATCCCATCACAGATCAACAAATGCACTGCATCAACAAAGCAAGCCATCGAGCAAGAGGTTATCTGAGTGTATTACCAGTCCCCCTCAAAAAACTGGATGTTTGAACAGTGTGAGCATTTCTTTAGTGCTTTCTCGAAGAGCTTTAGCAGCACAGTATGAGTTCAAGGGCTTCAGATTGATATCGCCCAAGAAAACACAGCATTCCCCATAATAAACAATGTCTGGTGAGGCGAAAACCTCCCGGTGGCTTCAGCGGCTACTCTGAGAATTTGCACAAGCCCAGCAAATGCCTCATTTGTTTTCTCCAGGAGAAGTTGCAGCCATAAATTGTAGTGCGTAAGGCAGTGGCCTTGTGGGAAAGAGCAGACACCTACAGGAAAATGAAGATGTTAAGAACGCTGACCAGGCTCAACATGAAAAATCTGAGCCCGAACTCCTCATGAAATTCATATTAGACTGAGTTTATGCTGCAGAGCATCTCTTGGTCTCTCTGCCGCTGGTTTTCTGTGATTCAGAGCAGGATTCACTTCAACACCCGCTCTTACAAAGAAAATGAATAATATATAAATACAAAACAGAGCAGTCTCTGCCATGTAACTGTAATAGCACATAAGGTGAATCTCACAAGGCCTGTTGAGAACGTCTGGATCTTTCACTCCATATTTTATACAAATAAATATAATCAAAGCATATTTTAGACTCAATATAAAATATATGAATACTTATATTATTTTAATATATCACAATGTGCACTAAGCCAGAAATGACAGATTTTGTGAGATTCATGTGGTTATCAAACTACATATTATGTTTCATGGCATTATCCTCTGTTACGGTAAGTGAAACATGGCTCCACCACTTTTCTTTAAAAAAACTAAAAAACCTTCTACAAATGCATCTACACACACACACACACACACACACAGAGCAAGAATGAAGTGAACCTGATAGCACTGCATTGTGTTCATACTGACACCGGATTCCTCCACTAACGTGAGTAAATAAACAGAACAATGTAAAGCTGATCCATGCAGAGGCTTTTACCAGATCCAGTTCAGAGCCAGACGCCCTCCTCAGTGATCATGGGTCATGTGATCCTCCTGCCAGCATGATTAGGAAATGTTGCGTAGAGTTGGGTGATATTCTGAATATTCTAAATGTATTGGAGATTGGCTTATTTGTTAATATAAAAGATTATATGAAACAGCTATCTCTGGCATGCATTAGCACGCTCGCTTTTGACCCGACAGTTAACTCCTTGGGACTAAATTGGCACACTTTCTAGTATATAAGAGTATAACAGTATAACAGTAACAAACTTTGAGTACACAACTAGTTTACCTCTACGTCTGTAGTTTGTACTGCAATTATACTAAAAGTGAACTTATATGTTTTCTGATAGTTTACTAATTAAATACTTTGTACTCTTTGTAGTATAGTCTCAGTAAACTTCTACTTTAGTAGTTTTATAATACTCATAAGTTTTCTTTAAGTGAACTTTACATCATACTTTAAGTATACTACTATGTCCCTATTTAGGTTTTAATGCGTATATATTTTGTTATATGAATATCTGAACATACAAAACGTCCAAAGAAAGAACAGGATATCTGCTTGTGAACAAAAAATGTACATACAATCTTTTTTTAAACACTTATGTGGCTTCTTTTTTTTTTTTTTCATTTCACCACCCTAATATTCTGACACATACAGTGGCAAAAACAGCACATCTGTAGCACAGACTAAGTACTTTGTATCTTAAAGCAAGGACTGAGATTACCCACACATGTGGTGATCAGATCTGCACTTTCACAAGATTTATTCCAAAAGTTTAAACATGAGGCCAAGACAAGCATCTCCGTTAACACAAAGGGCCTGTAATATGGGCTCCTCAGCCAGTCTAACTGGGTCAGACTTTTCCAACGCAAGAGAAGAGACTGAACGCAAGCCAGGATGGCTGAAGTGTCCAGGCTGATGTCATCTCACGGACAGAGACAAAAAAACGAGGTCATTCAAAATGGCCATCAGACTGAGGAAGATTATAGGCAAGTAGAGAAGAGAGAAGTAGGTCACTCAGGAGGTCTTGACCCCACTCTGATCCATTCACCAAACACATAAGGGATATGAGAAATCCAGTTATTCATTCATGTTGCTTCAAAGTGTTGCCATAGAGGTACAGCATTTTATATACTTTTTTTGTAACAAAAAACTTTCTTCAGTTGTATTAAATTTCTGCTGCAAATTGTATGCATATGGTTGCCAGGTTGAGGAGTTTAAGTAAACCACAGGACTGAGAATCTGATTTGATTCAAACCAGGGATACTCAAATCTGGCTCGCGAGATCCACCTTTATGCAGGGTTTAGCTCTAACCCTGATCAAACACACCCGGCCATGCTAATCAATGCCTTCAGGATCATTAGACATTCACAGGTAGGGAGAGTTTGATCAGGGTTGGAGCTAAACTGCAGGAAAGTGGATCTCCCGAGCCAGATCTGAGCATCCCTGGTTTAAACTCTTGACATCCGGTGATAGCAACCATGAAAGCCTGTTACCAATGCAAGATAATGCAAATTCTAAATTAAGGAAGCATTTCAGGATTAATAATCAGCGGGGGAAAAATTGCAGACAATTATGCTTAATAAATCGAGAAAAGCAGAAATCCTGATCACGACTGAAATACGACTTACTGTGCAACTGTATCTGAACTAAATCAACACTGATCTGACTTGAGCTGAATAATGACACTATTGTCTTTTAGATCTGAACTATATTATAACACTGATAATAATTGCTATTTTCCTATTTCTTTCTGTGAACACAAACTGTACGGTATAAAGCACTATAGAAATAAAGGTGACTTAAATGAACCTCCGCAAAATATGTAATTATTTACTAAGTTATATTCAGTTATTGTATTACTTATTGTGATCCGTTTTTTTTTTTTTTGGTACTTCGGTCAATTAGATTTTTTTCTTTTCTTTTTTTTTTTAGTTTTTTAGTTTTACACAGATCCTCATTGTTTGTGTAATTAAATGTTTTCATAAAAATGTTTGATGAAATAACATAACCTGAAGGTTTTGTGACTACAAAGATATATGTTTATTATGTTGTCATAATCATGAAGATAACTGCTGTCAATCACTGTGCTAACAAAATTAAAATTAAAAAATAAACAACCTTGTTTTCTTCCACTGTCATTCAAGAGTATGTTCAATCCCACTTTAACACAGGAGCCTTGAGGCAGTTAACAGCAACACATAAGTGATGCAGAGATTAACCCAGAACATCCACATTATTGTTCTAAAAATGTTTTAAATATTATTTTGCTATAAAATGAGATCAATCTGCTTTGAGCTGAACTAAAAGCTCTTCCAAGAAGCCAAAGAAAACACGCTCACACATCCCAGTGAAATCTATGAGGCTGAAGTTAAACGCTCACTCATATTACGAGAGGATTCAAGCACACTTATCATGACCACTAAAAAGACAGGACATCTATTATCTGCAGTATATGGGAGCGTTCAGACTCTCTGCTGAAGCACATCAGCCTTGAATATTTCCTTTCATCTGCTCACTAATGTCAAAACATTACAATTTACAGCTTTCCCTGACAGTATTCACCCCACAGTACTTCTACCTTCACTACCAAAACACACATTTGAAGCAGACAGTTGTTGGTTTTTTTGTTTATTTATTTATTTTATTTTTTTGCGTGATCAGTGTCATATTTAATAGTCAGAGATTATTACATAGTTTCTTTATATATATATATAAATGTCGGCTCGCCGACATTTAAAACCATGTTGTCTGAAAAGTGTTCTGACTGAAAACTCCATCGGCGAAGACCGGCAGCCAATGAGAGAGCAACGGCGAGGAGTTATAAACCACAATATCAGCAAGCATGGCTGTATTTCAGAAAAAGGCTTTCTTTTCGGTCTATTTGGACCCATGAAATGAAAGATAAATTAATATAAATTTAGCAGGAGCACCCGTGTCTGTTCGATGTTTCATCTGAGCTATCCCGGTCTCATGAAAAACTCTGGTCTGCACGTGTTTTATCGCGTTGTTTCCTTGTCACATCTCGTGGGTGTTTGGTTGTGAAACATAGTTTGCGTGCCAGACAGAACTGCTGGTGATTCTTCCTATTGTAAAGTCATGCAGTGTGAAACCTTCTGTTGCAGATCCATCGTGCAGTGTGAACACAGCAGTGACTGAATTCTGGCTAAGATAGTCATGCAGTGTGAAAAGAACAGTGACCCGGCTACTTTGAAAATCGTGCAGTCTGAACTCGGCTTAACCTTAGTAAATATGATCAAAGAAGTCTGTGAAAATAATCTGCATTGTTAATCCTTTTGATCTTTTATTAAAAAAAAATTATAATAATAAAAAACTCACCTTTCATTGGAGAATAAGAATTTAAATTGGGAGGAAATACCATTATGAAATAAAGTTTTTTGTTGTTGTTGTTGTTGTTGTTTTGTTGTTGATTTGAATGCACGTTGGACACAATTACTGGTACCCCTACAAATTCTTATGAATAAAATACATCTAAAGTATATTCCCATTCATATTCACAATTTTGAGCACGCCAGGGTGATTATGAACATGCAATTGTTCAGCCATTTCTTCCTGTTTCACAGAAATATAAATAGGAGGGGAAACAAAGGTCAAATTCCATTAATCAATCATCACAATGAGAAATGTGATGTGCAGCAAACGGTAATTAAGCTTAACAAATAAGAAAGTGAAAGTGGGGGGGAGGCAGAAGTAGGTCTGCACGATGTGTCGTTTAAGCATTGATATCGCGATGTACGAATCCACGATAGTCACATCGCAGGATGTGCAATGTAGGCTGTCATAGTTGATCCATTATTCATTAACTGTATGGCCCTTGACGAATGTGATTCGTGGATTAATTGCACAGCAGTTTTAAAATTTTAAGTCCTATGAGTTTAAAGGGGGGGTGAAATGCTCGTTTTCACTCAATCTCCTGTTAATCTTGAGTACCTATAGAGTAGTATTGCATCCTTCATAACTCCAAAAAGTCTTTAGTTTTATTATATTCATAAGAGAAAGATAGTCTGTACCGATTTTTCCCGGAAAAACACGACCGGCTGGAGGCGTGACGTGTGGGCGGAGCTAAAGAATCACGAGAGCCAGTAGGCTTTTGCGTTGAGAGCGTTTAGAAGCTGTGACATTACCGTGAGGAAAAAACCATCATCCCAAACAAACCATGGCTTACAGTCAGATTCAGCGTATATTTATGATCCAGAATCAGATCCAGAGGCTGAAATTTAACAATAGCAGCATCAGCAACGACATCTCTATGTGGTATGTACTGAAACTGTAAATATTTGCTTAGCGGTTTTGGAAAAAGTTCCACTTTGTCGACTTTTTTTTTTTTTTTTTTTTTTTTTTTTAAGCTGTACATGTGGAAAGTGCAGTTTGATGACAACATCGCATGTTGTTTACTTGATGTGCTTACGCGCCGATAGCCAAGTTAACAACACAGAGATATTTGAAGCAGTTTTACTCACCGCATGCGGTTCCAACACACGATCGTGACCCTTTTTCGTTGGTACTGCATTATCCTTAAGAAATAAACGATGTGCAAATCCGGCGTCAAACTGGGCCTTGTTTGTAAAACAAGCATCTTTGAAATGCAGGGAACAAACAAAAACACTTGCACAACTCCGTTGATGCTCTGTAAAAATAAACTCCATCCACTGGTCCCTTAATACCAAAATTATTTGGTAATCTGTGCAGGGTTGTCTTTCCCTGGCAACCAAAAACACACTTCTTTTGTGACATTTCGCGACGCTCTCGCTCTGATCAGTGAAGTCTGTTGTGCTCTCAGTGCTCTGCTATACGGGAGCGCGCGCTCTTCCGGGAGAAGTGCCTCAGGACCCATATAAGGAAATTCTGCTCCATCTAACGTCACACAGAGCCATACTCGAAAAAAACTTTCCGAAACTTGTGACAAACCGGAAGGAGTATTTTTGGAACAGAAATACTCCTTCAAACGTGCAACTTAATTTTTGAAACTTTGTCCATGTTTAGCATGGGAATCCAACTCTTTAACAGTGTAAAAAACTCAGTATGCATGAAATAGCATTTCACCCCCGCTTTAACAGGGCAGAGAGAGAGAGTGCGCAAGAGAGAGAGAGAGAGAGAGCGAGAGAGAGTTAGAGAGCGAGAGAGAGAGAGAGAGAGAGAGTGTGTGCCCCGGCCACACACTCACCGTCTTCAATCACCGCGAGTGCCGTCTTGCTCTCTCATCCCTCAGGCAAATTAATAAATTGACATGATGTTGTCGATGTTCAAATCATGTAAAATGAGAATGTAAGTGTGCTCACACCATTTTTGTTTGTAAGAAAAAATTGATTAGATTTCATATCGCAATATATATCGCAGGAAAATAAAATATTGCAATGTCATTTTTTCCAATATCGTGCAGCCCTAGTCAGAAGGCAGAATAAGTCAGCCACTGAGCAGTTCCCATACCAGACTGTGATGCAACTGGTCAGGATGCTCTCGATCGCACACTGGTAAAAGTTCACCAGGATGGCTGAAGACAGATAGTTTTTCAGTGTCCTGAGAAAGAAGAGGCACTGGTGAGACTTCTTGACCAGGCTGGAGGTGTTTGTAATCCAGGACAGGTCCTCTGAGACGGTGGTTCTCAGGAACTTGAAGGAACTTAAAGCACACTTTGATGGTCCTCATTGATGGCTTCACATGGTTTATGAGGGGTGAATGAGAAACAAAGTGTGAAACCAGAATTATCTGTCGTTCTATTTGCCTGAAACGTGTAGCATCTGGCTAGCTCAACAGAATTATTGGGTATGTCGCTGTATAGCCACGTTTCTGTGAAAACCATGAAATTGCAATCCAAAAGTCTCTTACTGTGGGTGATGCGAAGTCGTACCTCGTGCATTTTGCTCACTAGTGACCGCATATTAGCAAGGAAAATGCTGTGTTAGCTTCAGCTTAGCTCTTAGACCTCCATGCTTCCCCCCCTCCATGCTTCCCCCCTCTGCGAGCACTTCCGCCCGGCCAGGTAAAGTGCTTAAGGCGGGCGTACACGGTGCGATTTTTGCTGTCGTACGAGTTCGCATGCGATTTTTTTCAATCGTGTGGAAATGGCGTATGCTCGTATGGTCGCGGCTCGTATCATTTGCGATGAATTAAGAGCCGAGCAGAGTGGCTAACGAGCACTTCCCGACCTCCCGATCATTTTCAAACATGTCTAAAAAGTTCATGAGCTATCGGTTTGAATTCGTGCCATTTGTGAGGCTGAACGAGCCGATTTGTTGATTTATCTGAAGTTGACCAATCACGAACTAGGAAAACCACAGAAGAAGACGGCAGTGCCACTGCGAATGTGGACTATTGACCAGGAGGATAAACTCGCTGAAGCCTGACAGGAATAGCAAGCGCTGTAGGATGTTTATTGCAACATGTTCCAATGCCTTTTTAGTTCTCTCTCGCTCACACACGCATATGTAGTTTACAGGGACTCTCATTAGACGTAACAGTATTCCTATCCCCATACACTACCTCTATCTATCACAGAAAATGCATGTTTAAAATTTCTATTAAACACCGTATAGTATTCTTTAAAGCCATTTGCTTTACGGGGGCACAGGAACTGTCCTCACAAACCATGTACCCGGTACTTTAATGTCATACAGTGATCCTTCCGTGCGTGCAGCAGCGGTGCTTCAAGTCGAACGCGTCTATCAACTTCGTGCGATTGCTTCTGGAATTTGCAGGTTGTAAAATCGTGTCGTATATCATCTCGTCTGTACGATTTTCAGATAAACTCACTCGTGCCGTGTGCGTGGACATAGGATCTTCCGACCATCCGAATTCGCACCGTGTACGCCCGCCTTTAGCCTCAAGTGTTCTGGAGATCTCAGGGATAAGTAGAATATTGGTGATAAAACGTTTTCAAAAATTGCTTACCAGCTGATTTTTTTTTTGTAAAGTAGAACTTGCATACATGTTTGAAAAGCCCGAAGTAAACGTCAGTTCTGTATAGGATGATTCTTTTTTTTTTTTTTTACCTTAAAATTACATCAACTTAATTTGATTTTAAAATCACCTGATGTAGCACACTGGAAAAGTGTTTCATTCATCAAATTAAAAAAATGTAGGGTAATGATTCAAATCTATATTTTTTAACTAGAGAATAGTATTTTTCATTGGCTCAAGTAAAAAATATAGATGTGGATCATTACCTTATTTTTTTTTTATTTTTAATTGGATGAATGAAACACTTTGTATGTTTGTTTTATTCGCACCAACATTATTTGATTTTAACATTTTGGAATAATATTTATATAGCATACTTTTATTTAGTTTAACTGGTAAAGACCTTGTTTTAAATTTAAAACCAAATTTAAAAACTAAAATACTGAATGTGTGTTGATTGTGTTGTTTGGACTGTAGAACTATGCAGTTATTGCCTTTAATTTCACATGGTTACAGTCAATCTTTTAATTTAAGGCCAGTTCTATGTAGTTTCAACCCAATTCAAATACAAAAGCTAAATGCTGATGACCGTACCATCTATGTTTGTATTGAATGTAGTCTACTTACTGCTGTTAATTTCAGATGGTTGCAGTTATTGTTTTCAATAGCCAAAAGCCAGTTTGGCCTATTAAATACCAAATAAACATCTTGTTTATGCACACTTTCCTTTTTTCTTGTTTGTGGTTTAAAGATTTTTTTTTTAAATCGGAAATCGGTATCGGAATCGGCCAGTTTGCTTGTCAAAAAAATCGGTATCGGCCATGAAAAATCATGATCGAGCATCCCTAATCTCAGTCACACATACACACACACACATTTGTTTTTGTGTAAAGTGTGTTCATCCCATAGGTGTAATGGTTTTATTCTGTACAAACTGTATATTCTATGGCCCTACACCAACCCTACACCTAACCCTAACCCTCACAGGAAACTTTGTGCATTTTTACTTTCTCAAAAAAACTAATTCTGTATGATTTATAAGTGTTTTGAAAAATGGGGACATGGGTTATGTCCTCATAAGTCACCCTCTCCTTGTAATACCTGTGTCATACCCATGTCATTATACATTATACCTGATATGTCACAAAAACAAGAGCACACACACACACACACACAGACACACTCCCAAACAAACACCACGTTACACAAAAAAACGCAGGGCTGAAGCAAAATTAATCCACAATGAAAATAGTCATTAACAAATTTGATTATGATCAGTTGGGCCTGTGCAATGTACACAGAAGGCAGAAAGATTTCTGTGAGTAGGGTTAGGGGTAGGGTGGGTTTAGATTAAAAAGTGTATAACTATCTGTATTTAAAAACAATATAATTCTATGTAAATTCTCCATTTAGATAGCGAAGTAAACGTGTGTGTGTGTGTGTGTGTGTGTGATGCTGCATGGGTTTATTACTTAAAGAGTGAACTCTAGCATATAATTACTTTCATCAATCTTCATTCAGAAGTAAACAGACACTTTAACACACTTGATTCTCCCTTATTTAATCTCATTCACAACTCACTATTTTCGTGGGCACTAAACAGAGCTGTTTTTGTGATTATCTAACACAGTAAACCAGCAGAACTGGAGAAAGCTCTCTAAACACACGGCTGTATCTTAACATGCATCTCCCAAGTGTGCTTAATTAAATGTGCACTTGTAGTGTACTTTGCATCTTAAAAGCATACTTTTAGAAAACTATACTTGCAGATAATATAAAATATTACTGAAATAAAAGGTTTGCTTTCAGTGTGCTTAAAGGCACATCTTTATTACGGTTTCTTAACACACTTGTAATAAAGTTAATTAAATAAATAAAAAAAATACTTTCAAATTATTGTTTCCATAATCTTTTGGCATGCTTTAATGTACAATTATTTGGATGTGTTGACAGAATTAATATGTTAACCATATTTCAAGTTTTTCATTTTTTATGTATGTACATTTATAACATTATTCTTTGCATTAGATCACCTTTGCATTGAAGAAAAAAAAAACCTTTAGCTAATGTGAGGGTGTTTCTAATGCAGTGTCTATGGGATGTTAGGTATATTTGACATCAGTCTCTCAATGTTATTTTTCCTTGTATTGAAAGTCATGCAAACACTATCGTGGAGTTTTTCCTATTGTTATTAGAGCAAATGGGAATGCAAAAAATATATATTTCTGGTATGCTCCCATTCACTGCTCTTCAAGTGAACCCAACTATGATGACTTCAGCTGCTGAGAAACCTGGAAATGTGTCCATTGTGAAGTTCTATACAAAGATGAACTGAAGTCCTGATTAAGTTCACTTGACTAATTCAACTATTTGCATTTTATTAACAATTAGCTGCAAATAGTGTAAATTACATTCAGTTCATGTAATCACAGTTTTAGACACTGAACTAAATTTATGTTTGTGATTATTTTAGAAAACTTTAGATCTAAAGGCTTCTGCTGAATTGCTTCACATTCGTTTTTAAAGCATATCGAATGCGTTTCTTCAGATACAGTTACTACTTTTTAATGTAAGAGTCAGAAGCAGATGGAAGGAGACACTTTATGAAATACTGATTGTGTCAAAGCAGCTTTACAGAGTCAAACAAGAAAAAAAGTTTATCAGTAATGCACATTCACTAGTGTTTAAAAGAAACCCAGGATGCAAAGCTTAAATAGAATAGTTTTCATTAGTTATTCATGTTGAAAAACAAAAAGCTCATACAGACTCAGAAAAGAGGTGTAAAGCTGTTACGGGGGTGGTTTCCTAAGGTACAAAAGCTACAATTATTTACATCTAAATGGTACATATTAGCAGCTTAAAAGCTTTAAAAGTACATATTAGTGCCTTTGGAAAGGCTATAGTGACAGTTTTCAGCTGAAGTGTGAATCATAGCCGCGTTTCCACCGCAGGAACTTTACCCAGGAACTAGGGAATTTGGGCTGGTACTCGGTGTGTTTCCACCGCAGGAACCAGGAACTAAATAAAGTTCCGGGTAAAAAAATGCCCCTCAGAAAGTCCCTGCTGGCGAGGTGGCACTTTTTCAAAGTTCCGGAACTTTCGGGGGCGGGACTTTGGCGCTAAACATCCTGATTGGTTGAGTTCACGCAGCATTGGTTGAGTTCAACCACCATTTATTCGGATCATTTTCAAAGTATTACTGTTATTGTATCATGAAATGTAATTTTAAAAGTATTTCAGGCGAGAATGTAGTTGTTTAAAACTCAAATCTGTTGTTTATTTATAAAGACAGCGCCTATTTAAACGTGTTTCGCCGATCTCTGAGACGGTGAGCTCCACTCGATCAGCAGGAGCTCAGTGATCATGTATCCGCCGAGAACAGCCTCTCCTCTGTATCTGTATTCAGTTGATCTATATGTTAAAATGAAAATAAAAAAGGCAAATTTATATAATATTTCGTTTCATTGTAATGGCTGTATTTATACACATATCCCTGAACTAAGTACATTTCTGCAGCTGTTATTATGCTTAAATGAAAATGAAAGGAGGCAGTGGTATTGGATATCATATTTCGTTTTATTGTAAATATACAGAGAGAAAAATTGCAGTAGCCAAGACGAGTTATGAAAAAACAAGTTATGAAATACGCTGCTGTTTGCAGTATTACCGGATTCGCGTCGTTGCAGACATCACACTCCCGAGTCGAATAAGCAAAATCTGAACTACCGAGGATGCACGTCCAAAATCAGCGTACTTTGTATTGAGAAACGAGAGACTGCGGTGGAAACAAAAAAAGTAACAGGTCTGGGGGGACAAAAGTTCCTGATACAAATGTTCTGGGTAATTTCAGTGGAAACGCGGCATATGTGATGTCCTTGTGAATGTAGTGTGTGTGAGTGAGTGTGTGTGTGTGTGTGTGTGTTCATGTTTTTGTATCATATCAGGACACAACTCTGTATAATGTCATGGGTATGACACAGGTATTACAAGGAGAGGGTTCTTATGAGGACATAACCCATGTCCCCATTTTTCAAAACACTTATAAATCATACAGAATGAGTTTTTTTTGAGAAAGTAAAAATGCACAAAGTTTCCTGTGAGGGTTAGGGTTAGGTGTAGGGTTGGTGAAGGGCCATAGAATATACAGTTTGTACATTATAAAACCATTACACCTATGGGATGAACACACTTTACACAAAAACAAACATGAGTGCATGAGAGAGAGAGACAGGATTGTCATACTGTGTTAATCGGATCTCTCACAGTCGCTCAGCAGGACCATCACAACCATTTGAGCTTGAGTTCCTGCCCTGTCGCGCTCTCTCTCTCTCTCGGCCTGTGATAAATTTGGGATTAGCATGAGCCAAGAGACAAATGATATACACAAAACTATCTAAACACAGACAGTGAAACACTCAGAGCCAGTCATTTTAGCAAAGATACATCTCAACTGTTTCTTCTAAAGCGTGTAGACTAAATGGAGAGGAAATGGAAACATCTGATGATTCAGGGACAGAAAAGACCTCAGAAGAAAACCATAGAATCTAACGGCAAAGTCCTGAATCTCTTTTCTCTCGGTTTGTCCAGTGTTTTTTGTCATGCAGCAGAAAACACTCGTTCTGTAGCTAAATTCCCGTGAGTGACCGGTGTGCCCAAATTACTCCATTATTGTTAGTTCACACACAATGACCTAAACCACATGTGGTCCTACAGAAAGAGAACACACACACACACACACACACACACACACACACACTACAGGAGTCGAATAAAGCATGTCAGATCAATTGTGCTCTTCTTTTCAGCTGTGACCTGTTTTCTCTTTGAAAAGAAACACACTCATCAGATTTCCTGACTATTGTACATGTGCAACACAACTAATGTAACCTAGATTCTGGCATTTCATCAGAGCGGTTCACCCATGCAAAACCATAATGCACTCAAATCAAAAGAGCCTGTGGGATTTTTTTCCAGCAGGTAAAACGTATCAGCTCTCTCTCTTCAACAGCATGTCTGGAGCTCAAACACAAATGCAGTGAGGACTAATGTTGTGAGCTACTCAAATGATGAAGCTTCTGTAGTTCATGTCAACACTAAACACAGGCTGAACCGTGGGGGATGAACGAGGGTCTGAGAAGAAAGCCTCCAGTCTTTTGTTTAGGGGGGCTGTAAATTCCAGTGTGAGGGTGTGAGGGGGGTCTGGAGGGGTCTCCTGGGCCCCGGGACAGTGAGGTGGTTAACACAGGCAAGACAAACACATCCCTCTTATTAGCATCAATTAACACCAGTATAATGAGAAAATCTTCTCTATGCTCTGTGTTCCTGCTGTACTGGAGGAAACTCATGTGGACTGATCAATGACACGTACAATGAGTAATATCACCAAGCACATGTGTGTCGTCTGAAGAGCTTTTTCAGCATCCTGGGCGTAATCAGATGGAGGTCAAGAGCTCAGAGTTATTCAAATGTGTTTGAAAGAAGTCTCTTCTGCTCTTTAAGGATGCATTTATTTGATCAAAAATACAGTATTAAACAGTGAAATATTATTATTATTTTAAAACAGCTGTTTTCTGTGTGAATCTGTGTTAAAGTGTAATGTATTTCTGTGATGCTCCGCTGTATTTTCAGCATCATTCCTCCAGTCTTCAGTGTCACATGATCTTCAGAAATCAGAATAATATGATGATTTACTGCTCAAGAAACATTTCTGATTATTATCAATGTTGAACACAGTTGTGCTGCTCAATATTTATGCGGAAGCTGTGATACAGTTTAATTTTCAGGTTTCACAGATGAACAAAGTTCAAAAGAACAGCATTTATTTGAAACCAAATTCTTTCTTAACACTATAAATGTCTTTACTGACACTTCTGATCAAATCAATGTATCCTTGCAGAGCAAAATTATTTTTTTCTTTGGAAATTAAATGAAATTACTAGAACTGGTAGTGCAGTTTTTCCACAAATATCTGAAGCAGAACAGCCGTTTTCAAAATGTATAAGTCTAAACCATCACGGGAATAAATTACATTGTAAGTTATATTTAAATAGAAAACAGCTGTTTTTGGTAACTATTTTAATAATTTGACACCATTACTATTTTTCTGTATTTTTGATCAAACAAATGCAGCCTCTGTAAACAAATCGTAATGTGTGTGTGTGTACTTATTAAAAATGTACATCTACATGTATTTATTTTTGCCATAGTTTAGTTTGAGTATTTTGTGACATCAGGAGCAGCGTCTCAGTTACTCACTCCTCCTACAGAATCAGAGCTGAATGCACAGGTGTTTGATTGACAGCGCTGAGTCCCGCCCCATGAGGTGTCACCTGTGTGGACTCTTCCTGAACTCTCCCCTCAGCTGTTCCCTAAAACATCTGACCTTATGCATAAAGTAGGTGAAAACACTGAGGAACGGATGCACTGCTTTTCTGTTTGTTTGACTAAAGCACTTCAGTTTACAGAAATTAAACCGGCCAGAAATCCTCACTCATACATCTTAAAGATGCTCATATGGGTGTCCTGCTCTCAAACAGGGTAGCTTATCTGTATTACATTTATCACTGTGCTATAAAAGCTTGTAATAACTCATGCATACATTGAGTTATAATTACCTGTTCTGTTTCTTTTTTATTTATTTACTTATTTATTTTTGGAGCATCTATAACGGTCATGATATCGAAATAAAAAAATATTCTCATTAGGAGAATGTAAACCTATTATGGTATAATCTAAAATTCAGATTTATCAATATGCAAAAAAAATATATATTTGAAATATTTATATATTTATATATATATATAGAGAGAGAGAGAGAGAGAGAGAAATTACTAAAGTGGCCCTAATAAGGGAATTTTTAATTAATAATAATAATAACTAATATTATTATTCCAGCTAGTTAACAGTGATGAAAGAGTACTGCAATAGTGCACCAGAGTCATTTTTCTCCTGAACTGTTGAGAAGAAATCCTGCTTCTGTCGTTTTTTCAATATAGTCTCATTACAAATGCTATATTAGCTTTTACAAGTCAAAGTCAGACATCAAAAGTAGGCCGTCTTGAGCTGCAATGTGCAGACACGACACCTTAATTCCAGCTGAAGTCTGAGAGGATTTCTCATGTGCACATCTCGAAGGAGCCGAGAATAAAAGACAGGTAAATCACACACACACACACACACACCTAGACGTGTTCAAACTTGATATCCTCAAAACATCACGGTGTTGACACAGATATAAGACAAGCTGACTCCAGTCAGATGAATCATGGCGAGGCATACTCTCACCTCACATCTGTCAGCCATTCTCCGGTCTCGTCATGTGCTCACATGGACACCAGGTAAAAAAAACACAGGAAGCTACCGATCACAATTAAGAGCCATGGAGTCAGACATGACAACCGTTAGGTGATTTTAGCCGCATTAAACATTTGAAGGTTGAGCTAAGGTCTCTCGCTGGAGGAAATGCTCTGAGATCTGCGAATGAGATGATATGGAGATTAAAGCGTCTGATGTTTCTCCTGAACAAAAGACTTGCATAATCTCATGTCTATTTCAAATCTCACTGTGTGCTCAGATTAACCAATATCTCAAAATAAATCTCTTTAATATCACACTAATCATGAGTGCTTTCCTGAAGCCTTAACAAAAGACTCATATACAAATAGCCTCTTCTGACTATTATTAATTCCTCATTGCCATGGACACATGTCCCCAAACCTTCAAACTGGCTGTTTTTTTCAAACCTCTCATCAAAAAACCACAACTTGACCACAAAGAACTAGTTAATTATAGACCAATCTCGAATCTCCCTTTTCTGTCCAAGATCCTAGAAAAGGTGGTATCCGCACAATTATATTCCTTCTTAGAGAAAAATGGTCTCTGTGAGGATTTCCAGTCAGGATTTATAGTACTGAGACTGCTCTCCTTAGAGTTACAAATGATCTGCTCTTATCATCTGATCGTGGGTGTATCTCTCTATTAGTTTTATTGGATCTTAGTGCTGCGTTTGACACAATTGACCACAGCATTCTTTTGCAGAGACTTGAACACTTTGTTGGCATCAGTGGAAGTTCATTAGCATGGTTTAAATCGTACTTATATGACCGCCATCAGTTCGTAGCAGTGAATGAAGATGTATCATATCGATCACAAGTGCAGTATGGAGTACCTCAAGGCTCAGTACTAGGGCCGCTACTCTTCACGCTTTATATGTTACCCTTGGGAGATATCATCAGGAAACATGGTGTTAGCTTTCACTGTTATGCTGATGATACGCAGCTCTATATTTCCTCGCAGCCTGGTGAAACACACCAATTTGAAAAACTAATGGAATGCATAGTCGATATAAAAATTGGATGATGAGTAATTTCTTACTGCTAAATTCAGAAAAAACAGAGGTGTTAATCATAGGGCCTAAAAACTCTGCTTGTATTAACCTAGAACACTGTCTAAGACTTGATGGCTGCTCTGTCAATTCTTCGTCATCAGTTAGGAACCTAGGTGTGCTACTTGATCGCAATCTTTCCTTAGAAAGCCACGTTTCTAGCATTTGTAAAACTGAATTTTTCCATCTCAAAATATATCTAAATTACGGCCTATGCTCTCAATGTCAAATGCAGAAATGTTAATCCATGCATTTATGACCTCAAGGTTAGATTATTGTAATGCTTTATTGAGTGGTTGCTCTGCACGCTTCGTAAACAAACTACAGCTTAGGGGTGGCACGGTTCGCTGAAAAAAATCAGAACCGTTCGGTTCACCCCACACATTACAAGACATTACAACAATAGTAATGAGAAAAACAAAAACAAAATCTGGACAAACAATTCACTCTTGATCAATGTGAATTACTGCTGGAATATGAGGTGTAATTTCTTCCGTCATCACCCGGGTCCTGATAGTGGGCGCGCACAGATGAGACATGAACAGCACACGTTGATATGCGTTTAAACTAAACTCATTTAAGCTTTGTCAGTTTAAACATTTAAGAGCCAAAGGACGCGAGCTCGCAAGCGCACAAACCAGGGCCTCAGAACGCGCGCAAATATAAGCTCTCTCTGAAGTATTGTTTAAATGGACAAATTCACACAAAAAATATGTAAAAATGACCGTCTTGGTACGTATCCTACAGCAGACATAGCCGGCTGAAAGTATGATCCTGGATCTGTGCATTCTCTTAAAGTGACAGTCTTTATATTAATCGAACAGCAACAACAAAGAAATCACTCACTGCTCTTGATTAAAAAGCTTTTATAACTTTAATAAAGAATCATCTTTAATTTATACAGTCCAATATGCAATGCTGTTTTCCATTTGATTACTTTATTCAATTTCTGTCCTTAAAAACTGATGCTTAACCTGCCTTAAAAAAAAAACTGAAAATCACTGTTTATTGTTTGTATCTTTACTCTATTATATTTATTTGTGCTGTTGCTCATCATTAGAAGAATGGCATCTACGCTAATATTAGTCTGTTTCTCTCTTATTCCGAGGTCACCGTGGCCACCAGATCCAGTCTGTGTCCAGATCAGAGGGTCACTGCAGTCACCCGGATGCAGTACGTATCCAGACCAGATGGTGGATCAGCACCTAGAAAGGACCTCTACATCCCTGAAAGACAGCGGAGACCAGGACAACTAGAGCCCCAGATACAGATCCCCTGTAAAGACCTTGTCTCAGAGGAGCACCAGGACAAGACCACAGGAAACAGATGATTCTTCTGCACAATCTGACTTTGCTGCAGCCTGGAATTGAACTACTGGTTTCGTCTGGTCAGAGGAGAACTGACCCCCAACTGAGCCTGGTTTCTCCCAAGGTTTTTTTCTCCATTCTGTCACCGATGGAGTTTCGGTTCCTTGCCGCTGTCGCCTCTGGCTTGCTTAGTTGGGGTCACTTCATCTACAGCGATATCATTGACTTGATTGCAAATAAAAACAGACACTATTTCAACTGAACAGAGATGACATCACTGAATTCAATGATGAACTGCCTTTAACTATCATTCTGCATTATTGACACACTGTTTTCCAAATGAATGTTGTTCAGTTGCTTTGACGCAATGTATTTTGTTTAAAGTGCTATATAAATAAAGGTGATTTGACTTGACTCAGATCCTCTCACAATGGAAATGTTTGCTTGTTTCTCGAATGTTTCTCCCAAACAAATGATCCAAGCAATCTCAAGAAAGTCTCTTCTGTGCCTAAAGTTAGAGAAGAGACTTCAACCACATCTCAAACTGTCCTCAGACTTCATTTCAAAGTCATCAAAAAACACAACATGACTTATCAACCTCCTTTCCAAAAGCAACAATCTCATTTCATTTCTCATCTGGGACAAAACTGCTTGATCAGTAGCCATCTGGAGAAGCTCATTAAGTCTCTGAAAGAGCAACCTGAGAGCAGCACACTCCTCCTGTGAGTAACAACATGACGCCGGCACACAGGCTTCGGCGTAGTGCTGAGAGCCAGAGAAAGAGAGGATGTTTTCCTTCAAAGAGAGCTCACGATCAGCTCTGCGGGCTTAATTTGATAATCACCACCATCATCATAATCTTTATGGATATCAGGACGGTCACAAATCACAACACAGAAACAAAAACAATCTAATGACCAAATCCTCAATCCGACTTTCCCTTCTGTGGCTCCGCTCTCTCTAAAGGAGCTTACAGCACTGCTGCCCATTACTGCTCTAATCCTCAAAGTGCTGCCACCACCGAGAGCACATCCTCCACCGCTCCAGCACAAACAGCCTCGTCTTCACGCCGCTTCTTTTCTTCTCTCTAGAAACACATGTGCCTCTCTGAGGGGCGTTCACAGCACCTTGAGCCCATGACCCTCGTGCAAATACAGAAATTACACTACACAGACTCTAAGAACGGCATTCATCTACGTTTATCCTCTTCTTTCACATGAGTTGAGCTTCAACGCATGCATGGCTCTGCAAAAACATCACACAGCACTTTGACCTTAACAAGAAAAGGGTTCCAGATAGAGTCAATTTTACTATTTAATCATTTGCATGTCATTTCTAATGTGCAAAATATTCTGATGATTATTCTAGGGATGTCAATACGCCTTAAATTAAAATTAAATTAAATGTATGCATTTAGCAGACGCTTTTATCCAAAGCGACTTACAGTGCATTGAGGATGTCAATTTTTACCTATCATGTTTTCCCGGGGAATCGAACCCCCAACCTTGCACTTGATAGCACAATGCTCTACCAATTGAGCTACAGGAACACACCTTGTATGTAGTGTCTAGATACACACACTCCATGTCTAACCACTAGGCCATCAGCTCTGACCACTCATGTGAGTAAAGAGAAGAGACGATCGGTCACATGTGCTTGGACTGAGTCATGACCGTGAGCTCTCACAACATCTCTCATCAAAGAAGCCATGTTTCTTGCTCATATTTTCCAATAAATTTAACAGAATTCTAAAAAAGTAACAAAGCATAAAGCATATTGCAATTACGGGAGATGCTCAAATAATGTTTCGTGAACTTTTGTTCACACATCAACTGAAAACAACAGAAATCAATTCTTGGCATTTAAGAATCAAAATCAGTTCATTGAAATGAGAATCGATTTCAACCCAACCCAGCTCTGTTTCTAATGAGAATAACTGTATTCATTCACTGAGCATCAGCTCCTCTGACAAAACCTCTGCATGAGCCGAGAAGACAGGACTGGATTAAAAATCCATACAGCTGCGTCAGATCAAACACTCAAGCACCTGACGTGCCTGTCACGTATTGATTTTTCATGCAGAATCTGAGAAACTTCAACGCTGTCCGAAGACAATACCTGTCTGATGTAAATAGATTTTGTAGCAAGTCTGCAAAATATGCACTGCTGTGATGAGCAGCCTGCGTCCGCGGCCAGAGCGGTGATTTAACACAGACACAAGGCCCTCTGCAGATGAGCCGCACATTCACACCAAAACTCATCCTTCTTCATGTCTCGCTCTGGTATTGTGCATGATATTAAATATATTAAATCAAATAAGAATGTAATCTCTGTTGGTGCACATGGGAAATTAATATTAACCAATAATACTATTGCCCAATTTGGTTGCAAATGCCACTGGATGTTGCCTGTGAGACTCAAATTGACACCATTTACTTTCTCAAAGAGATAGCTCACCCAAAAATGGCGTCCTCATTTACTCACACTTGTTTCAAACCTGTTTGAGTTGCTTTCTTCTGCCGAATACAAAAGAAGATATGTTAAAGAATGAAGGCAACCAGACAGCTGACAGTAACCATAGTATTTATTTATGGTTATTTTTTTCAGTATGAAAGTCAATGGCTACCGTCAGCTGTTTGGTTGCCAGCATTCTTCAAAATGTCATCTTTTGTCTTCAACAGCTGATAGAAATTCAAACTGGTTTGGAACAAATGATGAAAGGATTTTCATTGATGATGGAAGTATTTCCCTTTAAATCATGTTCCTGCTCTTACTAGAAATATGATTGGCTGATACACATTGCAATCATTCCAAGCATTTTAAATGCTTGCTTATGTATGCATGCTTTCATCAAAATGTGACAACTTGCTCTGCCTCCATGATGTCTTTTCACAGTCCAATCAGACTGACTGATAGATCAAATCAATTGTTGTTTTCTTGTTGGCTATTACATGTTACAAAAATACAGTGTTCAAAAGAGCTCATGCAGCTGACCTCCAGTCAAGTGCTGTTCTCCAGGAGCATCAGGCTCATTCCCGCTGGGCTGATTAGACGACCCTTACACTGAATCTCAGCTCTCGGGGGTGAAAACACACGCTCATGTGCTTCCATTCCTCCTCAGACTCACAAAACATCGCTTTACACCCCATCTCTATCATTACATCGACACCGATGACAACGACCGAGAGGCAAAGCATTATATTCAAATCATGAGCTAGCCATTCACGAAGCCTTGTTGAAGTCACACAGAAGAGCTTGTAAACCCACACACCCCAGAGTGCATGGCTGTGATGTTTTCCTGTTAGTGTGCATTGGGAGGCGGAGGGGGGGGGGGGGTAAAAAGCTGATTTATACGTTGATATGTTTGTGTCACGCAGACCCACAGCTCGTGTGGACTTGAGGGTGACAGAGCGCCACATCAGGACGAGGTCATTGGGTCAATTACTCAGACACAGATGCCCAGGACAGATGTTTATGATGATGATGATGATGATGATGATGATGATTGCGGCGTGGATTTACGACTCACCTTTCTCCGCGTGTCCCATTTGAGCTGCGTCCAGAGAAAGAGAAAGAGAGCCATATCAGGGATTATCATCTCGAGCGCTGATCCTCCGCTTCATTTCAATAACACGCTGGCATAATTACACCAGACACTAATCAATCTCAGCCTCCCGTAATTTGCCATTCGTCGTCCGTTGTTTTTGATTACTCTAATAGAATTAATCGGAGGGTTAGCCTCGCTGATTAATTAATCAGCAATTACACAGACAGCTGTATCCCCTGCAGACGAGCTGTGGTGCGGTTACAGTCAGACAGATGTGAGCATCACCACAAATCACTAGATTAGGAAGGTCAGATGTGCCGCAAAACATTTATCTGAAAACTTTTGTTTTCTTAAAATGACAATTAACAAAAAAACGTCATGGTTTGGTTTCATCTGACCTGTATTTTACAAAACATTTCCTTTATTTACAAAGCGAACAACATAATGATGATGATATTAACAACACTGTGGTGTGAATGTGTGTGTGTGTTCACAACATCACACACACTGCTGTGTGTACATAATCCCACAAAAGACATGCACATGTACAGTATTATGGGAAGCATTCGTATCATCTAGATATTTTTCCTTTTCAGTCTAAGTAAACATTTATATATAGTATATTAATATTCACATCTGTAGGTTACTATATGTGTATAGGTACAGTGGTTGTGTAGCTTTTGTATAGTTTGTTTTTTAGTTTTTATTTTGTACACAGGTTAAACATTTACATTTAGTATTTAAAGTCACAATCTGACATTGGGTTAGGTTTGTATAGGTGTAGTATTATGTGAAGCATTCGTGTAGTAAACATTTATATATGGTATATGTATAGTCAGAATCTGTCAGTAGGTTAGTTGTGTACAGGTTTATACTGTTTTACTTCATTGTTGTATGTCTGTATTTCTGAAGCCCCGTGGTCCTGTGAGGCACGACCTATCCTTCCACTGTATGTCACACATCTAGCAGAACGACAATAAAGCTCAGCTTGACTTGAAGTACAAAGTGATTGATGTGTTGTAATTTCATATCTGATACTGTCAGTGAAATCAGAAAAACATAGAGTGACACATCTGGAAACACTTCCACAGCTAAACGCATGCATTTCTCTCATTTGAAAGCATTTTAACATTACAACAGCTCTATTTTGTCCTCATATCTGTACAAAAAAAACTACTGAAAACATCTTCCAAAAGTATTTGATGATATATTGTGATGCTTTCCGGTCAAATTTGTGCTCCAGTTACAACGGCTCAATACTACCATATTACAGTTATACAGATAAACTAATAGTTTTGGTTTATTATATATATATATATATATATATATATATATATATATATATATATATATATATATATATATTTTTTTTTTTTTTTTTTTTTTTTTTACGTTAAAACAAAAACCTTATTTTGACTCAAAACACTCTGCAACAAACCCCTGAAATAAACCTCATGAAGAATTGAACAGAACAGAGTGAATAGAGTTTTAATTCTGCAAAGTTGATCAGTTCTTTAGAGCTGAAACAGCTCCGCGCGGAGAACCTGTTTATATTGTGTCGCTAATCCCGAAGAATGCGCATGAAACATTCGAGTAAAGAAACTTCTGAAGGGATTTCTAATCTTAAATGCTTTACTTTATTACCTAGACTTAAATTACTGTTTTTCATTTTGTTAGAGGAGGGTCAGGAGTTTTAAATCCTCACAGATTGTGATGTCCAACAGAACAATTAGTCGATTCGTTCTAGTTTTTGTGTTGTTAGACACACATTAGAATCACGACAGAACCTCCGAGCGGACTGCGGAGGCTCGGTAAAACACTGAATGCCCGTCACTATTCTCTCACACGAAACCAGCCCAAACCATCCGCACACCTCACCCAGGTCCTGCCAGAAGAGCCACCTGGACACACAATCAACTTATGAGGTGTAAACGTGCGCTCGTGCCACGCAGAAAGGTGCGCACGCATTCAAAGCAACAGCCGCGGAAACTTTTGCTGGCTCCGCCGCGGGGATCGGTAAAGGTGAATCTTCAGGCACTTACCGGGTATGTACTGGGCTCCCGTGCTTCCAAACGCCGAATGCAGGAGTAACAAGCTCAAAATGATGGTATCCATATCTATCGGCCGAGTTGAGAAAGTTTTTGGAAGTGTTGGGAGATGTTTCTTATTCCAGACGATCCGCGCGCCCCATGCTCTCTCTCCGCGTCTCGCTCCGATACTCTGTTGCGCTGCGAGCGCGCGCTCCACGAGCCGACAGGCGCCCCCTTCTGACTGACACACACACACACACACACACACACACACACACACACACACACACACACACACACACACACACACACACACACACACACACACACACACACACACAGCTTTACCAGCTTACTTCAGTCTTCTGCTTCTCCACAGCTTTCGGCAAATCATTCAGCTTGAGATGTTTAATGTGCTCATGCAATGCCTTTTGTTTAAAACCATGCGAACAATCTCACTACTTCCTGCCTGGAAACCTCACCTGCGCCTGGATCTGTACACAGCAAATCAAAAGCAGCTTGCACTTTTTAGCCAATCGCCAAGCCGTTCTGCCTGTCATTCATTTCCAGTGACACTGTTGAATAACATGCAGTGGGCGGAGTTTGGGGAGAAGAAGGCGGGTCCTTCGAGGGATTTGGGCTGATTGGGTGGGCAGAAGTTACCAAAATGTAACGAAACGCACAGACTCTGTTTGGTCATTTAAGTTCAGACGTTAAATTAATGTTTTCTGAACGTCTCCCATTGGTCAAACAAACAAAAGGTTTCCCTTTAAAAAAAAAAAGAAAGAGAACAAAACGTGTTAAATAAAGAAACTATTGTCTTCCGTTGAGCTCTTTTATAGCAGAATTAAATTCATTCATAATTGATTAATTATTAATAAATGATTTACTATGGACTGAGCTGAATAAGGACATTATTGTCTTCTTTAAAGCTGCTCAGCTGAACACAACTTGTTTCATAATTTATTTACTTTATAAAGATTTATTTCCATACTGAATTGTGATTACTTATGCTTGCTCTTTTTATCTATAGTTGCAGATGTCACAGTTATCTCCTTGATGTCTGTATAGTCTTGTTTATCATGTTAATAAAGCTTGTTCAAATTAAACTGAACTGAACTGAGAAAGAGAAAATGAAAAGTTGACAGAAACAAAGGTGTGCATGTGTGTTATATTGCACAGTTGAGGTCTCAGGGTCAGAGGTCATGGCCTCATGCATGTCTCATGCAACACCTCTGACTCTCCTGCCATCATTACGTTAAAAACTGTATTTAATGCACAGGCACAGGTGAGAGAGATGTTGACGGGATCGATGCATCTCTACTCCGGCTGAACCCAAAATTCAACCCTGCGCTACAAAAGCAGACAGTGCAAGAGGAATAGAGAGAGGAGGGAGGAAGAAGTAAGGAAACAACAAAGTGAACGAGTGAGCCACTCGAGGCTGCAGGTATTGCAAAAATGAAAGAGAAAAAAACATAGACGAGTGCTTCAAACAGTCACTTTGATAAACAAGGTTATGTGTACATAGCACCAGAGGAGTAAAGGTAGGCCAGGTTAATTAAAATAAACCTGTTTTCATCTCTCTTCCCCCTCTGGTCTCTACATTTCCCTGTCTGGAGCGCTGAATCAAGTCCACTTCTGAAACACACTGTTTCTCTAAACATCTAACTGCAGCCTTTAATTATTCAGAGGCACAATAATTAAACTGTTTACTGAGTTACATATAACATTGCAAGGCAGTGGCGTAGCAAGCTTTTCAAAAGTGTGGGGGATGGATGTGATTTGTTTATAAACAATAAAAATGATAAATACATTGACAAAGGGGTACGAAATGCAGGGCTTAAAGTTCTCCGGTGTCGTGCCGGATTTTCGGCTTGCAGCGTTTGGCTGAAAAAAAAAAAAAAAACTCAGAAAAGGGGAGAGAAAAAAAACGCCCACACAAAGCTTTTTCTCTGGTGGTATAAATAATGTAACAATTTACTGTTTTTAAACATTAAAATAATATAAAATTTTCTTTCATAGTTCTTCAACAGGTATGCAAACAATAGCTGCTGAACAATATCCCAATAATAGCAATTAGCATTAGTCTTAAAAACTACATATAATACCGAAAACACTTGACATGTCAACAAAACGATAACAGAACATCTTCCCAAAAAACCTCGAAAGCATAAACACTCATTCAAAGTACCTTGAAAAGGGAGATGTAAATAACCATAACCATAAGTTCCCGCCTCCTCAGCACGAGCTAACCAATAACACCCCAAGAGAGGCGGGACTTAAGGCAGAACAGCCAATCATCAGCCGGTCACACTCAAAGCCGGTGTCCTTTGAGAGGGAGGGAGGAGCAGGCAGCCGCGGCGAGCGCAGACAGACACACAGCGGTTAGAGAAACGGAGGAGAGACTGTAGTAAGGCGTTTGTGCAAAACTGCGGGAAAAACTGCAGAAAAAGTGCGGGTGTTGAACCCTCTCACCGGGAAAAGTGTGGGTGTTAAAACCCCCACATCCCCCACGGGTGCGCCGCCACTGTTGCAAGGTATCCTTCAGCATCAGTTGCTAATGTTACTGTCAAACTCTCTGAGGATATGAAAATTGGATAATGATTTTTATTTTATTTTTTACCATGAAGCCCCTCTCATGTTCCCATCTGTGGCCGAATACTCCTTTATTTGGCTGTTTTCTCTATGCGCTCTCTTCCACCCTCAGTGTCACGACTGAGGTGACACCCTTGAGTAAACCTAGGTTTGGGGAAAGGGGACAGAAAATACAGTGTGTACAGTATAAAAGATTGCAACTGCTCAAAAAAATAAATAAAAATTATAAAATAAAATAAAAACAACAGAAACATGAGATCATGACACAGACATGTATCTATCTATCAACAAAAGTATAACAATAATTATCATTATTTATTTTTCATAAATTTCTAATTGAGCAATATCACACATGCAAGAGTGTGCTAATCAGCATGAGTGTGTGATATTGGTCTTAAAGGGGTAGTTCACCCGAAAATGAAAATTAGCCCATGATTTACTCAGCCTCAATCCATCCTAGGTGTATATGACTTTCTTCTTTCAGACAAATCCAAGCAGAGTTATATTAAAAATCATCCTGGCTCTTCCGAGCTTTGTAATGGCAGGGGGCAGGTGTTTCTGTTCAACAGTCCAAAATAAGTCAAATAAAGCACATCCATCCACAATAAAAAATAAAAAGAAGTGTCCCACAGCTCCGGGGGGTGAAAAAAGTCCTCCTGTCAATCAATGTGTTTTTGTAAGAAAAATAGGGCCAAGGCAACAGTGTTTATTTCCATTCATAGAGTTAATATATTTGAGGATGAATGAAATGGAAACAGTCATAAATAATCTTTTTTATTTAATTAATTTATTTATTTTATGTGAAAGTGTCGAATGTGAACATGCTGTTACTCTCATACTCAATATTAGTTCAAATAAAGATTTGTATAAAGTAGCCTACAGATGAGTGCTTCATTTGCATTTTAAAAATGCCCAAGCCTGTAAATGTATTGCATTATAGTATTACAATACACATTGTAATACAGTCTTCAGAATAATTTTAACCACTGTTATAATATGTTTATGTTAAATGTACTAAATTGCAACTTCAGTTAATCATAAATGCTTTTCAATACATTCAGCAGGACACTTTAAAGATATTTCAAAGATAATATGTGTCATACTGAATGTGATAAACTTGTGATAAACTGTGGTTGTGTTGAAGTTGAACCTAGTCCTCATGAACTGCTTCAGTTTCAGCAGAATTATGACAGTTAAAATGAATTAACAGAGTTTACAGTGCTCCGTGTGTGTCCGTTCAGCTGATGACCAGTCACTCACTCACACAGGAGAGGACATCATGTGATTACAGACAGCTCTTCATCCACGTCTACTCTCATTTCTATCTCTATTAAATTCTTATAATGAAACGGATTGATCCAGCCCAGCTTATGATTGGTTAATATGCTGTTCCAGTCATGCATAATTCAGTGCAGCATCTGTAGAGATCAGCTGTTAACCTTGGCTTTCATGTCAGAATGACTTTCATCAAATAACCATTTACATAAATTGTGTCCTTAATGTATATAGAGGTCATTCTATATTGTGAATATAGTCACTCTGATGTTTAACAGCGTCCTTATAACATGTGTCAGTGTGTCTATCATGTGACAATACATTCATATATATACATCATATTTATTATGTCTATTAGCTGCTTGTGATTAAGAGATAAACATGAAAAATGAGAAGCATCTTTATGCAAAAAAAAAAAAAAAACTAAAGTAAAGTTGCATGCTATTTAAATACAAAATGTACATTTATTAAATGCAATAATCTGAGCTATAAAGGTGATTTAAGTAGGACTTCTATACATCTTTACATTAGTATATTGTCTTTGAAATATGGTTAAAGTTTACTGCTAAGAGTACTGACAAGCATTTAGAATAAACTATATACTTTTATGTCATCTCTACTGAAATTTAAATTGTTTGTACTTAAAGTTGCAGTAGGGAACTTTTGTAAAAAAATATTTTTTACATATTTATTAAACCTGTCATTATGTCCTGACAGCAGAATATGAGACAGATAATCTGTGAAAAAATCAAGCTCCTCTGGCTCCTCCCAGTGTCCTATTGCCATTTGCAGAAATACATCGCTCCCGGTAAGAAACAACCAATCAGAGCTGCGGTCCGTAACTTTGTTTGTGTTCAAAATGTAGAAAAATGTATATAATAAGCGAGTACACCATGAATCCATTTTCCAAACCGTGTTTTTGGCTTGTCCTGAATCACTAGGGTGCACCTATAATAAGTGTTAATATTCGGACTATTTTAGATTGCTTCGGGGATACCGCGGCGGAGTAACCCAGTACCTTTGTGATTCTTAATAGACATAAACAGAGAGAAGTAGTTCCGGCTACGATGTTCTTCCGCAAGACGCAAGCAGTTCTGTTTATTAACCGCTAGAGCGTCAGAAGTTCCCTAACGCAGCTTTAAATACATTTGTAATTACACATGTGTAATGGTGAAAATGCACTTTAGTATATTTAAAACATATAACAATTAAATTCAGTTAAAATGACAATTTATGAAAATGTGAATTGTGTGCAACAAAATAATGTTTTAGGTTCAGGATTAACTGTTTTAACTTATGTATGGTCATCCTCATTTGAAATGAAAATTCACAAATTATTCCTCTTGGTACGGCTTACACTAGTTGTGGGGCAAGTTGTGCCAAGTCATTTGTTACATGGTTATTCGTGGTCTTGGTAACAGACATCCTTCAACAATTTACAGATTGCCACAGCTTACCCCATTCTGTCAACCAGTGCTTTTGTTGATATCAGCTTTTTTGATCGAAGATGGTATTCCCATGTTATTTCAAGAGTCGGAGTTGTGTTTTCCTTCCAACAGTACATGATGTGTCTGTCCTTTAGAGAAAACTGAACTCTGCTCTGATCTGTTGTGCATTTCATTTTTAATGAATGTTTGCCTCTGGATTTTCTTCTGGCTATTTTCATTGATTATGGAGTTTGCATTATTGAGTTAGTGTCTGTTTCACTCAATCACATGGGGTTTGTCTTCACTCAGAGCTAATGTGACTTCTTACTTCTATGTATTACAACGAAACACTAAAACCACAAAATCTTTGAGAAATGAGCCACCATTCATTAGTTTAGTTAGTTTGAATGGATAACCATAATAACATTTAATGACCTTTTTTTTAATTCAACATTTAATATTTGTTAACTTTACTGAATGCATTTTGAACAATTATGAATAATCAATGAATAATTGTATTTTATTAAGTAACATTAAGGAATATAATATTGACTAATCAGCATCCAGGACTACAGCTATTTAGTTTATAATGCACAATTTATATAATACATGATATATACTGTCATATAAAGAAAAAAAATTCTGTTCACACACAGCATTTGAACCTATCCATAGAATACTTGCCTTACAGGATAGTAAGGAATGGCATTGGCTTAACTGTAAAGCAAAATGTAATTGGCTATAGCGAGAATGTGCTAAAATTGGTCAGAGAAGGGTGGCTAGATCTGATTGGCTTGAGTAGAAGGGGGTGGAGTCCACATATTTGTGAATTTGACAGCATGTCTTGATGCTAGAAATGTTTCAAAATCCGTAAATGCATGCAAGCACCTGTCCTGCTCGTGGAGTTCAGTTGAGAGCAGTTTCTTCCCTTGTTTGGAGCATTTAAAAGCATTTGGTTTACAGTTCATTATTAATTTATTTTAATAGATTGTTTTGACATGCATTTAGGGACCTCAACATTTCTTAAATATACAACAAAATGAATAGATACCTGCTCATTTGATTCCCTCACCTCATCAGATCCAGGCTGTATTGGTGGATCTGTTCTGATTCTCCTTCAGCTGCTACAAACACGCATCTGTTGAGCATCTCAGATCAAACCTGTGAATTAATTTGCTGAAAAAAAACAAACACTTTCTGCTCATCAAGGATGGCAGTTTGACATGATTGTGTACTTCTGACAGACAACAGACTCCCTCAGCGACAGTCTGTAAAACAGAAAAACTGTCACAGCCTTCGACTCTGGGCTGTGAGTCTGGACAGTCCATAAAACAGATCGCTCTGCCTGGAGCACATTTTACATCTGTAATGTGTCCTGACAGCAGGTTATAAAAAGGATGAGAAGGTGTCGGATTGATCAGCAGTAAGCACGGCGGTGCTTTCTGTCAAAAGAGGTTTGGTATGTGCTTCACCGGTGTGCAATTATCTGCCTGCCGTTTCTGCTGTGATATATCTGAGCTCTATTAAAACAGCAACGTTCTTCCATTTAAACACTTTTGGATCAGTTCAGTTTCACTAAGTTAAAAGTGCTATACTGCAGGTTAAACACACATCTCTTAAAAAATAAGTGGCACTTCTTGCATCTGATTATATTGTTGTAAAACATCCTTACAACAAGCTCAATTTTCTTAAGAGATAAAAGTGTGTAAGACCCTGCTCCTGGCTCCTGATTGACTGTCCTGCAAAGTTTAGCTCCAACCCTAATCAAACACACCTACCTTTAATTTTGAAGTGATCCTGAAGACCTTAATTAGTTGCTTCAGGTGTGTTTGATTAGGATTGGAGCTGAACTTTGCAGGCCAGGAGCAGGGTTGGTTACCCCCCTGGTGTAAGATTATACGATTTCTTATATATTTTCTGTTCACTTAGTTTTGTTGTGGCCATGACATATTAACTTGTGAGGACATTATATTATGTCGTGGCCACGAGATCTTTATGTTGAGGTAAAGAAAAGCCATTTCTCATGGCCTAGACTTCTTATTTCTTACAACATATTTTTCTTGTTGTCACGAGTTTAATGCGTAAACAAACCTGTGTGACCATAGAAACCTGGGTTCCTTCAGGAACTCGAGCTGCGTCGAAGCGCTATGGGGAACACTTCTAACGTGAGCGACTCTGAATATTGTGTGTAATCAGTCCAATGGAAGAGCGTGACGTCACGGGCGTGGTGATGTAAGCGACCAGGAAGCTATTAAAGCATGTGCCGCACAGCTGGCGTCAGCTTTGCGTCTTCAGCAAGCGCTCTGTGTGTGAATGCACTCCTGGGGTTCGCAAGTAGATTTGGCGGGGGGAATGGAGACGGGCGAGTCCCTATCACCTTCCACTTCCGCCATATCCGGTGCCCAATCTCTGGATTCGGAAGCACGCTCTGCTGTTCCTTCCACCCAGGGAGAGGAATCGACACTCCACCTCTCTTCCTCCGAGGAGGTCGATGTGGGGTCTGTCGACAGGTTTTGGCCGCCCAATTTGCCAAAACACGAGGAGCTCTTAGAGGTGGTTAGGAGGAGCTCTTAGAGGTGGTTACTCGCGCCTTTGCCAAATTAAACATTGAATGGCCCGCCGAGAAAACAACAAAACCACCTCCTAGCCGGGGCCTTCCATTTTTTCCCGATCTGTACGAAAAAATAGCTAGATCGTGGAATCGGCCGTTTTCACCCCACCTCTACATACCCTCATCAGATTATTATGGCAATGTGGTTGGGATGGGAGAGCACTGCTACAGAGCAATGCCTTGGTTAGAAACAGACGCTCGCGAGCTATCTGTCCCCCGGAGACACATCATCTCTGAAGGCCCTAGCGTTGCCCTCCAAGCCGCTCAGAACAACTTTGGCTTTGGTGGGCAAAGGGTATGCGACAGCAGGGCAGGCTGGTGCGTGTTTGCACACCCTGGCGGTGTTACATGTGTACCAAGCCGACCTGCTAAAATTGCTAGACAAGGGAGAGGAGATCAAGTCCCATGATATCTCTGAGCTAAGACAGACCACTGAACTCTCCCTCCGCGCCCCCAAGGAGGCCGCCTGAGCGTTTGGGCGATCCATGGCAGCTATGGTGGCTGCGGAGAGAAATTTTTGGCTGACCCTGTCCGAAATGGGACAGGGTCTGCCTTATGGATGCCCCGATCCAGTCTGCTGGCCTGTTCGGCGACGCAGTCAGTATTGTTGTCAACAGGTTTCAGAGGCATGCAAACAGGTGCCGGTGTTCCATAAGTTCCTCCCTTGTCGCTCTCTCGGGACATCTGGGTGGACATATGGACAGTGTTTGGCAGAGCTCAAGTAGACCTCCTTGCGACTCAAGAATAGGGGATGGGTATCGTTAAGGTTTTAACGGTATTACTAATCTTACCGATACTGCTTAACGGTCCGGTACTTTAATGGTATTGTTATCTGGGTGGGAGGTGCGCCAGCTGCCTGCCTGCTCCTCGTATAGAAAGGTTCAAAAACACGCTCTCGGCCAAGGTCTTCTGGGCCCAAGCAAGATCTTAGGGTACACGGTGCCCGTCTCGCCTCAGCACACTCTAGGGGCCGGTCTGCCAACCCTGCCAGTGTTCCAGGGCGCAGCGGTCCCCAGCGAGCCTCGTGCTCAGTATCTTCCACCTGCGCGCGTAGCTGAGCTGAGACGCTCGCCGCCCCTGCGGGGGGCTCTTACAACAGAGGTCAGTCTCCAGAGACTGATTCCCTTAGTAGATTATTTAGCAGCGTGGAAACCACTGCCAAATGTATCTCAATGGTCCTGTGCACAGTAGAAAAAGCGGGAGTTTTCATACTGTTATGTCTGTGTGTGCGCCGTGCTCGTTGTGGTGTGTGTGTGTGACTGACAGACAGCCTCCGCTGCGCGCATGAGAGATCTCGCAGATCACGCCTTTCCCCCTATTGCTATGCTCCTGGGAGTTCTGGCGAGAGTACGCTGGGACGGGGTCCGTCTGTTGTTAGTAGCCCCGTTCTGGCCGGGCCAAGTATGGTTCGCAGATCTGGTCTCGCTCCTCGACGGCTCTCCATGGGAGATACCGATCAGGACAGAACTACTCTCACAGGTGCGAGCACAATAATTCACCCTCGCCCAGAGTTGTGGAAGCTGTGGGTGTGGCCCCTGAGGGGGCACAACTCATAGCATCCGGTCTCTCAACCGAGGTTGTTGAGACCATCCTCGAAGCTGACGCCAGCTGTGCTTTTATAGCTTCCTGGTCGCTTACGTCACCTCGCCCGTGACCTCACGCTCTTCCATTGGACTGATTACACACAATATTCAGAGTCTCTCACACTAGACGCATTCCCCGTAGCGCTTCGATGCAGCGTCTCGTTCCCTGATGATTATGAGATGATTATCAAAAATAGATAGAACATTTTCTATAAACATTAAACATTTTATTTAATATACATAACTTATTAGGGCTATATTTTTAGATTTATTGTTGTATATGCTTATTTCCTCTTTCAATTTGGTTATTGCTTTAACTAGTTAACTTTTGTATAATTATGCTAGTATTTGCTAACCTACTATACATTTTATAAATAAACGCCTGACAATTATTCCAATAATTCAATTTTGACTTGATTGTATGCCCATGTGTGATGATAAATAAGCGTGTTGTGTCTTCATTTACAAATGAAACTACGTGAATGAGTAATTCCTCAACGCAATGCTATAGTATTTATATTTATGGTCCATTAATTCGCAGAAATAAAATGAAATGCATGTTAAAATTAAACTGCATTCTAGCATTTACAGTAAGCTATTATTTACAAAAGTATTCCGAACGTTAAGTAAAGAGATCAAAATGAAGTGGGGAAAAACCTTTGCTCTCTAGCCATTAGGCCACAGCTGCCTTATGGTTGCCTGTATTCAGAAAAATTAATATAAACAAATATAAAAATATAATCAATAATAATAGGCTAATGATAATATGCAAATATTACGGGGAAAAGATGATCAGTTAATGGACTTCGAAGATGGATGAATTCTTGTAGGCCTATTTTATATTATGCACTTTATGTAACATTTATTCATGTTAAATTTGAATGCTGACTATTGCAGGTAATACAGTCTGATTAATATAATTATTTTATAATGTAATAATTTCTATAATAAATAATATAATAATTTCTAAATTCAAAATAAAATATTCATGAATCCATCTCTGATAATCCCTGGGATGCTATGGTCACGCAGGTTTGTTTCACATTAAACTCATGGCCATGAGAAAAACATGTAGTTCCCACAACATATTATCACGGTTCCACGAGTTGATATGATGTTCCCTCAAATTAATATCTCGTGCCAGTGTTTACCCATGAGCATGAGCTCTTGAAGCTCCTAAGTCTTCTGAGGAAGGAGGAGGCATCAGCTAATTTTTATTTAAAGGGGACAAATACAAAAAACAGGGTGTTTTGGCTCATACTCTTAAAGTGCCAGTTTCAAAAAGCTATAAAACATGGTCTATGGAGTATCTTGAGATAAAACTTCACATACACCGTCTGGAGACATCAGAGAACAATTTAAAATATTGTATCAATGCATTCTATGGCACCTTTAAAGCTATAAAAAATTAGACATACAATACCTGTATCACCTTGTAGTTGATCTCATCTGATATTTCTTGGTTTTACAGGCACCCATTTTAATAATTATTATGCAATATCTATTAATAAGATGTGGCAATGCATCACCTCTCTTATTGATTAAAAGATTGGTAAATGCTTTAAATTTCTGAATGTGAGAACACAATTCAACTGCTATTTTGCTTTAGCTAATTCTATTTGCATGTGTAATTGCTTTGGCTATGTCCATAACTTAATTAGGATAAAGCTACACGGCGATGTTAATGAGATCTGCTCATATTGCTGCCTGCCTTCATCAGATCTCTCCCGCAGCAGATTAAACTCGCCTTCTTGTTATTCCTGCACACAGCTGAGCTGACAAATATGATAAAACCGAAAGCAAGCAAAACACAGGCACACCATGTGTGCTGCACGCTTGGCCAGTCCCAGGTCATACCACGGCTGCGTCTTTACAAACCTCATCAAAACTTAAACAGGCAAAAAGTACCACATACTTGGTTTGGATGTGCCACTATGGCACTTGTTTTTTTTTTTTTTTTTTTTTTTTGTGAACCTTAGTATTGCCATATTTCTGATAAGCTGACAATGATACTACCTTGTTTTTGACATTTGTTATGCCATTATTTGGCTTGTGCACTTTAGTTTTGTAACGCTATAATATTTTGTTTATGCACCATGGTACTATCTTTATAGTTAAAGTAATAGTTAAAAGTACTAGTTAAAGTACAGATTTTGGACATGCATTATGGTATTACAGAGGATTTTTGTGCATGTCACATGTACTATGCTACTACCATGGTTTCTGACAGTTGTACTACCATGTTGTTTTCTGACTAGTGATACTTTTATACCTGTAAAATGTTTTTGTAGTCTTTGTTGTTGTTTTGGGACATATATCTTAGTATTACAATATTTTTCGACATGCTGACAGTGCCATGTAATACTTCTAGGGCTGCCTTCGACTAAGAATTTTTCTGGTCGACTAGTAGTCGTTCATTTGAAGCATTAGTTGACTAATTGCACATTTATTAATAAACAATTTAAATCAATTTAAATAGGCCTTTAATTGCCTACATAGCCTAATAAGCGCTCAAGTACACGCTTTAAGCTTGCCACAGTGCACCGGCAGAAGTAATGATTATAAATGTGTCAGTGAAAAACAGTAAGGAGACTGCATTAACGTTTAAATAATTTGATAAACTATATAGTGTTTTCTTTGTATTCAGCTTCAGAGATGAAGTCAGCGATACTGACTCATCATCTCCGCAGTAGTCATGCACCTGTATGCATGTTTCATACGGATTACATAATCTGAGAATATTTGTTTTTTGTTTGAATTGGTTCATTTGAAAGTAGACATTTCACACTCTCTAGATATATATATATTTTTTTTTTTTTTTTTATGTCTGTAAGGCAAAGATGTAAACACAGTTTTGCACTTCACAGACTGAGATGGCAGAAAGCGCATCCTGTTTTATTTTATTATTCTACAAAACCACGGCATTGAGCTCATACAAATACACACACAAATAAACATTAAGTCTTTACAAATATGAAAGATGTATTACATTTCAATTCAATTCAATTCAAGTTTATTTGCATAGCGCTTTTTACAATACAAATCGTTACAAAGCAACTTTACAGAAAATTATGTTTCTACAATATTTAGTAGTAGCTTATAAATGGTGACTGTCAGTTTGAGCACGTATGACAGGATTTTTAGAAAAATGTTTACAAGACGTAGTCAGCCAGATGATGAACATTATTAATATTATTAATAATTAATAATCATTATATCATGCAGTCACACTTGTTGCAATATTTGTTAGTTCTGTTTGTGATTCAGGGTTAGCATCATCTGAGGTCTTCTGAGGGTCAACATCATCCCTTCTCATGTGTTCTGGATCCAGACTGGAGCTTGTGTAAATCCTAGTTACCACGGGATGTAAATACATTATTTGAATGCTTGGCGAAAGGGATGAGTTTTTAATCTAGATTTAAACAGAGAGAGTGTGTCTGAACCCCGAACATTATCAGGAAGGCTATTCCAGAGTTTGGGAGCCAAATGTGAAAAGTCCCTTTAGTGGACTTTGCTATCCTAGGAACTACCAAAAGTCCAGCGTTTTGTGACCTTAGGGTGCGTGATGGGTTGTAGCGTGGTAGAAGGCTAGTTAGGTACACAGGAGATAAACCATTGAGGGCCTTATAGGTAAATAATGATAATTTGTAACTGATACGGAACTTAATAGATCGCCAGTGCAGAGACTGTAAAATTGGGGTAATATGATCATATTTTCTTGACCTGGTAAGGACTCTAGCTGCTGTATTTTGGACGACCTGTAGCTTAGTTTATTGACAAAGCAGGACAACCACCTAGAAGTGCATTACAATAGTCCAGTCTAGAGGTCACGAATGCATGAACTAGCTTTTCTGCATCAGAAACAGATAACATGTTTCGTAGCTTGGCAATGTTTTTAAGTTTTTGTAACATGGGAAATATGATTTTCAAAAGACAAGTTGCTGTCTAATATAACACCCAGATTTCTGACTGTAGAGGAAGTAACAGGACATCCGTCTAGTTGCAGATTGTAATCTACAAGATTCTGTGTAGTGTTTTTGGTCCAATAATTAATATCTCTGTCTTATCCAAATTGAATTGGAGAAAATTATTGGTCATCCAATCTTTTACATTTTTAACACACTCTGTTAGCTTAGATAATTTAGAAGTTCCCCTTCAGGAACTCGAGCTGTGTCCGAGAATGCTTTTTGGGAACGCCCTTCAGCGTGACCAGCTCTGAATAGTAAGTGTAGTCAGTTTTATGAATGGGCGTGACGTCATAGGTGGGTGACGTAGCGACCAGGAAGCTATAAAAACACATGAGGTGGAACAAACATCAGCTTTCTGTCATTCAGCGAAGCTCTGTGTGTGTGTCAGTTACGAAGCAAAATTACGTGTCTGCCAGTCTTATTTACTGTTGTCTGTCTTGAAAAGTTGCACAAGCATATCATGGCAAGAAAGGCTGATAGTAAGACGAGGCATTTGGGCAAAAGTGGATTGCATTTCAAGCTGTGTGTTCTTCCCTGCACTCGCTACATCACGATCTGGGATACACACAGTTTGTGCATGTACTGCTTGGGAGCAGAGCACACAGAGTCGGACCCTCGAGGGAGCCGACTGTCCACACTGTGAACAGCTTCCCCTGCGTACACTCCGCTCTCGGAGGGCTCTCTTTGAGGAGGGAGTTTTCACGAGCGTTCCTCTCGGTGCTGGCCCCACTTTCGCTGAGGCAGAGCAGCAGGTCAGGCTGGTTCATGTCTGCATATGATCTCTGTGTTACAGACATACCAGGCTGATCTACTAAAAGAGTTAGATGAAGTCAAGGAAGTTAAAGAGGTTGAGACCGAAGTTGAGACCGCTGATTTAGCTCTCCACGCCACCAGGGAGACCACCCGCGGGATTGGGTGGTCCATGGCAACCCTGGTGGCGGCCAGAATCGAGTTCTTCCTTTTGGCCTAGCACTCTCACCCCGAACTTTCACGAAAGTGTGTGGATGCTGCGCTGGCTCCACTGCGACTCAAGGGCATCCGCATACTAAATTATATAGACAATTGGCTGATTTTGGATCAATCAGAGCAGATGGTGGTTCGGCATCGAGATGTTGTTCTCGCCCACAAAAAAAGTTGGGGTTAAGATTAAACGCCAAGAAAAGTGTTCTTTCTCCATTACAGAGGACTGCTTATCTGGGTGTGGTGTGGGATTCATGATCGAAGCCACGGATGAAGCCTTGGTTCTTGTCTCAGGGTCCGGTGCTGGGATCTCCTTGTCGCCGTGTAATGCTAGCGACCATCCTGCCCATGGTCTGTGGAGTGGTCGCCATCTGACATGGCATATCAACTGGTTAGAAATGCTAGTAGTATTTTGAGCATTGAATCATTTTCGCCCAGACCTAAGAGGTCACCATGTGCTGGTGTGCACCGACAATACAGCGGTGGTCTCTTACATCAACCACCAAGGAGGTCTGTGTTCACGACCCCTGTACAAGCTGGCGCGCCAGATCCTTGTGTGGTCCCAGGGCAAACTGCTTTCGCTAAGAGCCCTTGCCCTGCCCTTGAATACCTGTATAGTTTTGTAATCGATCTATGAGTATGTCATAATCTATGGTGTCGAACACAGCACTCAGATCAAGTAAAACTAGAAATTAGATGCAGCCTTGATCTGACGCAAGAAGCAAGTCATTTGTAATTTTAACATTTATCTGTATGAACAAATATTACAGAGTATTTTAAGAGTAAGTGAGAGTTTCACAGAACCTTTCCAGAATGTTCTGAGAATATTCCATTAGTTGGGATGACACTACCATGTTGATCTAGACATGCATTACTAAAATCATGTTTTTTGGGGGGATGTGTACCATGATACAGCAGTAAAACAGTTTTCTTTAAACACTTAAACTAGCATGAGTATGGTACAAGAGAATGGTAATTCATCCATCGTCACATAACTATAGTAATCATTAACCACCTGTATCATCACTATAGTAATATGGTACTTTTTGTTGAAGAAGTTCCTGCACGGTGGCTGTGATTCTCTTCACCTGCCTTCATCTGTACTTCAAAGACCAACCGTCCTATTTGCAATCCAAATTCTACGCAATTAACTAGCATGTAATTATCTTCACCAGCAACTGGAATAGCAACAAAATGAGAGCTTGTCACATGAAAGGTGATAATAAAAAGGAGCCTTTAACATGAGAAATTAACATGTCACATTCTTCACCTCGGCTGCTGCATAAGTTAATGAGGGAGGCAGAGAAGGCATAAATATTAGCACTCTTACTGCTCCACACACACATACACACACACACACACACACACATTACTGCGGCTGGATGCTTTTTTAATATACATCATAACCACTATACTGCATAAAATACATTTTCTAATCCATATTTCTGGCTTGTTTGCTAGTAAAATATGTAAACAATCCTAAAAAAATACTTTAAAAGCAAAATCGTTTACAATAACACTACTTGTTTTCAACGTTATCTAGTTTATCAGACTAGCAACATTGTTCTTTATTGTTTTAAGCACAAATCAAACAAAATAGTAAAGGTTATCCTTGAAACAAGATAAGTGTATCTGCCTATGGTGTAAAATGTACACTGTAAAAATTGCAAGAAATTTACTGGATTACAGAGTATTATTTTACAATGTATAAGTACAGGCAGAAATTTGCTGTGGAATCAATGCATCCTGGGTCAAACGACTGTAAACAAACAGCAGAATGATGCTAACATTACAGTAATTTACTGCTCTTGTTTTACTTTGAATTCACATTATAAAGTTGTATTTAACTGTACCACTGTAAGAAATGTAGTTGCTTACTACTGTTATTATTTTGAAGTCACCATAATGGTGATCTTGGACCTTGTATTAAACAAATATAACCAACACTTACCACAGAAACCAACATTGCCAAATTAACCAACAACACAAATTAACAAAAAAACAAGTTTAATAACAACAAAAAAAAAGAACCTGTGCAGTTTTTTTTTTTTTTTTTATTGCAATTTTGTGCTGTGTACCTTCATAGAACATATGCACTGTAGAAACACAGTATGATGGTGTTTGTTCATAATAAGTTTCTGAGAGTGCAGTTAGACACAAGAGAAGTGCCACTATGAAATTACTGTAGAAAGTAACTTTCCGTTCTGGAGCATCCTGCTCAAATGATAGGTAAAAAATTGATAGCCTGAATGCACTGTAAGTCGCTTTGGATAAAAGCGTCTGCTAATTGCATAAATGTAAATTTGATTTAAATTAAAATACTCCAGCCATCTTCGGCTTTCTGGTCTGAGGAGGAGACCTAACTCTGGTGAGTCCATATTTTGTGTTTGTTTCTATGCGGTCAGTTATCCTGCTTGGAGTTGTCAAGGAATGAGGATGGTAGTGATGTTACGTATGACACTGAAGCTTCAATGTGCGTATCGAGTACGCCAGAGCACGCATTGTTTTCAGAGGATCACCTGATCAATGAAAAATGAAGCCTCACTTTCAGTCCAATCACGTGTGTGTGTCGTAATGTTCGAAACCCCAGATCTTACTTTACTAGTAAGTTTTCATTCAGACTTATTCAATACATTTTTTTTTAAAATAAAAGTATTATGAAAAATAAAAAAATATATATTTGGCATATGCAATTCATTGTTGTGTGGAGGGGTTGGGATGAACTCATGCAGACAGGAAGTGCCAACACAGGATTTATTGTACAAAAAGGGGAACACAAAACCCACGAGGGGGAAAACAACGACTAGGTAAAGACTAAATAACTAAACAGGACTGGGCTGACAAGATAAACAAGGACTCCAAACACTAACTACAAACACTCACGGTAATACAAAGACTTCTTAGAGGGGTTACAAGGATACACTCTCTCACGAGGCTGACAAGTAGAAACACATAAGGAGACAATCACGAGTAGGAACAGTCACGGTGTGGAACAATCTCAGTGTGGAACAATGAACCGACCAAAAGACAGAGCACACTAGGGGATCTAAATAGGGGAACTAATCAAGACATAACAGGTGTCACAGATAAGGCAATCACGACAAGACTAGGATAAGGGGGCGGGGCAAGGGAACGAGACAATACAAGCACATGGCCCAAAGACAAGGGTTTGTCATGATCCTGCCTCAAGACTAGAGAAAAGTCAGGACATGAAGGCAGAATCATGACATTCATATAATGTACATCATTCTTCTATCACATCATATTGATATTCATATGAAAATTGATAAATATACTTCACTGAGGATTCGGGTGTAGAACAACACATAACTCAAGATTATAACCGACAAAGGTTAGAACAGAATCAGGACTATAAGTACACACGGTAAATGAGGAAACTAAACAGGAAGAGCTGGACAAAGATTAACTAACCAAAATAACCATTGTAACTAATGAGAGCTTATAAAAGACATGACAGGAACTGAACTAAACTGAACATAATAGTGTGACGACTCGTAAGAGAGGAGGAAGCAATTGCAGGTAATTAGAATGGTTGTTTATTGATGGTAGAAAATACAGCGAAACTGAAAGATGAAGGCACAGTCCAGGATGTGGGCAATGGTGACGGAAGGTCTACAGTGGCGTGAGAAGTGCTGGATGGTGAAGTCGGTGGTGACGGTGTAGACGGTCGATGGATGAAACCAGGAAGTGACCGGAACACTAACACGAAGACGACAACACGAACACAATCCAGAACACTAACACGGGAGACGGTAATCCAACAGGGAGACTGCAACATGAGTGAGGATCTGACAACAGACAGAGAGAGAGGTGAGTATATGTAGCTGAGGGGTGATGAGGATCAGCTGGAGCGAGACAATCAACACCCAGGTGACCACAATCAACTAAACGAGCACATGGAGACGACGTAAGTACAAAAACAACCACAAAACATGACACGGAGGAAACACTGGATTTCCTACCGTGACAGTACCCTCTCCCCTAGGACGTCACCTGACGTTCCCAGCCTGCTTTACCTGTAGATTGTAATCATCTATAAGGTGGTGATCCAATATGTCCCGAGCAGGAACCCAGCTTCTCTCCTCCGGACCGTAACCCTCCCAATCCACCAAGTACTGAAATCCGCGTCCCCTCCGTCTAGAGTCCAGAATACGATTAACCGAATAGGTGGTTTCCCCATTAACGAGACGAGGCGGGGGGGGGGGGGGGGGGGAACCGGGGCAGGCGGATTAAGACGGGAAGAAATCACCGATTTAATTTTGGACACATGGAACACGGGATGAATCCTCCTGTACGCCGGAGGAAGGCTAAGACGCACGGTTACCGGATGAATAATTTTGGTAATAGAAAACGGGCCAATAAATTTGGGAGCAAGTTTGTTAGAAACGGAACGCATAGGAATATTCTGGGTAGAAAGCCACACTCTTTGACCGACGACGTAACGGGGAGGCTTCGACCGGTGGCCTCTGCGAGCTCTGGTCCAGGTGCGGTGACACCTCTGGACTAATGCGTGTGCGGAGGGGACCGAAACCTCGGATTCCGTACTGACAAAATTAGGTGGTTGGTACCCTAAACTACACTTAAATGGAGACATGCCCCTAGATGACACTGGCAAAGAATTGTGTGCGTACTCCACAATTGAGAGTTGCTGACACCAGGACGAAGGATTATTGGAAGCCAAACATCGCAAAACCCTTTCGACATCCTGATTGGCTCGCTCGGTTTGACCATTGCTCTGGGGATGGAACCCGGACGAAAGACTAACAGTCGCTCCTAATTTACAGAATTCTCGCCAAAATCTGGACACAAATTGGGGACCCCTGTCAGAAACCACGTCTGTCGGAAGGCCAAGTATACGGAAGACGTGGTCAATGACAGCTACCGCTGTTTCCTTGGCTGATGGCAATTTGGGCAAGGGAATGAAATGAGTCATCTTCGAGAACCGGTCCACTACGGTTAAAATCACCGTATTGCCCTTAGAGGGCGGGAGGGCGGTAATGAAATCTAGCGAGATGTGGGACCAGGGTCTCGAAGGGACAGACAGCGGTAAGAGTAACCCCTCTGGAGGTCGATTGGAAGTCTTCCCAATAGCGCAAACCGAACAAGCCAAGACGAAGTCGTGGACGTCACGAGCCATACCAGGCCACCAAAATCGTTGCATGACTAGAAATCTATTTCTACTAACCCCTGGGTGACAAGCAACACTGGAACAATGACCCCACTGGAGAATGTCTGACCGTAACCCCTCCGGCACAAACAATCGGTTCGGTGGGCAACGAGCCGGGGGCGTTACCCCTTCTAAGGCAGTCAAAACCTTCGATTCGACCTCCCATCTGAGCGCGGAATATAATGATGGTCCCCGGTAAAATGGGTTCGGGAGTAGCAGTACGATCGGAACGCTCAAAAAGACGGGATAAAGCATCGGGTTTGATGTTTTTGGAACCCGGCCGGTAAGAAAGTGTAAAATCGAAACGACCGAAAAATAATGCCCACCGAGCCTGCCTGGAGTTAAGTCTTTTGGCGGTTCTAATGTATTCAAGATTCTTATGGTCCGTCCATACAATGAAGGGTACACCCGACCCCTCAAGCCAGTGACGCCATTCTTCCAGTGCAAGTTTGACTGCCAACAACTCTCGATTACCAATGTCATAATTAACCTCCGCAGGGGATAAACGGTGAGAATAATACGCGCAAGGATGAACCTTTTCGTCTGAGGATGCGCGCTGGGACAACACTGCTCCTACCCCCACCTCTGACGCGTCGACCTCCACTATGAATTGACGTGAGCGATCAGGGGTGACGAGAATGGGAGCCGAAACAAAGCAGCTCTTCAGTTTGGTAAACGCAGCCTCGGCTGCGTCTGACCACCTGAACGTCAATCTTGGGGAGGTCAAAGCGGTCAGAGGCGCGGCTAGTTGGCTGAAATTGCGAATGAAACGCCGGTAAAAATTGGCGAACCCCAGAAATCTCTGCAGGGCCTTGCGAGACTCTGGGGATGGCCAATCTGCCACAGCCTTAACCTTATCAGGGTCCATGCGAACACCCTCAGTCGAAATGATGTGTCCTAGAAAAGAAACAGACTGTGCATGAAAAACGCATTTCTCCGCCTTGACAAACAACCCATTCTCTAGCAACCGCAGAAGCACTCGTCGTACGTGTTGCACGTGTTCCTGGAGAGACGAAGAAAAAATCAATATGTCATCCAGGTAAACATATATAAATAGATCGACCATGTCTCGTAACACGTCATTAACGAGTGCTTGAAAGACTGCCGGCGAGTTGGTTAGCCCGAAGGGCATGACGCAATACTCAAAATGGCCTCTAGGGGTGTTAAAAGCAGTCTTCCACTCATCCCCCTCCCTGATGCGGACCAAATGATAAGCATTACGTAAGTCCAATTTAGTGAAAACAGACGCTCCCTGCAACCTCTCAAAAGCTGAAGACATAAGCGGTAAAGGATAGGTATTCTTTACCGTTATGTTGTTCAACCCTCGGTAGTCAATGCAAGGTCGCAAGGATCCGTCCTTCTTTCCCACAAAAAAGAACCCCGCCCCCGCTGGAGAAGAAGAAGGGCGGATGAACCCCGTTGCTAGAGAACTGGATATATATTTCTCCATGGCCGCCGTCTCTGGAATAGACAAGGAATATAACTTGCCCTTAGGCGGAGAAGTACCTGGCAATAACTCTATCGCACAGTCATAGGGACGATGAGGAGGAAGAGAATCAGCCCGAGACTTACTGAACACCTCCCTCAGGTCGTGGTACTCCGCGGGCACGTTAGCCAAATCCACTGCCTCCCCCTGAAACACAGACTCAGAAACAATAACACCAGCAGACAAAAGACAAGACAAATGACATTCCTCGCTCCAGCTAACCACAGATCCGAGAAGCCAATCGATCCTTGGGTTGTGTTTCTGGAGCCAGGTGTGACCGAGAACAATGGGGGATAGAGGTGAGTCCATCTCTAGAGGTGAGTCCAGAGACATCTCTTCCGTATGGTTGCCAGCTGTGATGAGCGAAACCGGTAGAGTGGTCTGTGTGATGATCGGCAGCTTGTGTCCGTTGAGTGCAAAAGGTGCAATGGGGTGTTTGAGGGAGGTGAGAGGAATGTTGAGCTTCCTGGCGAATTTGCAGTCCATGAAACTGCCCTCGGCCCCAGAATCCACCAAAGCGTGAAGAATAAGTGCGTGGGTAGACCACCGTAGACTCACCGGAAGGAGTGTCGAAGTAGATGAGGTCTTCTTGGCAGAGATCCCACCCGATAGTAGCCTCGGTTTTACTATCGGGCTTGGTCTTTTACCGGACAGCGCTGGATGTGATGTTCTTGGCTGCCACAGTATAAACACAGTCCCAGGGATCTCCGCCTGATCCTCTCCTCCCGGGAGAGCCGAGCTCGCCCCACCTGCATGGGTTCAGAATCTCCAGGTGGGCTGACCGCAACTTCTGAGCGCTGACGTTGAGCCTCCGGTCTGGTCGCGAGAACAACTCTCCCCCTCCGTCTGTCGGCTTGGTCGAGTCGGTTGTCTATCCTGATGGTGAAGTCAATAAGACCATTGAGAGAAGTGGGGAGTTCAGCGGCGCGGATCTCCTGTTGGATGCGGTCAGCCAACCCATGCAGGAAGTGATCCCACTGCGCCTCTTCGTTCCACTTACACTCCGCCGCCAGGGTGCGGAACTCGATGGCATAGTCGGATACGGACCTCTCTTCCTGGCGTAGATCCGTGAGAAGTCTAGCCGCCTCCCTCCCGGCGACGGAGCGGTCGAAGACTCGTCTCATCTCCACCGAAAGGGTGTGGAACGATGCGCAGCAGCTGTCCTGGTTCTCCCACACCGCCGTTCCCCAGAGGGCAGCCCTCCCCGTCAGTAGGGACAAGACGAAAGCCACCTTCATCTCCTCGGTGGTAAACGTGCGGGGCTGTAAGGCGAAGTGTAGAGAACAATGTGACAGAAATGATCGACAAAAGTTTGGCTCACCCGCATATTTCTCAGGAATGGGGAGGCGTGGTTCGGGCTGGGAAATCCCTCCTGGAGACGATCGGCGGTGTGGGTGGCGTGGGAGGCGCAGCGGGTGGCGGTTGTTGTTGCTGTTGAGCCTGGAGAGCGAGCTCGGACACCTTCGTCACCATTGCTTGGAAGGCTCGACCCATCTCATCTATCGCCTTGTCTTGGCGCTCCATACGATCACTGACTCTCTGCAGAATGTCCTCTAGATGAGATGGGGAACGATTGCCTGCTGCTTCCATGATGGTCAGATCCTACTGTGACGACTCGTAAGAGAGGAGGAAGCAATTGCAGGTAATTAGAATGGTTGTTTATTGATGGTAGAAAATACAGCGAAACTGAAAGATGAAGGCACAGTCCAGGATGTGGGCAATGGTGACGGAAGGTCTACAGTGGCGTGAGAAGTGCTGGATGGTGAAGTCGGTGGTGACGGTGTAGACGGTCGATGGATGAAACCAGGAAGTGACCGGAACACTAACACGAAGACGACAACACGAACACAATCCAGAACACTAACACGGGAGACGGTAATCCAACAGGGAGACTGCAACATGAGTGAGGATCTGACAACAGACAGAGAGAGAGGTGAGTATATGTAGCTGAGGGGTGATGAGGATCAGCTGGAGCGAGACAATCAACACCCAGGTGACCACAATCAACTAAACGAGCACATGGAGACAACGTAAGTACAAAAACAACCACAAAACATGACACGGAGGAAACACTGGATTTCCTACCGTGACAAATAGTGACAAACACACATGACAGACACTGATGAGCACGTCTACTTCACTTTTCTGATAAGCATTCGACCGATACGGTTTTTTCAGTTATTTATTCTTCAGAGATCATATTTTATGCACCCTGCCTTCAAAATATGTGGATAGATTCTAGAATATGATGTAGGTAAAGTTTAATAAACAGAAGATTGGGGAGAGAGTGATGTCTGAGAGACAGAAATTCCTGATGTGTGTGTTAACTGATGAAGTGTGAGTTAATATGTGCACTTTTTTAATTTTCACAATGGCATCAATCATAATCAGTAAGCGCATTTTAATCATATCCATACCGACTCAGATTCCTTTGTTCCAGGACTCGACAGCTCTTGCTTCACGGTGCATGAGGAAAAGGATGAGGTTGGCATGGAGTGTGTGTGTGTGTGTGTGTGTGTGCGCGCGTGCTGGAGCCAGAGGCTTTTGTTTCTCTCACACAATACTCTCTTTGTTTATATTCAGTTTAATGTGCCGGAATAACTTTCACTGCCAGACAGATAGAGAAAGAGAGAGATATTGCAGCTCTGATTGTGTTTTGGATTTGAGATTGATCATAATATCCCTATTGGCCGCTCGCAGTCGAGTGAAAAGTGCTTTCTCATTTCCGTTAATGCAAAATTTCAGCAGCTGAAGAGAAAATATATGTAAATATAATGAGTCAAAATAATGTATACACTCAAGAGTATGTGTGTCCCCAAGAGCCCAATCACCATAAATTCATGGCACATACACACACACACACACACACACACACACACACACACACACACACTGTATGTCTGCTTGTTTATAAACAGTTTAGATTTTCCAGTTCTTAGCGTTCTATTGGTAAGGTTATCAGTAGTGTTTTATCTTTCAGTATTGTTTCTTAATATTTTTTTATATGAACAACAACATATAATATTATAAAATGAAAAGACAGCATTTTAGGTGATGCACAGTAAGTGTCAAAATAGGACAGAGTTTAGAAAACAGCAGTAAACGAACAAATAAATAAATTATTATATCACAAATAGGTCAGAAATCTACATAGCGACCCTCTAGAAACCATTTTATTGTAGTGGTGAGTTTTGTAACACTCATATTTTCTTCAGACATTTGATATGAAACAGTGGATTTCTAAATAAGTTTTATGTGAGCAAATTATTCCTGATGCTCTCTTATAGAAGTGCTTAATGTTTGTCTGTCTCTATCCCTTTTGTCATTAAGAACAATAAAGACAACGCAACCCAACCCCACGCTACACAATGACATACATTGAACCATAACACAACACAACAAAACACACACACAAAAAAGAAAAAGACAGGCCAACTTAAAAAAATAAAATTAATTACTTCAATTTGTTATGGACACATTTACTAGTTTTCCATAAATTACATTTTGATTTGGTTCAAACTTCCAATTTTGATTTACTGTATTTTCCTTTAGATACAGTATAAGTCAAAATATTACTGTAATGTAGAACAATATATACCTGTATAGGCCTACACACACACACACACACACACACACAGACAGACACGTTACGCTTACAAATGAGTTACGCTATATATACTTTAATATATATATATAGTGTGTGTGTGTGTGTGTGTGTGTGTGTTAACTTTACAACTTAAGTACACCTTAGTATTTAAAATTTCAATTAAAATAAAGCAAAAACATTTTGTTAGTCAATGTAAATTAATTAAGTTAATAACTTTGTTTAACTAATTTAGTCCTGCATAAATCATGAGAAGACTGAAAATTCAGTTATCTCTTTTTTAGATTAAAATAAAAAAAACAGAAAGGGCAATTTTTTATTTCATACCCACTTTAAAGCTATGTGTGTAAATGCGTGTATGAGTGTGTAAAAGGGCAAACTATGCACACTATGTGCCATCATGCACACGTAAACATGAAGATAATCACTCTGCCATCTACACACACACACACACACACACACACACACAGCTGCATTAATCTCTCTCTCTCTCAGTTGCATTCTTTGAAATCTGCTGTCACCAATATCTCTAATTGCAAAACTGGCCCTATAAAACAGGAAGAGCACAAGCATGTGTGTGTTACTGATGTGAACCGAGAGATTGCTGGACCATCTTTAACTGGACTACCTTGTCATCCATCTGATTCTGCTGTGCTCATCCACTCTTCATTTCGCACTCCTCCCTCCACATGAAGCACAGATGAGAGATTGTTGTCTGCCAGATGGACTTTCCTTTTGGTCCACATCCATCTTTGACCTCCATCAGTTCAGTGAGGACAGAGGGGCCGTTTGATTGACAGGAGTGGGAAAGGAGGTCATCGGCTCTGCCTGGCCGCCCGTCCATCCCCGCTCACGCTTGCTTTCTCTCTTATTGTAACTCTGATTCACACTGGATACATTCATTAGTTAATTGGCTCGCTCTCAAATGAGTTTTCATTGGCATTCTCTGGCCTGCTCTTGTAAAACTCGATTCATTTGGCAATTATCACTATACACCATACTATTGTGGACAAAATTACTGTTTTCATTGACCATAAAGCCCCTACAAAGGGCTATTTAATCTAAAAAAAATAAATAAATAAAAAAAATTAAAGAATTTTAATGGCAGACAAGGGCCAGTGATGAAGCATGCCATTCATATCCAACCTTGATGTGCTTTTTAAGAATTTGAAAATAAGGTAGGATGATTTTCAGAGTAAAAACAAATAATAATAATAATAATAATAATAAAAACACTCTGATTCTCAGAAAAAGTTTTTAAATTCCCCAAAATTATTGAAATATAGTCCATAAGTTATATGAACTGCTGTTGTGATACTTTTATTTATTTTTTAAATGTAAATGTAAATGTTCATTTAGTCATTTAGCAAATGCTTTTATCCAAAGCGACTTATAGATGAAGACAGTGGAAGCAATCAAAAACAACAAAAAGAGCAATGATATATAAGTGCTATAACAAGTCTCAGTTAGCTTAACACAGTACACATAGCATGAGCTTTTAAATAATATAATAAATATAAAGAAAACAGATAGGATAGAAAAATAATAGAGCAAGCTAGTGTTAAAGGTATTTTTTATATATAATTGTATAATAAATGCAAAGGAAATACAATACAAAAAGATTAGAAAGGTAGTTAGATTTTTTTTTTTAAGAGTAGAATTAGAATAGTGAGTGCTAAAGTTAGAGTGTCAAATAAAGATGGAAGAGATGGGAGAAAATAAATGTTAAATGTAAAATATATATATATAAATTACACAATATTGTCTCTTTTCGCTCTGTGCCAATGGAAATAGTTCCAAAACAAAGCCAAAGCAGAACCATTGCACATCTCAGAATAACAGTGTGTGATGATTTGTCACTGAATAAATCCAGTTTTTAAACAAAAAGGTTAAATTAATGATTCAGTGACTCACTCATAAAGACAGTGTCACAAACTGGTGGTTTTAGTTTCATATTTGTAAACATAATATTTTAATAATTTTATAATTCATTATTATTTTTTTAAGACATCATATTCACAGCATTATTTGTGCAGTTGAAATTACAGTGTAAATGCATTCATATCAACTTTGAGCCACTTTAAACAGCCGGTGTAATAATAATAATACCTTACATTTATATAGCGCTTTTCTAGACACTCAAAGCGCTTACATGGTCATGGTCTCCTCATCCACCACCAGTGTGCAGCATCCACCTGGATGATGATGCGACGGCAGCCATAGTGCGCCAGAATGCCCACCACACACCAGCTTACTGGTGGAGAGGAGATGGACTGATGAAGCCAATCAGCAGATATGGGGATTGTTAGGAGGCCATGATGGTCAGAGGCCAATGGGGGAATTTAGCCAGGATGCCGAGGTCACACCTCTACTCTTTTCGAAAGACATCCTGGGATTTTTAATGACCACAGAGAGTCAGGACCTCGGTTTAACGTCTCATCTGAAGGACGGTGCTTGTTGACAGTATAGTGTCCCCATCACTACACTGGGGCGCTAGGACCCACACAGACCACAGGGTGAGCGCCCCCTGCTGGCCTCACTAGCACCTCTTCCAGCAGCAACATAGTTTTCTGAGGAGGTCTCCCATCCAGGTACTGACCAGGCTCAGCCCTGCTTAGCTTCAGTGGGCAACCGGTCTTGGGCTCCACGGTGATATGGCTGCCGGCAATTGTATTTCTCACTTCACCGGGAGTTTGATTGACAGGTGATCTGACCAATCATAATGCCAAATCTGCTATTACGTCCGCCAAACAGTGCAGACAGGAGACTAGAGTAGATTCACATAGGTGGACTTGAACTTGAAAAACTGTCTGTCTTTCTGCAGTTGAAATAAAATTCCTTCAAATATTTATTCATATTTCATGTTATATCTAATAAAGAGGAAGAGATGATCGGTTCTTGTGCCGCTTGAACTAAGGCAAAACAACGATCTGTCACAACACATTAAAGAGCCACAAAATGGTATTTTATTATATGAATTTCTTTTAAAAAAAGGACCAAATTTGAACATTGAACATTTTTTATTTAAACATAAACCTTAAATATTCTCATAACACTCAAATATTTTCAAAGATTGATGTTTTTATATGTTTTTATAAATATGATATATGCATCAAATTGAAATAGAAAGACAGAAAGATAGGCACAGATACTGGAGTAAATGAGGGACAGTGAGACATTTGCTGGAGTTCAAGAGCCCAAACAGCACTGAAGAATAGAGTCCCCTCCTGTTCAAGACCTCATTACGACTGTAGGATCTCTCTCACCGTCTCAGTTTCCAACACTTTCTTGTGCCTCTTCGTTTGGACAGGGACCCCAATCGATGCTTCTTAACTAGGTTAATATGGCACTTTAGAAACAGTCTATTCATTGGCCCAGGAGTACACACTGAGATAATTGCTTTTTGAATTGGCTCGTACTGGGAGTACGCGTGCAGTGACTGATGCCTACCGTCCTCTGTTGGATCTCTGATAGTTTTTCTCATTGGACATCGTAGGCATCGCAGTACATTCCAGAACCGAGGAAATTACGTGAAGTACTGAGAACAAGATAGTGGAAATGTGCTACACATGACATGAGACTAGCTGCTGCTGGGATGAAAATCTTTAAATCAAACTAAACAGATGTATCATGCTTATTCTAATATGCCTCCTTAAGTACATTGTGAATGCAACTTTTTAAAACAAAAATTAAATCGCAATAAATTGCAGTGATCTTATGTTTTGTTTCTTCAAAACTTAAAGTTTGTTTGTTTTTGTTGCTCATTGAGTTATTCTGGTGGTGGTGGCGCAGTGGATAAGACGCATGCTATTGGTCGGAGAGACCTGGGTTCGACTCCACTGTGAGACACCAATGTGTCCCTGAGCAAGACACTTAACCTCTAGCTGCTCCAGAGGTGTGCGACCTCTGATATATATAGCGATTGTAAGTTGCTTTGGATAAAAGCGTCAGCTAAATGTAAAATGTATTCTGTTAGCTTGCACTGTTTCTAGATTATCATAGTCTCCTTTGTCTGTGTTCATCAGGTCTCACAAATGTGTCTAGTTAATAGGGCTTGGGCGCCGAGTTGCATTCTGGGACGTGGCGGCCCTGTTACTGGCCTCGCGAATGTAAACATACAGCAAGTTGAACGAGAAAAGCAGAGTTGGGAGAAAGAAAAAAGTTGTTAAAAAGGATTTATAGGGATACGCTAAATAGGGACAGCCAGAACAGTGGCAAACAGTATACAGTAATCTGTGCTCTACCTAGCTGCTAGTTTAGTAACCGTTAGTGCTAACAACCATTCACACATGGACTTTTAACAATGTGTTTCAAAAGTGTAGTTAGTAGCTGTCAGCCCTCCCGTTTTTTCCGGGGTTCTCATGTATTTGAGTCCTTTCCCGCTGTCTTCCCGTTTTAGTATTTTACTGTAAAATATCCCGTTAGCCCTTCAATCAGACACGTCAAGTCTCTGTGTTAATGTCCTGTTGCTACTCCTTGCCCTTCCAGCGAAACAGATGTTTTCAAAGCATGGTTTTGCTTACTTGAAAGCAGCAACCTTAGCGTGATGTTGGGCTTTTTAAGATAGCGTGGTTGTTGTGGGATTCATGCCAATCTGTAACTAAAGTCACGTCAGACCTAGCTTCACAAATCGCTTAACGTTAGTTAATGCAGCAGTTTTGTAGTACAAATTTTTGCTGTCAGCAGAGAGATAGCAACAAAAAGATGAATGTTAAAATTACCCTTATTTTCAATGTTGACTTAAGCTATATAAATTAATTTTCAGATGTTATGGTCTCTGTGGTCGCGCCTCCAAGCAGGAAAGCGGTGTAAAGTTAATCCATTCTAATTTTGTTTTCCCCATGGCGATTATGTGTTGCGCTATTACACCCCACAATACAGAAACGTTTTACCATGGTTGAAATAGATTTTTAAATAATCAAATTAAGACACACGGATGAGAGGGAGTATGTCTAATCACTGCGCCATAGTCCGAGTAGCAGTAAAGGAGGCCATCAACGTGGCGGCCACGGCAAGTAATGACGTCATGATGCCTAAGCCCTATTAGCTTTTTTTGGCTCTAATATTTCTCTCTGTATTTAACCCCCGTGTTTTATTCAGTTCACTTATCTATTGTTCTTGCATTATATGTGGTTGTCTTGCATTATTTTATGAATAAATGTCCATTACTTAGATCCATCACCTCCATCTTTATATCACAATATTGTGATAGATCTACAGGAATGAAGCCTGATCATTATTATTATGATTATTATTTTTATCTCACACTCAAACAATAATAAATAAATTAATGGAAGAAAGAAGTTAAATGTCAAAGGGTGGGTTTAATTTGGAAATTAATTCTCGTTTTAACCATAATAAAGTTCTGACTATGAAAAGAAATATATATATAAATCAACATGTTTTTACCCCAGAAACAGTAGAATCTGTGAAGATGCTGCCATGTCGTATAGATGCTGTGTGTTTCACTGTGAAAGCGAAACTACTTTGTTTGGCCTTTCAAAAGAGGACAATATCTGCTTCATCAATGCTCTGATAAATCATTCAATGTTATGAGTGCCTTCATCTGAGCCAGTTTCTAGAATAACTTCAGTTTAAGGTTCGGCCTGTTGAGTTGTCTCATCCTACAAATCTCTGCTCTGAAATAAAGGCACAGCCCCTCAGAGGAGCACCTGGCTCTTTACAAGCACACATTTCATAAGACAACTCTTTCCTGAAGTTTTTCAGAGCTCCACCTTTAATAATCTCCCGTATAGGGACCGATATCAAGACTTTCATCATAAAGTTTCTGCTGCATTAGCTGAACATATGTGCTTTGTCCTCATTTAAAGACATTAACTGGCTGCATAGGAGAGAAGGGAAAAACTCTTCACCTCTGCAGTTTCCTCATTATTCTCAGTGCCCTGTAAATGGATTTGTAATTATGGCCTGTCTGCTGCGGATCTTGTGTAATTGTCCTCCAAGTCACTCAAAGAGTTTGCGGTACATTCGCTGACCGTGTCCGTATTATTTCCCCTATTGATAACGCTTGATGAAGTGCCATTACATCTCATTATTGCCCGTGCCGGCGGACACAAGACCGCACAGGGCTCCTGCGCCCGCGACCCCGTGCACTTCGAGCTCATGCTGCGACCCCAAGAAAGCTGCTGTATTTTTCCAGCTAAAGCATGAACGCTTTAAACCAGTGGCTGACATTTCCCTTCAGCTTCACACGGTTCTCTAATCTCAGTCATCCTGCAGCGCAAAGTTCCTCTAATCAGAGCACGTCACATTGCCACGCTGATAATACGCCAACCCGCTGGCCGGTGTACTCGCACTGCGCGTGGGCTGCCGGAGTTATATGGAGGTGAGAAGTTGAAAAACAAAGCCCCTGAGAATGAAAGAAAGGAAGAAAGAAAGAAAAAATGGCAGAGAAGGGAAGACAGAAATTTGAATGTATTTGAGTCATGGGCGTTTTGCCATGAAAAACTAAAGCGTATTGAATCTCATGCCTGCGGATTTGGCTGCATTGAGAGGCTCGCCTGCCCGTGCCAAGTGCACAAATCCGCACATCTGTTTGCGCATTTGAGTCTATGCCGGCTTAATGAGATCTACTCACACAGACCCGCTCCAGTCCCAGCAGCTTTTGCCCGGATCTGCGGAGGTAATGTTATTCTAATTAGAAAGAACACATAGCAGCAGTCAGAACCTTAGAGTCGACATTTGCTGACCCCATCTACACTTATTACGACACACATATATATAAATCATAAAAATTTAGCTATAATTGTGCTTTTACAGGCATGGCTCATTGAATTTGTCACTGAATCGAGATGCCTCATATGAAAGTGTAATATATGGGATGTTATCCTATAACAAGAGTGATGTTGCCATAATGTTACTTATAATGTTCCCATACATACCGTCATGTACAGCACATTCCAGGGCCCAGTTTATGGCAGGGCCCATCTCTGACCATTATTGTGGACAAAGGTTTGCTTTATTGTGATTGGATCTTGGTGGACTAACATAAGCAAACTGTTTAACACCATCAGATAAAGATGCCAGGACAACAGCCAGACACTTCTTAAAGGAACACTCTGACTTTTTGGGACTTTAGCTTATTCACAGTATGCCCCAGAGTTAGATAAGTCCATACATACCTTTTTCATTTCTGTGCGTTCTATAAGTGTTATTTGACGCACCCACCGCTAGCCTAGCTTAGCACAAAGACTGGATGTAAATGGATACTGTTAGCATAGTAATCCCAATAAGTGACAAAATAATGCAAACATTTTACTATTTATGTGTTGTGATCTGTATAGTCACAGCAAGTACAAATAACAAGGCTATATGAGACAGAGACCATTTTTAATCGTATAAATACTGGGAACTATATATTCTCACTAGGCGTAGGAGCACAGCTAACGTTACTTGGGCGGAGTCGCTACTTGGGCGGAGTGATTAGCGGAGCACACTAGACGTGCTGTTGATGGTTTCGTAAGCAAACAAACGTGACTAACTTGCTAGATGTGACTCGTGATCATGGCTGACTTTGAGGAATTGTCAGACTCAGAGGAATTTTACTGTGTATCAAACCAAGAACCAGAACCATATAGTTTTGAGCCAGAATACACAGACAATGAGTAACAAACTTTGAAAGCTGTAAGACAAGATGTTGAAGGGAGAATCAGAACGAACACAGACTGGTGCTGTGAAAATGTGGAACATGCCAACCTATGCCGACAGAACCGAGTGCCTTTGATGTAATGAATGGGACCGGGTATTGCCATCAATGTCAAGGCTTGATGACAATCAAAATATTTGCGTCACTACCACGGAAGATTTCTCTGCCCTAATACTACCGGCAGTTGTCACTTTTTTTCCCCATTGTGACAAGATCAACTGGAAGAAACGGCCCATGCCGAGTGAACCTAATGGTCAGCTGTCCACCAAGTAAGTGATTTTGTTATAATGATCACGAGCAGTGTGTTCATGACAACACAATAATAACAATAAAGGGGAGACACGGAGCCCCTATTCACGTAATAGTGTCACTACTAAGGTTATATTACATTAGCATGGCACTGTTACAGCATGGCTAATGTTAGTCATCTCAAAACATAACGGAACACTTACCGCAGCAACAGGTGATCCAATTTGTCCTGTCTTTATTATCGATGGGATGGCTGTATCCTTTAGCACACGTTTCATGGTCCGTGTGGCAACTTGCATTTTTCCAAAATAGTCGTCCACAGTAAAATGTTCAGAGCAAACGAAATATTTCGTGAAGGCGTTTACAGGTGTGTTCGGATCTATTTCCAGAGCAAGTAGCCATCGATTCATCCGGTCAGCGTTTTGGGTTGGAATTCTATGAAACATCATAGTATTACCTGGTCTCCCCTGTTTATTGTCGCAGCTCTTTACAATACAGCAAACACCCATGATTGTACAATATAAATGTACTATCTAGTAATTGCTGACTCTATTACTCCAACTCTGAGCGAACACTCTGCTCATCACCACGGCGCGTCTCGTGTGCTGCGCTAATCACTCCGCCCAAGTAACGTTAACTGTGCTCCTACGCCTAGTGAGAATATAGTTCCCAGTATTTATACGATTAAAAATGGTCTCTGTCTCATATAGCCTTGTTATTTGTACACGCTGTGACTATACAGATCACAACATGTAAATAGGAAAATGTTTGCATTATTTTGTCTCTTATTGGGATTACTATGCTAACAGTATCCATTTACATCCAGTCTTTGTGCTAAGCTAGGCTAGCGGTGGGTGCCTCAAATAACACTTACAGAACGCACAGAAATGAAAAAGTTATGTATGGACTTATCTAACTCTGGGGGATACTGTGAATAAGCTAAAGTCCCAAAAAGTCGGAGTGTTCCTTTAAGCCATATTCACACCGCCAGTGACACACAGCAACAGAGCGACATAGTCCTATTCTTTTTCAGTGGAGAGTGGGTGACTTCTGGTGACACAAGCGACAGTGAGCATTGGTGAAGGAATTCGGGCATGTCAAGGGATGCGATTTAAGTGACAAAAGTTCGGAATTCTTCAACTTTATTCAAATAAGCAGCAAATAACCAACGGTAGTGAAATCAGTGGAGAGCACATGATTCATCTGAGGTAGTGAAGTGTTATGGGGGTAACTAGGCAACCAGTAATGGGAATGCCCAATAGCGACAAGCAGCGAAAATGTTGCTGGCGGTGTGAACGGGGCTTTAGAGTGCAAGAAGAAGACTTTTGGTGCAAAGCCTGGGAAGGACAGGGCTTCCTACTGCTCAAAATGCATTTTCTGCCCTTCACCCAACCAACAGACTGATTTCTCAGGTGTTGGCCTGTGACTGCCATAACATTTCTTTAGGACTTCTGGACATAACAGCAGTGTATATCAGGGTATATCAGAGCTTGAGTTGAAGCTGCTTCATCGACCCCCACATCAGTGTACAGCAAGCCAAATAAGTTTACCCACAAATTCCTTAAGATTATATGGGCAAACAAACTTGTTAAGTCAGAGAAATAAGTATTCTCAGTGACAACAATGTGTAGTGCAACATCTTACACAAACTTAGCTGTTAATGGACAAATGAATGCATGCATAAAAGTTCAATCTTTTTCCATCATGTTTGGGGTTAATGTGTTCCTAACATTGGCATTATCGAATGCCTGCACATTTCTAGTTTGGACTGGGCAAATAAGTTATACAAGAGGAAAGAAGGGTAGTCCACACCTTGTCCTCCAACTCTGATGAAAACAGCCAATCACAACCTGGAAATGGAGAAGCACCAGATTGCAATCTCCTCATCATCTGGAGTTACCTTCCAAAAAGACACTTCTTGATCTGAGTCTCTGGCCTGCATGGGTGAGACACAAACAGATAAACCTCAGTTCTGAGTCTGAGTACTGCAATGGAACATACGTTAACAGATACACTGTTCTGAGTCTGAGTCCTTTTACCAGGAAGTCTCTTCTGAGTCTCCTGCCTGCGAGGATGAGACAATAGCAGATCAACCTCCATTCTGAGTCTTGTCAAGGAAAGGACAGCAACAGATCACCAATGTTATGAACCTCTGGCCTGTGAGGGAAGAGAAAATAACAGATACCAAGTCCTGAGTCTCCAGCTTCGAGGCAGCAACAGATACGACCATGTTCTGAGCCTCCAGCCTGCGAGGAAAGAGATAATCTATGTTCAGACTTCATTTAGAGTCTTCGTCCAGCAAGAGAACAACAGATGCAGCATGTCCTGAGTCTCCAGCCTAAAGAGATAAAGAGGATCGATCAAGTTGTAAGTCTCTAGCCCAGAGAGGCAGAAAACACACAGACGTCTGCAACAAGATTAAGCTCCGGCAAGCAAACCTTAATTCCAAGGTACAGTACCTTTGCATCCGTGTTCCAGCTCCAGGGTCACATCTGCGTGTTCCCGATTTTAGGACCCTTTGGTGCTCCAGGAGGTCAGCATCCTTCAGCACTTCATGTTCAAGTTTTTGTGAAACCAATTCGCATTGTATGCATCTTATGCACTTTATTCTTATTTAATTTATGGTATTAATTTAGTAGTTGTTGATTACTCTTGTCTATCTTTTGTTAATAAAATCTGTTTTATTATACTTGTGTCTTCCTTGTGTTGATGATACAGAAAGAGGTTCTACAAGTAAGAGATCCCACCAATCTTTCTTTTGTGATGTACTCATAACCACAGCTTAAGTGACGTGTGATCCAAATATTATAATGTCATTGTTGACGCGAGTACCCATCACTACACTATTTTGCCTCCTTAGGTTGGCGAAATAAAAAATGCATGACTATCTTTTATATTTACTTACATAACACCATCTTGTATTGATTAATTTTAGGAGGGATTTGCATTTGTATGTAATATACTGTATATTCATGTCCAAAAATTAAGGCCTACATAAACATACATCTGTATGGGCGAGAAAACTATATGTCAATATTTGAAATTGTTTCTAATATGTTTCATGTATGATTTTATTTCATTTAACAATATAATTCATATATGGTAATTACTTATATTACATTTACATATGGGGCTGTTTGCTTTGCTATTAACACAAGACAATCTATTCATCCATCCATCTACTCTCCAAAGTGCTTATCCTCTATAGAGTCAAGGATGCTGGAGTCTACTAAACAAACCATAGAGCTTTCTATTCAGAAAGAAATAATGACATAATTGTTATATTCTTCTAAGAGCACTTGAGCTTCATTCTGAGGCACCTTTGCATGACTGCATGCAATTATTACCAGTGTTCATAAATGAAGCTGTCAGGAGCTGCTCTCAAGGACTATGTCTATACATATTAAGATTAGAGCTACTTGGATTTCACATGAATAAAAAATATATATTTATATTAAGCAATGTCTTCACATTCAATGTGTGTCATTTAATTGTGTAAAAATGTCAATAATTGTCACTGAGACATTTCAGATTGTATTCCTAATTTTAATAGAAGTTAAAGGAAAACAACTCCTTGTCACAGTGTCTGGGTTGTGTTCCCTGGGGTTCCACTAGATGTCCCCCTTTCTCACGGTGTCTGTCACCTTATCACTTCCTGTTCCCTTATTTGGTCACCTTCCTCCTTGTTGTGTAATTGATTGTTCCCCCACCTGTCTCCTGTTTCCCCATTATCCTTCTGTGTACCCGGTCTTCGTCACGTTGTTTCGAGTCTTTGTCATGGAGTCCTTGTTTAATGTTACAGTTATTTAATGGCCGTCATCCTTGCCTTGCTTAGTGTTTGTGTCTTGTTCATGTTATGTTTTGGATCTTCTGGTTTTGACCCTGCCTGGACTGTTTACCCCTTTGGATTTGCCCTCAAATAAACACCATACCTGCAATTGGATCTCTCTCTCTGTGTTTCCAGTACACCGATCGTGACACTCCTCTACACCTCTGCCTGTGTGTTTTTTTTTTTCTTGTCTCTTTTCACCTGCTGTCTCTCCTTTTGGAAAGGATGGCACACAGTATGATTGGTTTCTCATTTTTCACAGAAAAACCTATCATCTGTATCTTTGTTTTTCAGGGAATTGACTGCAATTGACATCATCCAAGGACTGTCAAGTGTGCATGGTTTCCCATCTTCATTCTAAGTCTCTGTGTCCATCCATAGCAATCATTGGAAGATCTGTCTTCTGCCAAGCGGAGGTGCTTTTGAACTAGTGCCGCTGACACTTCACAGAAGTCTCCAATGTGGGGATAAGATTTATACTTGTAGATTTCATCACATATCTACTCTAAAATGTCCAATTTCATTTTTTGTAGTGACAGCCTGTCATTTTCCTTGAAAGCATAGTTTCCTTTTCTAACTGGAATTCAGTATCAAGAGGGATGCAAGGAAATGTTTATATATATATATATATATATATATATATATATATATATATATATATATATATATATATATATATATTAGTTTAACAATGTGGTAAAAGCATTGATTTATTTGTTTAATGGTCACAATTTACCAACACTAATGAAACCAGTGAAGTAAGATTAGGGTGAGAGGTGACACTTTAGTAGGGACCAGATCTCACTTTAGTTGCTTATTAGCATGCATATTAATTACATATTGGCTGTTTATTAGTAGTTATAGTAGTTAGCGATGACAGAGAAGGACGAGAGAGGACCAGGCCTGGATTTTAGTTTGTGTTTTGGTTTTGTTTGTGCGCGGCAGTCAGCCGTGAGGGGCTGCTGCGCTGTTTTGTGTTTACTTTGTAATTAAAGTTTCAGTTTGATTGTCCGCCTGTTCCCACCTCCTTCTTCCCATAATTAGGAAGTTTTATTGTTACAAGCTTGTTAACAGCGAGAATTGGAACTTAAAATAAAGTGTGACCGGGTGGGACTGTCTGTTTGTACTGAACAATGGAACACTGCTAGTGTGCTCAGAAAACAACTTGAAAACTTGAACAGTCTTTTTCAAAAGTCCTAATGGGCGATATAAAAATAGTCTATCAGTCCCAATAAAAAGCAATGCCATTCATATTCTCTATTACTCCCTGGGGTTGGGCTCAAATCACATTCACATATTCTCTTCATGGCAGGTTTGACATTTGATATGAGGCCAAACGTCGTTGGTTCTTGAGTGGTTGTTTATCAGTCACGATGCTTATGTGTGAATGAGATTGGAGAGTGTTTGCGCTGTGTGGCTTTCCTTTCTCTGTGTGATCATCTCTTACTCTGAACAATGGTGATAGATGATTCCTTGAGCAACTTATTTTTATGACAACAGTTTCAGAGTTTGACGTGATGGGTCAGATGTGTGGGTTGTGTCTGACTAGGATGTGAAGAAACAGAACAGTCTCACAATGTTTACCAATTTATATGTTAGGACAAAATATTTTTAATATAATGCTTATGGAATGCTCTTATAATTTTATTAATATTTGATATACTCCTTTCTCATTACATTGAGAAAACATTATTAGAACATTTTTGGAGAAACTGATGATGTTATTTGTACTTGAACGTTCAGAGAAACATGTCTGTAAAGTTCTAATCCTGACAAGAAAACTGGACTTTTTTAACATTCTTCAAATATTACAAATAAACATTCAAATAGAGTTTTATTCTGGGTGAAAATACAGTGAGTAGAACATTTAAGAATCATTTTGTAACTTTAAATAACGTTCTAATCATGACAAGTTAACCAGACATTTTTTAAATTCCTAAACATTCAAATAAAACAATATTTTGTGTAAATATACAATAAGTAGAACATTTAAAGAATGCTATTGTTACATGTAGGTAAAGTTTAATCACAACTTTTTTTAAAACATTAAAAGAAAATGTTTTTCTAAGCTTAATTCATTACCCTGGTAAGTGTAAAGACGTATCTGATAATCATATCCAATCAGAGTCTGTCATACTGAGGAAAAGGGCCAGACATGTTGTGAAAGATCATGCAGAGTTTGGCTTTCCGTGTCACAAGCTTTTATACATTTTCTGCTAAATCAACTTGCTTTTTGTGCTTATGTCACTTAGGCCACATGCATGGGCTGCTGGGAAACATTTGCCAGTAGCTCTACAGCTATCTACAGTAGACATTACTTAAAGAGTTTTTCATTCAGAACTGAAGAACTGGTCACAGATTAAGACTTGATGACTCTTGGTCATGACTGACTGTTTGACCCTGTTGTTTGCCCCGCAGGAGTAAACACAAACTGAGGCAGTTACGAAAAAGTGCTGTTTCAGAATCTCATAATTTAATAGCCTATTAGTTGCTAGCAGTATGTTTATGATTATTTTTTTTACATGCAGTTAACTGACTGTCAAAAGTAGTTTACTGCACTCTGGAGACAACGAGGGAATAATAAACACACTGTAGAACAGGATCTTGTGTACTTTTCATGCATGATTGGCCTGGTAAGTGCCTGAGCAATGAACATGGTGAATTATGGTGACAACTAGACTCGACGCTAGATAACATTTCACAGTCAGATTTGTGGAAGGAAGCAAAGCAGGCTCATTAACCTCCAGACACAGCTCCATTTAACTTTATTAACAACCAAAAACCACCAACCAGAGCAAATGGAAACGCAGACAGAGAGGACAATTTTTTATCTATTTGTCCTCGAAGGCTGTTATCATTCCTTTGATGGAACAAATAACCCCTGAGATGCTGCAGAAACAGCCCAGCAGTAATATCAGCAGGTCCAGAACCCTGCGGCTCACGTCCAGCTGAGTCCATTTCAGCTGCAGGTGGAAGAGAGCCGGGAGCAGAAGAGTCATGGCCGCCCCGGTCACGCTGCCCGTGAGGCCCATGAGGAGGGAGAAATGAGGCACGCACAGCGCCATGATGAGGGTGAGGAGGAGGAGAGATCCACGCAGGAGCAGCGTCCCCCGCTCTGATCCTTCTGCAGATGAGCTGAGTTTCAGGACGCCCGTCTGCAGGATCTCTGCCGCGGCGTAGAACGGGAGAGGGTACGAGAGGAGAGCCTTTGCCAGCAGACACAAGTTCACCACCATCCGCAAAGCAGTAGGCAAGTTATCGGTTATCACCTAAGAAAAAAAAACAAAAACAAAAAACGTCTCTTTAAAAAAACATATAAAGTCTCTTTAAATGGGTCATATGATGAGATTAAAATTTCTCCTTTCTCTTTGGAGTGTTACAAGCTCTTGGTGCATGAATAAGATCTGTGAAGTTGCAATTCCAAAGATATATTCTTTATAAAAGATAAGTCTCTTCCACAATCCCCTAAAATAGCTCGTTCTAACAATCCCCCACATCTCTACGTCATTATGTCGGAAAACTTGCATAACATGTTTGCAGCACATTTTACAGAGGACTGTTTCCTGAACCAGCAGCCTGCAATGCTTTTGTGCTCAAAGGCTGTTTCTATAAAGAGAGGCAGTTCCAACTTTGCAAGGACAGCCTGGCGCTTCTAATTAATAGCCTGTAAGTACTTTTTTTTTTTTATAATTTGCCAAATGATGATTCAAACTTGAGTTTTGAACAGTGTACAGTAGAGTAGGCTTGTTGTTTCTCAGATTACAAATGCAAACACAGTTTTATGTTTACGCTGCACGATATGCAACGCAATTCGTAAAAATGTAGTATAAGTCATTATAATCAGTAATTATGTCCCCACTGGATGCAACAAATTCCTCATTTGTAATAGGTCTTATTAGTTTGTCTCATCTGATGTCCTGATCGCGAACAATCTTTCAAACATCTTTTTCGTTTAACCGGATCTTTTGGTGTACCGGTTGAAGCAGTTCACCAAATCGAACTGAATCATTTGAAACAGTTTGCATCTCCAATACTCAGTAATCCTTAAATGACTTATTCAGTTACTCCTAACTGTAGATTAAAAACTGCTAAAAGAGAACCGATGATGTGATGTGCACGAGCAGAGCAGCTGGACTGAGTCTCGTGCTGCTGGCCTGGGAGACGGTATATGTTAAGGGGCGTAACATTTCTGTCCCATGCTTGAGGCATTCGGCCAATCAGAGCTGACCAATCAGAGCACACCTCACTTTTTTCAGAATGATGAGCTTTGTTAAAATTGATGCGTTTCAGAAGGCGGGGCATAGAGGAGAATCGATAATCTACCTTATATTGAAAATAATGTGTTTTTTGAGCATTAAATCGCATAAACACATTGCATTACACCAAATACACCAAATAATGTTATTTTTTGCAGCATCATGACCCCTTTAAATGGTATAGACTTTCCTGTAGCTCAAACAGTCGAGTGCTACTCATGCCAATGTTATGGGTTCGATTCCCAGGGACGCAAGAACTGGTGAAATGTCAAATCTGCTCCTTGAATGCAAGTTGCTTGGAATAAAAGCATCTGTCAAATACATAAATGTAAAAATGTATGGCTCACCTGGACAGAAATAACAGTGGCCACCATTCACCATTCACAAGTGTCTCTGTTTTTGTACTACAGTAGAAAGAAGGGAGCTTATGTTCCCAAGGTCCTGTGTTCCTAAGTTAGCTTAACCCCAACCCTACATATAACCATGGGAACATAGGACCTTTAAATCTAGGGAACATGGGAATAATGTTAGGTTTTTTTTTTTTTTTTTATCTGGGTAAACTATCCCTTTAATACAAAGAAAACTTCTTTCTCTGTCTCAACTTCAGCTGCTATTGTTAGTTGTCACCACAACAGAATTATCCACACATTATCCGGCACAGGTTTTTCACTGGATGCCCTCCCTGACACAACCCAGCACTGAAAGCATCCCCAGAGCTGGGACAGATTCACACTCATGCCTATGGCCAATTTTGTGTATCCAGTCATGATTTTATATTATATATATATTATATATAACACCTAATAAATACGTATTTGTTGTTATAAGTTTAAGAGTATGATTGTTTATAACATACACAGCAAAAAAATCTGAGTGAAAGTAACTCTGGGAGTACATGTGAGACCACACTCAAGAGTGTAAAAGTGTTAAAATAGGAGTGTTAAATTAACACTGAAGCAGAGTTAAAGTTAATGAGATAATTAAGTGATTAATTGAGTGATGATTGACCATTATTGGTGAGACCTGATGTTAACATGCAGAATCAACAAAGACGAAAATCACTATTTTAATGGTGTCACCATTATAGTGGTCAGTGTTTGCTTTAGTTGGGCTCTTGACCCTTAAAATGGGGAAGTCATGGCCTAATGCTTAGAGATTCGGACTCATAGTTGAAGGGTTGTGATTTCGAGTCTTGGGCAGGCAGGAATTGTGGGTGGGGGGAGTGCATGTACAGTTCTCTCTCCACCTTCAATACCATGACTTAGGTGTCCTTGAGCAAGGCACCAAACCCCCAACTGCTCCCCGGGCGCCGCAGCATAAATGGCTGCCCACTGCTCCGGGGGTGTGTTCACTGCTCTGTGTGTGTGCACTTCGGATGGGTTAAATGCAGAGCACAAATTCTGATAATGGGTCACCGTACTTGGCCGTATGTCACTTCACTTCACAAATGTTAAAGTCAGATTTTAATTGGCTGTTATAACAGAGTTATAAAACTGATGGACAAGCAAAAACTATTGTTATTCCTGAATTAAAGTTACATTGTTGATTATTGCAGCCCTATGATTCTTCAACAAAGTATTTGCAGCATTTTAAATACAATCTGAGGAATTTCTTAAAAGTTGTTTGTTCAAAAATCTTTTAAAAGAGTCTTTCAGTTAGACGTGCAAACATCAAGAATCAACCTGTGAATCTCAACAATGGTGAAAATCAAAAAAGCATGTTGCAGTGCATTCTGGGTGCCACATATTAAATTCATCCATGGCTCCCATGATGCATTGCCACCTGAATAAATTATTAGCTCAATTGTTTCAGTAATTTCCTTTATTCTTACTATTCTATTTTTGTTTTTATGTTACTTTTAGTAGTTTGTTTTCTAATGTTTAGAGTTTTTCTGAATATGCTGTTTGTCACCATTGTTGAGATTCCTACACTAATTTTTGATGTATATGTGTGCCTATAACTTTTTTTTTTTTATTATCAGAACAACTTTCAAGAAATCCTTTTAATTAGCGGGTACTGTACAATCACAGGGTTGTTATAATCAATGAGGTCAATCAAATCTGTTTAGGCTTTAATTGAGTCTTTTGATTCATTTTTTTTTTGTCTGTTTGTTACAATTCAGTTGTAACAGCCAAACCAAATCTGACTTTAAAAGTGTAAGGCTCAAGAGCCCAACTAAACCAAACACTGACCACTATAATGGTGACATAACAATAGTGATTTTCATCTTTTTTGATTCTGCATGTTAACATCAGGTCTCTTCAATAATGGTCAATCATCCCTCAATTAATCACTTAATTATCTCATTAACTTTAACTCCTATTTTAACACTTTCACACTCTTGAGTGTGTCTCACATGTACTCCCAGCAGAGTTAATTTCACTCTCGATTTTTTTGCTATGCACTATAAACACCATATTGAATCTACTTCATTTACAGTATAATGGACTGTTTCATATCTTGACATTAAGATCTGCACAGTATCCTACTACAGTTTGTGAGTGGTTAGATGTTGAGTGTTATTTGAGTGTTTCCTGTGGAGCTAATGTTAACTAATTGATGTGTGCTTAATACTCCAACTGAAAAAAGTGCAATGTTTTATATGGTTACATTTTATTTTGATGGTCCCCTTAATGCTCAAGAATGGTAGAATCTAGTACGGTAGAATGAGATGACGTACTTGCAGAGACACTTATAGTCTGTTTATCTGTTGGTTGACCATCAAAATAAAGTGTTAACATATATTTACAGTTGCAGACAAACTAATACTCAAAATAATCAAACTGATATTACAATAAAAATAGTTCAAAGCAAATGTGTCATATTACCCATTCATACTGTATGATCTGGTGTCTGATAAAATGGCTGTTTGAGATAAAAAATAAATTATTATTATTATCACCTACTTATAAGTGGTATTTGACCAAATTAATGAGATATTCATGAGATGATACAACATATTATAAGTTTTTTTTTTCTAATGCATTATGCATTCATTATAACACCTTAAGAATACCCTTATAATGTATTATAAATAGAGGCAATATTTTTTCAATATTTTTTTATATTGGTGTCTGGGATGCCACAAGACACATTTGGGGATTTTTTTTTTTTAAGTTTAGCTTAGCTTCTCACTCGAAAGTAGAGGCTTGGACACGGAAACAGTTTTCAATATGTCACAACTTAACAAGGGTGATTGTTTCTTGCGATTGGTTTTAGTAATAAAGACATTTTATGCATTTTCTCCTGGTGTATGAAGTTGTCAGCTGGTAAATAAGAACAGCCAGTGACTACAGTAGAGTGGGATCACTCCACCTCTTTGGTTTCCTCTCCCCATGTGAGAAAGGCCACAACAGAGAACGATGTCTTCAGTACACAGGCCAGAATGTGAGTCCAGTCTATCATGCTGTTGAAGTCTAGCCTGTTGGTCATGCTCTCCTCCAAAGTAGGCAGATAAATCTGTGATGTGTAGCTAAAGATGATCACCCCCACTGCAACCTGGAAGCCATCGAAGTCCACCACTACCGCACTCAGCCTCCTACTGGCCCACTGTGATGACTGACGGAGGCAGTAGCCAATCACAATGAAGGTGATGAGGAACTGAGCCAGCGAGCAGAAGAGGCTCAGACGCGACAGCACCCGCAGGTCACGGATCAGCATGCAGGGCACCAGGATGAGAAAGGTGATGGCAGAGCAGGTCGCCGGGGTCAGAGAGAGAAAAAACAGGCTGTGGCACATCAGGTTACTACTCACAACCAAGTATAGGATGCACGTCATCACCAGTTCCACCACCTGCGCTGCATTTACCACCTTGCCCCCGATGTAAGGGCAGATGTTTCTGCAGCAGGCGGTAGCGATGTCCTCATAGGTGCGTCTGACGCGGACCGAGTGTCCGTTCTCGTCCTCTTCATACAGGCAGGACACCAGGATCTTTCCGGTGTAGCTACAGATGAATGCGGCTAACACCAGCAACAGCAGACCCACATACCCGCTCTGCAGCAGGGCGTAGGGCAGACCCAGCACAAAGATACCCTGAGAAAACAAAGAAACAAGTTGCCTCAGACAAATGCATGGCTCAATTGAGACTAATTGAAGGCTTTCCTGCCTCTCAGACCCCAAAATCCCACATATCTACACTTGTTTTAAAAGACATCCCAGCAATTTCTTAAAGTCTGAGATTTAAAAATGAACTTATTTCTCATCTTTAAAAAGTACAAGAAAGTCTTAATTAAGATTTCAAGAGGTCTTAAATTTGGGGACGGAAAGACAAGAATTGTGATATAGCTTTATCTGATGATTAAACTTCTAAAGGCTTCGATATCAATAAATAAATATGAGAGCTGCCCATTTTAGAGTTCTGATTTGTTTATTGCTGTTACCAGAATAAACCACATCATTTCTGCTGTTCCAAAACGCCTCCTGCTGACAGAGAATGAATGTGCATTCAATCAGCCCATCTGCTGTTTTTGTTCAGACCAATGTGAAAATCAACTCGTGTTTTTACACCACAAACACACAGAGTTATAAATGTTAACTGGTGGATTGACAAGAAGATACTGCATGATAAAAATCTAAACAATAATATATTAAATTATATTTGTTATTTAATTAATATAATGATTGATAAAAAATGTTTAAAATTAATAAAGTAATTGATAAATTTGACTCCATTTTCTTAAAAAGAATCTGTAAAACGTGAGGTTGATACTTGAACGATTCATAACAGAGGACTCAGACTACATAAAGACGACTAGGAGAGATGTTACACACACACACACACACACACACACACACACACACATCTGTGTGAAAGACACTCACAGCTGCACAGCAGATGGGAGCAATGAAATCACACCCTCTCACACACCCTCCGCTAATGAAGTCATCTCTAAAGAGATGCTAAGTGACAGATATTTTATCTTGTCTGTAATTGTTGGTAAATTGCTTTGTGTTAGACACAATGAATAAAGATACAACAGTGCATTCATTTCCTCTCAGGGTCCTAATGACTGTATCTCTCGTGAACAGACAACAGCTGATCAATTCACTGACAGAGACATGAAAGAGAGAGAAAGCGGGTGCAGAGCCTAGTGAGCCACATGTTTAGGCTTCAAAGATGCTCTTCTGACATCGCTAGCCATCCGTTAGCAATCCCATTCATCTCAACCAGATTTATTTTTTCCTCTCAAAATACTGACCCTTAACCCTAACCTTAACCTCAGTTTAACACTGATAGCACATCCTGATTGAGCATTACAGTTTATTATAATTGGATCTTTGTGATTTTTCTGAAGGGAATCCCTTAAGTCTGAGCCTTATTGTGATGATGTTTTTACTACATCTGACTTCGACAGATTGCAAAGAAAAAATTGCCCAGAGATTTCCACTCAAAAAAGGCGGAGCCCAGAGCCACACCCACCTATTACATCATCACCTCAAACCAGTGATAGTTCAAGAGGTGTTTAACAGCTGGAGCGAACTCCAGACGGTTTGCTTTGACAGGTTTCGAACGTTTCGAACTCCACTAAACCTTGTTTTGCCCTGAATTTGTTAAAAACTGTAACACACCCATTTGTTTTTAGATTTAACTTGAAGTTTATCAGGGCTTTAACTCATTCAAACTGACAAAAGTTTGTGACCTGCATGCTGCCATCTTATTGCCATCATAGGCACGCAGCTCTGACATTTTTTTATACCCAATCATGTGACATTCAGCTATCCTGAGACTGAGCTGAAATGGTTCACTGGAATGTAGACAGCATATAGCAAGACAGCTCACTACAGAGGAAAGACAGATTCACATAGAGTAAGACAGGTGCGTGAAGAGGAAAAGAGAGGCACATTCGGCTATAAAGTAAAGCAGAAGGATGAATTAAACAAGCTCAAGCAGCGATAACGAGCTGTGTGATCATTAACAGCTCTACCTATTACCCTTAGTCTCAAGTGGGAACGACCAGATGAGGTCATTTATGCAGCTAAATAAGGGATATTCAAACACACACAAACACTCGTGCAATCATTCTAACCATGCAGAATCTGAGATTAGGAAATTGGCTGATGATATTTTACTAAACATTTAAATTTAGGATCGTAACAGGCAGATCCAGGGTGAACTCTTCACACCACTGAGTGCAGCATTTCAGCACAAAAACGTACATGACTAACCACCATATGAAAATCTAATTTTGATTGGCAACTCATACATTCAAAGTAACTGCAGCTACACGTCATCAAACTCTTATTAGAGTATCGGTAGTCTGTTAGGTTAGGGTTAGTATTAGTAGAATAAGTTGAATATAAATTTACGTCTAGTCAGCTGAATGTCTGTTGTTGAACCAACAAAATAAATGCAGATGCAGTTACTTATAGTGAGCAGAATGTCTAAAGTGGATTATAAAAAAAAGTAAATATAACAAAATGTTGTGAGGTTCATGCTTAAAACAAGAATTTTTTTTTTTTGCATATTTGGTATAAAAATGTAAATCATGTTACATTCTCTGAATATATATATAATATTGTTATCTTAGATAAATACTTGTTTTTAAGATGTTTCGATTTTTTATGAAAAATGTTATTTATATTTAGATGTGGAGCACCATTGAGCAGATGCTGGCCATGCAGTAATGCAGTAAGATGATCTGCTGCATCCTCCACAACAACAGATCATCCTAACTTTTTTTTTTTTTTGGCAGTGTTTATAACGTTATCTGATTTACATAATATATTTTCTGAATCAGAGAAAGCATGTGCACATAAGCGACACTACGAGCGAGCGTATTTCAGCTTTTGTGTTGTGTTGTGTGTACAGTACCTGTGGCCAGCTGCACATTAACTTAGCACTTTTTCCTAGACCTTTTTTTTCTACATTTTTAGATTTTAAAAATTCACTCCCAACACATGTGTGATGAAGGTGTGTGTGTGTGCTCACCTGTATGGCACTGGTGACGTTCCAACCCGCCTCCCAAGTTGTGATTTTCGGCCGTGTGCTGTGAGAGCCGTCTGTGTGTAATGCAGCCTGACTTTCAGGACTGGAAGCCTGAGACTCACACCTGCAAACGTCTCCGTACGTGTGAGCCAGCTCATCCCTCACCACCAGACCCCGGTTCTCCTCAGCACCCGCATGGAAGCGTTTCATCCAGAGACCCTCCGCACAGGTCTTCATCCAAGAAAGCTGAAAATGTGACATTGCTCAGACACTGAATGTGGAAGGAGTGCACACAACTGCTTGGCTTTTACACCTTTACTTCACATGAAGTGTCTCAACCCAGCTAAACTCACTGACATCCATCAGAAAAGTCAAACTGTCCAGTGTCAGTCTGAGCACTGCAAACGCATAACAGAGATCCGGGCCATCACACCTGTGAGGAAAAACTGTCTGCGCATGCATTTTAAATTGGGCTACAGCAACACCAAATTATGGAGGACTGACAGGGCGATGAACTGTAACATTATAATCACTTGAAAATGTGTGTTTGTCCATGGATGTTTGTTTAGGAAATATTTGGCTTTCCATTTTGTCAGAATGAGGACAGTCTGCTTTCGGTGAATACAGATGATGTGTGAGTTCAACACTAGAGGGTGCAGAGGAAGTCCAGAAACTCCAGAGTTCAGCTCTCGTCCATACCTCACTCGCCCCGAGGAAAAGACAGGACACTTTATCCAGCGTTTCTGACTCACTCATACTGAGAACATTAGACCAACTACACATAGGACACACGTTACAGCGTCTTATGCCTTCAAACATTGTCCTAACAAGATTAACAGAATCTCAGCAAACAACCTCAGATGGAAAAGGTTTTTTTTTTAAGCAAAAATAAATAAATAAATAAATATGATTTAAACTGTGTGTCTGTAAGTTCCAGTTTGTGTGGTGATGTTTAATCTTTTCCTCACCCTTATGTCATTCTAAACCTCTATGCATTCCAAAAGAAGATATTCTAAAGTACAGGAAATGTATTATTATTTATTTATTTATTTTCTGAACACAGAATAATAAAATGGCAAAATATCAAACCATTGTTTTTTAACAAAATGTATCATTTTCACAGACATGTTACCTTTTATGGTTTAAATGCCTGCTTTTTTTTTTTACCATCAAATTAAAATGAATAAATAATAATAACTAAAAAAGTCTATACCAGAATGGGTAACAGGGATGCAGATTTATCCAAAAGTGGGGTCAGATGTAGTTTGTCTAACATATCCAATATTTTATGTTATTACAATTATTTGAGCAACTTTTAATGATTTACGGAGATGCAATTACAGAATGTTTCAGTATTTTACAGTATTTGTGCAGGGAGAAGATGCTTTCAAGTTTTCCAGCAGAGGAATGTGATCTCGGGACGCCCCCTCCTCAAAGCGCCCGGGATTGGAGGGCTGTGCCAGACGAGCGTCCCAAACTTCCTAAAGGAGTTTCGGACTGCTCCTGGACTGCAGAAGAGGCAGATCGGGACATGAACAGACTGTGTTTTCTCGTGTTCTTCGGGCTGCTGTGGCGGTGTGGTGGAGCTCAGCAGAGAGGTGAGTGGATCTACAGATCTCGCGTGTGCGTGTGTGCGTGTGTGTGTGTTTGTGAGGGAGCGCGCGCGCAGAGGAAAATGAGCGCGCATCACGCGCTGCCCGAATTCATGCGGAGATTTACTCGCCTGAAATATAGAATGTATGCCATTTTTTGTTAACTAGTGAAATAAATGTTTTTATTGTACGGTCCACTGACAGAATTCAAACGATGCCATACATTTTTTGAGTCTCCGTGACTTACTAGTGATATAATTAACAAGATAGCAACTGAACTCACATTACTGCATCAAACTGAGGGTTCAATGTTTAGTGGAACATAATTATTTAGCGCATTATAGCTACAGTATTATTTGTCTCTGCTCTCTCTGCTCAACCCTGTTACGTGACTTTGTCCTATTAAAACAATAGCAATTTTAGAATTATGACTTATTTTTTGAGGACATGACTCAAACAGAGATATTTCCTTACTATCTTTATCAGTATTTAATTACATTTATTCTTATATTGGCTCAATAGTTCAACTCTGTTATAGAAAAAAATCACAGTGACTTTTTTTTGTCTCAGCACTTCATAAGATTATTAACAGAGAATAGAAATCTCCTCTGATCTTCAGCCCTGTTACACTGAAGCCACAGATGTCATGTTATTCGTTGTACTTTTAATATTACTTTTGTAATCTACTTTTATCATTATAATATGTGATTACAAGACAGACAAACTGAGTGATACTACCAGATTTCATGCTGTTATCTATTTCAATTATTTACATTACAAACTTATTTCCACTTCAGCTTTTTTCTTAATTGTTTTCACAAGCAATCAGTTTAGCAGAAGTTGCAATATCCTTCAGTGAAATAACGGTCGATGTGCTCTCTCTCTTCTGACACGAGCAGTGGTCTACTTTCAGCTTTCTAACAAGCTTTCTTCACTGAGAACCCTTGAATAAAATCAATTTGTGAGCATCAACGCTGGCAGCGTGGAGTGGCCTTTTAATATCACGCTGCTTTAAAAGCTTTGTTAAGATAAATATTGTTTCATTTCTGAGAAAAAAAGAAGAAGAATGCCAACAAATGGAGGTGTTTCTCCATCCATGTTGAAAAACCTGCACAGCTGGCCACAGATCAATGGTAGTTTCTCAGCTGGAGCAGGACTCCTCCAGAATAGTGTCATTTTACAGGCGTTAATTTGACCATATTCAATTGTAAGACTTTGCTGGTAATCTGCATTGCTGCACTGAACAGCTGTGGACCTGCATGGAGATTCAGGCTGGCCTAAGCTGGTCTTTCTGCAAAACATGAGCAGTCTGATGTGCTGTCAGAGAGCTTTGTAGTCTCACAGACATCCAGCATCCGCACAAATCCCCAGAGAAAGCAGCAGTCAGAATATGCTTACATGTGTGATCCATCATGAGGCTTTTCCTCCTATCAAAGTCAGTTCTGGGTTACTGTGACTCTGTGGTTTGGGGCTCACAGACACACGAGGGCTGCTCAGTCACAGAGTCAGATTTATTTACTGTCAAGTGATTGTTCAGTTCATATGGTCTGCAGATGAAAGACATGACAGATCTGCAAATCGTTTAAGGAAGCATGTCTATTTTTGTGGAGACCATGATACATTTTATTTTTCAGAATTCGTCGATGAATAGAAAGTTCAAAATAATTTTTTCATAAATGTCTTTACTGTCAATTTTGATAAATTTAGTGCATCCTTGTCAAGTACAATAATTCATTTCTTTAAAGCCCAGACTTTTGAATGGAAATGTAGATCGAGCTATAAAGAGAAACGCATCTTTGTGGCTATTATGCATGTTCAGGCTTTGTCTGATAAAAAAGAAGAGACACATTTCAGAATGCTTGAGGAGGAAAATCAATAGGTAATTCCACAACGCTGCCGATGAATAGCCCAGTCTGATCAGGTCTGACTTCATCCTGGTCACTGCTGATGAACAGATGCTAAAAGTACGCTCTGATGGATTGTTTTCAATGTTTTACCGATTGCTTGATGTGGATTTGCTTGCACACCACAAGAACGGCCTCTAGGCTTATTTATGTTTGAGAGTATAATGACAGAAAGAGAAGCAGGGGAGAATCATTTAGTTTGATATTTTCAGTGTTCTTCTTTTGCAGGCGTTGTGGTGTGGTGCTCCATATTTTACTCTCCATCGTTCCCTGCAGTCCCTCTGCAAAAATGACCTTTAGAGGTTCAGAAGCTATGAATTTGATACCAACAGATACTGTTTTATCACAGTGAAATCTCTGCGAAGACTCTCTTATCAAGAACCATTTTAAGTTAATGTGTCGTTGTGTGTTTTCAGCTCAGTCTTCTGTTCTTAGATTCTTTGAGGCACAAGAATATAAATAATTTTCATACAGAGCAAGAGAATAAAAGTTTCTTCTATGGTTCTTACTGGACATCTGCTCACCCTCAATGCGTTCCCAAACCTGTATGACGTTCTTTCTTCAGTTCTTCATGTGTCGTTAACAGACTTGGAATGTACTGCATCTGTGGAGCACATGGACCTCTTGTATTTGACTTTTACAGAGCATGCTTCAGAGCATCCGTCCTAATTAATTGTCATTGTATGGAAAATAAGAGTGAGAGGATTCTTCTGATGTCTCGTGTGGAGAAATGACAGAGTGTTTATGTTTTGATTAATTATTCTTTTCAGAATGCCCAATCTCTAGGTTATTGAAGCACACTTCAGTCAGTAAAGCTGAATAAACTCAGTGTGAATGCAGTGTGGACCCATAAGCAGAATCACAGAATGAAGTGAAGGGTTCTGACCTTTGACCTGCATTAGAATCATACGAGGAAGAGTGAAATCTCCGGACACACACACACACACACACACACACACGTGCGCGCTCCATGAATGTTTTCATAGGTGGCTCGTGGAGCTCCCGAGATTCATAACTCTCCAGGAAGTCCCTCTTTTCATCTTTTGCTGCTCCGCTGCTCTGTTGCTCTCCCTTCCCTGCGTGTGTCTCTCTCTTCACCTCTCAATCTTTGATGATGGATCCGGTTTCTTTCTCTGTCTCCTCTGTGTCTGTCCCTCCCTCTCTCTGTGGAGTTTACAGCAGTCTCTGGCGCTCCGGACTAACAGGAGCCAGTGGGAATCAGTTCTGATCTGATCCTCACAGTCGAGCAACACTATGATGTCTGCGACTGGGACAATGTTGGCATAAAGCTCTCTAATCCACATTTAAGAAGTACAGTTTAGCCTCATTTAGTCAATTTAAAAAAAGGACATGTTAATTCACGTGTATTTTAACTGCAATTTAATGAAAATGCTGTATAGTATAAGTTTATATTAAATTAGCTCACCTTCAGTGTGCTTTTCTGACCTGCTTGTGTATTTTTATATGTAATTAATGCTAAATATACTGGCAAGCATTGGTAGGATGGAGGAGAATGATGAAGATGTTAAGCATTTGTGTGTGTGTGTGTGTGTGTGTGTGTGTGCTCAATGAGCCTGTTTGAGTGTGTGTGTGATTGAAAGTGAGAGCGCAGCTAACATTGTTATTACTCTCGATTTCATTTTTCAGAAAATATGATTGAATTCATAATACTTCACAAGATATATGAGGCAGCAGTCATGCTGTTAGCCGAGGAGAGAAAATGCTTATTATATTTGGCTTATGAATTTTGCCACGTATTACAAATGTAATGTGTGCGCTGCGTCTGAGACCTACGACAAAGCAAATGTTAAGAGGCGCGGAGGTATGAAATATGAATGCTGTCTGCACGCGTGGCTTTCTCATATCGCGCTGTGCCGTTTATCAGAGGTGATGTACTGCGGTGGAAATGTCATGTGACGCAGGGTGCTCAAAGCCAGGGTTTTGATTGGTCCATGCATTAAGTTTGACATTTCAAGAGTCGTTGACCAGCAGACAAACGCTGATCAAAAATACAGAAAAAACTGTGAAATATGCTTACAATCTCAAACAGCTGTTTTCTGTGTGAATCTGTGTTAAAGTGTAATGTATTTCTGTGATGCACCGCTGTATTTTCAGCATCATTCCTCCAGTCTTCAGTGTCACATGATCTTCAGAAATCAGAATAATATGATTATTTACTGCTCGAGAAACACTTCTGATTATTATCAGTGTTGAACACAGTTGTGCTGCTCAATATTTCTGTGGAAATTGTGATACATTTCATTGTTTCAGGATTCACAGATGAACAGAAAGTCCAAAAGAACAGCATTTATTTGAAATAGAAGTCTTTTGTAACATTGTACATATATTAACTGAATAACAGTGTTCATTTCTTCCAAAGTACCTCAAACACTGAACATTTGTGTATATGATTTATTATAAATTATAGAAATATATTGCATTAAATCTAGGAATAGTTCATGTCCTGGAGAATAATGACAGAAAATATTTACATTTGATTGAATTTAGCAACATATTCAATGTTACTGTTTCAGAAAGATTGATGCAGAAAATGAAAGTTTTCTTGCTTTTCAGGAAGTCTAGTTACTTGACTGGCTGTATTTGCTGTGGCTTCTCTTGTAAAACATTAATGCAGTATTGCATCATCTCATAGGATGATCTTCTTGTTGTTAGCAAGGGCTTTTAGGCAGAGACCGTCATCTATAGATGCAGGATGGAGTATTGTTCTGGAGTCTGTTGATCCATCGGTGTTTGTCCCACTCTCAGTGACTTTGAGCTTGGTATTATGCTAAATAGATTGTGTTATTGTTGAGGACAGATGTGGGCTTTACTGTCCTGAGTTCCTGCTTTTCTCTGCTCTGCTGTTCTTTCTGCAGCTGAAAATGTTTCCAGCACTGACCTAGCCAATATTCATCCTTGAATGAGGCACTTTTGTGTGTTATTCAGTTGAGACCCATGAAGGTTAAATGAATAAATCATCCCAAAGTGAAAAATCTGACGTTATTTAGCCACACTCATGTCCTTCCAGCTCGTTTCACATGAATATCACACATGAAATGTTCATTTGAAGCACAGTTCTGGGAGCTGATTCAGGTTTGCATTGTAAAGTAAAACACAATAGCTTAACCTTAACACGTTTAGTGATTTCCAGCTGGATGATATTTCATAACAGAGCAAGATATCTTGTGTAACGGCATATTCTGTCTTCTAGAATGAAGTGCATGGAATAACACTGTAAAATGAACATTGCATTGGCTCAGACGTATAGCCATTCAGCGCTCCTTTGCCGTGTATTTCAGCATGAGGTTAGTCAGGCCGTCAGGGGTCTATTACCCAGCAGCCCTCATTTACACACTCCTGTCCTGCAGTAGGCTTGATTACCTGCTTGATTCATGGGAAATAAAAGCGTATCAACAACACACAAGCATCTGGTGGCTCGTTCCCGTCTTTGCTGCACCGCCGGCAGTAGAGCGATTGCTAAAAAAATGTCGACCTAAAAATGATTTCTGTTGTAAATGTGCACCTATATTTTGAACAAGGTATTCATGAAGAAAAGTGTTTTCCGCTGCCTATTCCTGTTGTTTCTCAGAGGACTCCTACTGTGCATTTACTGTTTTAGACCTTGATTAACCCTTGTGCTTTGCTGAAAGTCCTTCGCCTAATTTGGTGTTCACAAATGTCCGGCTTACAAATAATTGGGTCTTTCGTTGCGCTATATTATCACCAGATGTTGGATGCAGTCTTTTTGTAGTTTTGTAGTTTTTGTAGTTCTTTTTGGAGCTGATTTATCATAGGCCTCACTGGCCTGAGCTCATGCACCACAGATTTTGATTGAGAGAAAAAAATATTATTTGTAGATAATTTTGCCAATATTTACACAAAAAACTGAGGTGCGTGAGCTCAGATCAATGAGGCATATGGCCATTCAGTCCCAAAAAGAAACACAAAACTGAAAGGAAACAAGTTAATAAAAAGATTGAATGCAGTGATAGTATTTCATAATGGAACGCAACACAAGGGTCAAGAACTTAAGAAAGGTTATATGAGGATATTACATCTAATAATGAAGTCAACCGATTCAACATTTTCTAGCATGTGGAAAACAGTCAAAAGACGGAGTGAGTAGATGTGACTAGTCTTGTAGGTATGTCAGTTGTGGTCTTTTATATTCAGCTAGAACATCCTTCGTTCAGTGTCATCTGAAGGTAGATTGTTTAAGTTGCGTTCACGGAGCCGATGAGCTGGGATGGGACGGAGCGGCGTGATTCACCTCACAGACACGCGGCTCAAACTCCAGGGACGCGAGAGGAGGAAATGACTCTGGCCTGCTGAAATGGATTTAACAGATGGACGTACGTTGTGTTCTTGGAGGAGGTGGGCTTGACAAGAACAGTCTGTCCGAGATGTGCACAGTTCTGCTGTTCTCACAAGGGCCTATTATATGCTGGGAACGTGTGGAAGTGTGTGTGTGCTGGGAGACACACACAACTACTCTCTCTACACTGATGCTGTGAATGTGGAATCGTGTGTAGGTGTCTTTCTCTGTAAGAACGGCTTTCTGCAAAACATCCTCAAGCTCAAGCAAACCTACACATTCCTGAGCAGTTTTATTTCATGTTTATTTCATGATTGCGTAGCCCATGTGAAATTAAATACAATATGAATGATATGTTGAATATTGATGAGGTGTTGATATGAACAGTGCATGTGAAAAATTAGGAAACATTGTGGTTTTAAAAGTTTTTAGTGAAGTATATTCTGCCTACGAAAGGCTGCATTAATATATATATATATATATATATATATATGTAAGGAAAACAGTAATATCGCTGAATATTATAACAATTTAAAAACAACTGTTTTCTATGTGAATATATATTTTAAAATGTAATTTATTCCTGTGATCAAAGCTTAATTTTCAGCATCGTTACATTACAGCATCATTGTCACATGATCCTTTTTTATTAAATAAATGCCAGTCTTGGTGAACAGAAGTGACTTCATTAAAAACATTTAAAGATCATAACATTTCCTAGCCCTTGATAAATACTGTGAATATGTATGGCCATACAGTATGTTAATGAGCTCATTGATGTGTTGTCATAATCATCAGGATTTCTAAAGAAATAGTTTTTCAGTTAAATTTTTGTATATGTTCTGGATAAGGAAAATAATGTGATTTAACAAAGTAACAGATGAAATAATAGCGGTATATACATAGAGCCAGATTTATTAACAGCTTGTGCCAGTTCAAACTCTCTTTTGGCATTAAAAAAACTACTGTCAAGATTTACTAAAGACACGCGGTGAAACATCAGTAATCAAAATGTGTTTCTGCAGCTGATCTTATTGCGTATGCAGTTGTTGAAGTTTCCCTTTTCACATTTATGGGCAGAGAGAATTTGAATGAATCACGCAGAGTGATTTACGAAGGATTGATAGTCAGGTTACTGGTATTTGCACCGTTATTTAACACCTCAGAAAAGCAGGTATTTTCGCATTTTGCACTAGCTATGGCTGCGATAGTTGATCATTTGGATAATATAGCAATAGAGTGCCAAAAAGTTTGTTTCTGAACATCTGACACACAATGAACCAAATACCTCAAATACCTCCAAAAACAGCTAATGGTACATTCATCAAAGACACAATGGTGCTGGAGCAGATTGTCCTCTCTCGAGGGCACAGTGATGGTCTCAAAGTCTTCAGTTCAGTTCAGTTCATCAGCCGAGATCCAAACACACTTCTACCACCGATCCTGTAAGAGCAGCACTCAACCGCTCGATCACAGAGGACCGGAGGACCCAACATACGGGCCAGGAGCCTAGAAAACCACTGGACTCTGTCCCTCACACAAAGCATCAAATGGCTTCAGAAGACTAATATAATACATTCAGAATAGTGTAGGGAAATCCTTGAACACCTTGCTGGTGTGGAACGAAATGATGATAAGTAAAGGATGACAACTCTCACTTTTCTGTGTATTGGAGACCGCTGTATGACAGCATGTCTGCAGGGAGAAGATCTGAACTCAGAAAGCAAGACTACATCCTCTCACTTCCCCCAAAATATGTCCTACTGTTTCATATGGACCCCATTAAGAAAAAAGCAGCTCTGAGAGAACAGACTCCCAGTCTAGCGGCTCTGAAGACTGTTGACATTCCCTCATGCATTGAATTCAGTGAAACAAAGCAGCAAGTTTACTGTTTCCCTCAGGTCAAGCGACCTCATTTGACCTCATTTGCCTTTGACCTTTAAAAGCACAGAAAACGATCACTGGACTACTGAGATAGACTGAACCTGAGTCACAAAACGACATGATTCTGTAATGATATCTACATGCAACACTCTCCATATGGAGGTCAAAGAGCTGCATATAAGGTGAGTTGAAGTCCTGCCATGAACGAGCCGTAATCCACTCTTCAGCGTGTTAAACAGTGGACTCATTCCTTCTCAAATTCAGAGTTAGATGTTAATCAATTCACCGCTCCACATCCTGCCATAATCGTCAGGCCTTTTTATGGAAGTACTTTATGTGTTCTGCTCGTCTAAAGAGCATAAAAGAAAAGAACGGATGAAAGGAAATTCTGTTTAAAGTCCGATCCAATATTTTCTCTTTCTTGTACCATCATGCTTCCTCACACTATTGTCCTCAGAGTTTAAAACGTTACTAAACATTAACCAGGTTTCCGGTTTCTAGCATGCTTTGCATAGAACTGTATAAGGCAACTTTTAAAAGAGTTTCTGTAATGTTGAAGTTTTTGTGGTTACCATTGTGATGAAAATATAGCACATGAATGTACTGTAAACACTACATTGACTCTATAAATTGGTTTCAGGACCACAAATCCATTAATTTCAACTTTTTTTTTTCTTTTTTTTTCAAGCACTTAACTTAGAAATGTGTTTAGATTACAAATTATTAAGTTGTGTAGGCATGCACATCGCATTAAAAAAAGTTGCTTTTTCTCTCATAGATCGCTATTAAATATCACAAATAATTACAAAGAAACGATAAGTAACACATTGAACTAAGCATGAAATTTAACATGAAATAGTATTTTCTCATAAAACAAAATAACTAAATAATAATAATAATAATAATAACTTTAACAGTGCAGTTTTGTGCAACAAATCAAATTTCCCATGCTTTATTGGGCAGAATTATATCATATAAATAAAGCACCAACTGCTCACACAATGGATGATTTGCTCTCCATACTATGTATTACAGTAAAAAGAAATCCATTGTAATTTCATAAATTCAGATACTCTAGCTGTTTTATAAGCAGATGTGATTTCTTAAAGAAATGTCTCATTAAACACTGAAAGCACAGACTAGTCCTTCAAAGGCACTTCAATCTCCCTTTTAAGTGACACGTGTGCCAAGCTCAGTATGGTATGTAAAAGGTTTGGGAACTGTTCCAACGCTTAGACTTTACAGAAGTTTCCATATTTTGTTTGTATGTCATATCCAAACCCTGTTCCTTCCTGTGTGGGTTAATGTGTCCAGAGAGAATAGGGATCCTAAAGCTAAAACAGTCTCTCAGTAGAAGAAGTCGTAGTAGTTTTTTTGAAACACTGCCCATCATTTGCTCAATCAACCCCTAGATAAGACTCAAGCCTGCACGAATGTGTTTGTGTTGGCAAGACAGCAGTATGAGGAAACGGTAAGCACGTCTACCTTCAGAAACCTTGCCGGCTAAATCATAAACACCAGCTGCAACCGTTATGCTACAGATGTCTGATTCTTCAGAGGACCCAGACTGATGTAGAAATATGGCGAGGAGTGATCCATCACATGAACTTTACAGCTCAGCTGATCTAAATAAATCAAGCCATAACTGAGCAAAGATGGCAGGGTCCTGTGGTGCCAGCCGAGCAGCTGTTATTAAAATAAATGGAAATGGAAAGGATTGCTCTCTCCCAGTATATTAGACCCGTTAATAACACAGGAAAGAAAATTACATTTCATGGGGTCTTGTTTGTTCTCTTCCTGGAATAATTACTGAAATTGTCTTTAGCATTTCCGCTTCAGGAAACTACTGAACCATAGTTTGACCCAAGAGGACACTTCCAGCATTTGGAGTAATAGAGTTAGCTGCGGAGTAACAGTGCCTTGCCTCCTAAAGCAGTAGTAACAACAGAAAAACTAGAAACACACACACACACACACACACACACACTCTACTGGTTTACTGCCATCAGCACCTCTTGAACACTAGTCAACGTATGAACTGATTTATATCAGAGCAGGGATTCACTTAGCAAAGTGCCATCATTTGTTTTCCATTTGCCTATTCGAAATGAAAACCATACCTCAGAATACCATAATGTGCAAATTATACCAAAATATACATAATTTCAAAAATTCCCAATTATGTCTGTTCATTGTTTGCCAAGGTTTGACATTAAAAGCAATAACAGTCTTAGTGAGCATGCTTCAGTTCTTGACACCTTCTGAGAAAGAAGGTGTAATATAATATAAATGTTTGGACAAAAATACAAGACGCACATTTCACCTTTTAAACCTACCTGCTTTAATTACAACTGCATTCACGTTTGCTCAGTTCTTTAAAAACTGAGGAACAGATGCTGCCCATTGATATTAAGTTGTAAATAGCTGGAAATGTTCCTTTAAATAGACATTTGCTATGCTTCAAAAAAAAAAAAAAAAAAAAAAAAAACACTCTTCACTGTGGTATTAAATATCATAAAGCATGTAAATCTTCCTCCATATGTCACAGCTCAGCCATTTGTGCTCACTGAAATCTAAGTGTATTCACGTTCATGTCTCTGTGGAGCTACTGATAGACTCTTGGAGAGCGGTGCTGTTAGTTTGCAGTATCACAGGGCTTTAGTGTCTGACCCGTCACACCGAGCTTGACCCCTCTGTCTCTATCAGCTGTGAGTTTTAGAGCCATGTCATAGTAACACGTTTAACACTGCTTTTATTTATGGGCAAATGCTGGGACCTTTATGAGGGCAAATTATCTAACCTTTTATGTGTCACTATGTAACTTTTTAAATTTAATATGTAAATTAATATAATAATGTAATCAGCATCAAAAGAAAAAAAAGCTGCATTGCAAAGGTAAAGCTTTATCTGCATCTGAAGTGGCATTTAGATTTACACAGACTGCTTAGTGCAGCTCAGCAATGTCATGAATGCATTTACAGTGTCGTTAGCATAAATTATGCAATGAAATTAATTTTTTAAATATACAAATATAATGAATATAGATATATGAAATGATGGCAAAAAAAAAAAAAAAGTTACACTTGTTACATTTACCCCCTATTTATTTTTATATTTTCATGGACTCTTATTTTGTTTCTCTTCAGTTCATGTTTCCTTTGTTCTCTTTTCCTGCCACTAGTTAATCACCATGATTTTTGATTAGGCCTAATTAGATCACCCCTGTTTGTATTCTGGTGTTTTTCAAGTGAAATGCTCACACAAGTGGAAAGGAGGTCGGTCCACCTCACTTAAACCCAAGTTGAGAATTCAAGATGGCTGCTCCTTAAATGAAAAATAAGCGCAAGCTATAAATACTATAATAATAATAAAGCTTCTTAGCCATATACTCATTACTGCCCAGCTTCTATCTGTGAACATGTTGTTATGGTGTATATGAGTGTCTGCAGTTACAAAACATAATGCTCTGTTTATGCTAACATGAGTAAAAACCACTTCAGAGGTCAATGGCATGCTGCATATGTCCCTCAGGTTGTTCTGTTCCTTGGTCGGGTGTTGTTGTGTTGTACATGCGACTTCGTTTTTTATAAGCACATTACCTGGTTTTGTTTAATAAATAACTTTTTGTTACTTGAACCCTTTTTGGACATTCTTCTTCTTCTTTGGACTGAAATGTGACAATACTTTAATTTTTTTATTAGATTCTAACTGTTTTAAGATTAAGAATTAGCATCTTGTTTAAGGCTGTTCTGTTAGACAGATTTGATATTTCACTCTCAGATAGAAAACTGTACAGATGGCCATGCTAAACGCTAGCGGTATGTAAATGTAGTTATATGCAATAGAATGACCTCTCTCTGAAGTGACTTCATTGTGAGCTGTTAAAGGACATTATTACATGGAGTTATACAGATGTGAAATGCTTGTAGATTCTCTAACAAGGTATAAACAAAGGGGTATTGCTCCACGGCAAAGGCAAATTGCATCTTTTTTTCATTTGTTGTGTGTGTGTGTCCACAGCTGCATGTGTTTATGTGCGTGTATTGCTTCACTTGCAGAAATTCTTGACCTGATTGTCCTGAACCCCAAGTAAAAAAAAGAAAAAAGCTGTCTAGACAGTTTGTGCCCTTTATGTGTGTGTGTGTTTGCAGCCCAGACTGCAATTCTAATCTGCACGGTTTCCTGTTTATATGAGTGGAGATGGTGTCAGGAGCCCCGGGGGGAGTTGTTAGGGCTGTTTCCTTCTCCAGTCATATCATAAACATAAACGCGTTAAAAAACACCCAGTTTTATTCCTGTGAGATAACATGTTCAGTGGAGACCCACGGATGTTTCTTTATCATTTCTGGTGTATGTTTGACAGATAGGATGCACTTTCCATGTAAACAGAGTACAAAAGGCTAGAAACCTGTTTTCTTTTCTACAGACGGCCAGTGAAAGGGCTGCTTTATTTTCGGAAACCATTTATCATGCACCTCAGGAGGTCAAACTATATATTATATGAGCTGTTGATTTTGGATGTGTTTTGTTGTTTATGCAACCCCATGGACGTGATGTAATTTCCTGTGTGTCATCATGGTGCAAAAAGTGGCTGTGTCTGAAATCACATACTCTCAGAGTATGTACTTCTTTAAATATTAATAATAATAATAATAATAATTACTTAACAACAGTTAAAGGGTATGTTTAATGTAGTGTGAATGTAACCCAGGCATACTGCGTCTGTCAAGTTGTATCGCTTTAAAGGGGGGGTGAAATGCTCATTTTCACTCAATATCCTGTTAATCTTGAGTACCTATAGAGTAGTACTGCATCCTTCATATCTCCAAAAAGTCTTTAGTTTTATTATATTTATAAGAGAAAGATAGTCTGTACCGTTTTTTCCTGGAAAAACACGACCGGCTGGAGGCGTGACGTGTGGGCGGAGCTAAAGAATCACGAGCGCGTTGCGTTGAGAGCGTTTGGAAGCTGTGACATTACCGTGAGGAAAAAACCATCATCCAAAACAAACAACGGCTAACAGTCAGATTCAGCGTATATTTATGATCCAGAATCAGATCCAGAGGCTGAAATTTAACAAGAGCAGCAGCAACGACGTCTCTATGTGGTATGTACTGAAACTGTATATATTTGCTTAGCAGTTTTGGAAAATGACTAAGTTCCATTTTTGGCCTTTTTTTTTTTTTTTTTTTTAAGCTGTACATGTGGAAAGTGCAGTTTTATGCCAACATCGCATGTTGTTTACTTGATGTGCTTACGCGCCGATAGCTAAGTTAACAACACAGAGATATTTGAAGCAGTTTTACTCACCGCCTGCGGTTCCAACACACGATCGTGAACCTTTTTCGTTGGGACTGCATTATCCTTAAGAAATAAACGATACGCAAATCCGGCATCAAACTGGGCCTTGTTTGTAAAACAAGCATCTTCGAAATGCAGGGAACAAACACAAACACTTGCACAACTCCGTTGATGCTCTGTAAAAATAAACTCCATCCACTGGTCCCTTAATGCTGTTTTTTCTTTGGTAATCTGTGCAGGGTTGTCTTGCCCTGGCAACCAAAAACACACTCCTTTTGTGACATTTGGCGACGCTCTCGCTCTGATCAGTGAAGTCTGTTGTGCTCTCAGTGCTCTGCTATACGGGAGCGCGCGCTCTTCCGGGAGAAGTGCCTCAGGACCCATATAAGGAAATTCCGCTCCATCTAACGTCACACAGAGCCATACTCGAAAAAAACTTTCCCAAACTTGTGACAAACCGGAAGGAGTATTTTTGGGAACAAAAATACTCCTTCAAACGTACAACTTAATTTTTGAAACTTTGTCCATGTTTAGCATGGGAATCCAACTCTTTAACAGTGTAAAAAACTCAGTATGCATGAAATAGCATTTCACCCCCCCTTTAATGCTAAATCCTCTCCTGTGGACTCATGGGGTAGTGCAGTGTCCACTGGATGTGCATCTCAAAATCTCGTCATTCTAGTATTTTCACATACTGTTTTTAACTTACTAGCAGTGCTGGGTAGATTAATTACAAATTGTTGTACATTATGGAAACTGTAGATAGTAATATGTTTTAAACTTTTTAAATTATTATTATTTTTTTTCAAACAAGTTTTAAACCAAATTGATATAAAAAGCAATGAGAAAGAAAATATATTTAAATTTTTAATATCAATATTATAAAATGCATTGAACACGACATTACACCAGGGTTTCTAAAACTGGATTAATGTAATATCTGCAGTGGGTTTGTGAGGTGATATAAAGCAAGTAATTAAAGAAATCATAGCCATAGAAAAAAAGTCATAGAAATCATAGAAGACATAGTGTTTCACGGCTATGCATCATCAGTAACTTGCATAATTATTTGTTCCATAATTGCTTGATAGGTGCTTTTTCTCCCAAATTAAGAAGGATGGACCACAAAATTATTTACACAACATTTGTTGATTAAAGCTAAACGGTATGACACAGTAGGAATTTTAGAAAGGATAATAATAATAACTGAAGTGAGAAACAGGAAACAGAAATACTGCAAAATAATAATAATAACGTGACTAAACTAGACGAAATAACGTTATGACATTTAGTGTCGTCTCGTTTTGGTCACAAAAAATGAAGAGACATTTTAGCATAGTTTTATTTTGTAAAACACATTTAGTCTCATTTTTATTCGTCAACAATATTGCATTTTACATTTAATTATAGTCTTTGTCACATGACCAGCATTTACGTTGCGTCCCGACTCGTCAAGTGATAAAGGTTCGTTGATGATGTAATTTAGTCATAATTTTGCTGAGGAAAGCAACACTATACGTGTGTCATTCAGTGTGATTCTGCCTATCCTGCCAACACTAACTGCATGTTAATTAATAACGAATTGTGATTGGGTGGTAATTTTGTCCTATGACGAGACTGCTACTTGCTCTGATCTCCCAATCGTAAAGGCATTTTGAAATATGGGACAAAACCTTTTCTTAAAGGGGTCATATGATGCTACATTGCAGATTTACAAGTAGTTTAACTAAAATCACTCTAAAATGTTAAAATCCATTCATTGGATTTTGTTTAATCTGCTCCAATCTTTAGCCCTTTTTTAAATCGAGCCGATCTCTGATGCCCCTCCCATGATAGTTTGATTGACAGTAGTGTTTCAGCACAGACTGGACTGCTGTCTTACCGTAGACCTGCTGAACACGAAGTGGATTACATTTGTTTTTGAAGAGAATGCGCCCCCGATCTACATAAATGCATCTATGTCCATGCGAATCATTCGTGATCCAACTTCACCTACAGAAAAAGTGAGTATATGATTTTTTTATGAATCTTTGCTAATCGCCTTTCTTAATAATGTGCTAATTAGCAAGTTTCACGATGAATGTGGCTACAGTAAACAGTCTCTTAGAGGGCAGCTCGGATGAGAGGTGCAGGGTAAGCAGAGTTCATTAACATTTAAAAGAAAATGCTACAAAACTGTGTGCTCTGAAAAGAGCTGTTTTTGGCAGGGTAAAAATTGGTGTTTTTTACACTACGATTGAGAAATTTTATAGAATACATTGATACAACATTTTAAAATGTTCTCTGATCTCCCCAGAGTTTGTATGCAAAGTTTAATCTCAAAATACCCCACAGATATTTTTTAAAGCTTCTTGAAATTTCCACTTTTAGGGTTTGAACCGAACGCTCTGTTAACACTCTGGTGCTCCCGCCTCACTTCCACTTTGACTTCTCTAATTCTCTTGCGCCTATCCTTGTGGTCTTGCCTTCTGGAACTTGTTTGCTGGTTGCCCTTGATCCTGCCCAGTATTGTTTCTGCCTCTGTCTTGCCTCTGATATCCCTGCTAATGTCGTTTGACCAATGCCTATTGTTGACCTTGCTTTATTCAATAAAGTGCTGCAAATGGATCCACTTGCTTCTGACCGATCATTAAAGTGGGAGTGTTTTGTTGCGAAAACCTGGTAACCCTGCTCCGGTTCCCTTCTCAGACGAGTGCGGAGCTTCAAGAGCTCATGCTCATGGGCATACCTGTTTTATGATGACCGTGTTACTGACCTCACACATTGCTACCAAACGCAATTTTTAACTACCACATTCTTATTCATGATTATTCTGGTAGCGTGTTAAGGCAGTATTAGTGAAAACAATGGTAGTTTTAGCAATATTAGCATTACAGAGAGCCAATAAGCTCTTTTGGAAAACAGAATATGAAATGTGATGTTTACTTTGTCTGGAGCCTGGACATTTGCGCACAAAGCACTGGTATGCACAACTCCGGCGCTGAACTGACCCTCGTTTATGAAGCAGTCCGGTGTAAAATGTTAGCACACGTGTATAGGACCTTTTTTTCTGGGACAAATTTAGCCATTTACTGTCATGAAATGTAACCATCGTGTCCTCAGTGGTCTATGGAGATTCCTATGTTCATTGGTGCATCCCAACACACAACACTTTTAATGCCTCTTTGGCGTGACATTGTGTCTCCAGCAGCGACAGCGAGAGAACAGTAATGATGGACCGCTGCTCCTCACTCAGGGCTGTGTATATGCTGATAGGGCAGAGAGCATCACAAATGGACGGGACTTTCAGAATCAGAATCAGAATCAGCTTTTATGTTGTCATATTCTGGATCTACTTGTGTGGAGAGACTGTTAATGTTTGTTTGTTTTTTTTAAAACAATGAGTGAGTGTATTTTTAACATTACAGACTGGTTGTTTTCACACATTGCGGCCACACAACTGTGTTCAAACAGCTTATAAAAGTGATTTTTGCATTATATGGTGCCTTTAACCATACAATGCTACAGACTTTTCATTAAGGCCCTAAATAATCATATAAACTTGTGGAAATTGACCTCCTCTTGTATTATTCTTTCAGAAAATTCCTGCCATATGCACATAAACTGACAGTCAGCACTGATAATCTACTACTAAATATTGTAGAAACGTAATTTTCTTTAAACTTGCTTTGTAATGATATGTATCGTAAAAAGCACTATACAAATAAACTTGAATTGAACTGAATTGAATTGAAAAATGAGCATCCTATGACCCATGTAATAAGAGGGGACACAAAAAATAGCACCAAAATACAGGACTGGCCCAGGAAAAACAGGATGTCTGGTCACCCTTGTCCTAGAGAGTCTCTATCCTGCAGTTTAATATCTTCAACCCTAAAAACAGAAAAAGAAAAACACTCACATGCCTATAGCCTTAGTAATCCTGAAGACACTGATGAGCTGGTTCAGGTGTGTTTGATTAGAGTTGGAGCTAAACCACACACTCGCATACCCCTGAACTTCTACAGAAGAAGAAAGTATGCGATGGAACAAGAATTACGAAATGGCTGAGACACAACACGTTTAGTCCCTATGCAGACAAATATTTGCTTACAATTACCTTTCATTTTTCTCCATAAAAATGTATGTAATCTTTTTCTTTAGTGCATACTTTTCTGTGCATGTCATGATATGTGTCTCACACTTTAAAAAACATGGATCTAGCAATTCCTTTTATTTTTCCTTATTTTATATTTCCTTGATTTGTTCCCCGTTTGTGGAAAGAGCCAGATATGTACTTGTGCTATCAGAGCTCATAAGAAATATAAAATCAAATGAACTGCAAAAGAACTGTTTTGCCACTTTAAAGGCAGAACTGTATTGTGTGTGTAAGTTTGTGTGAAGTGCTGTGCTGCTGTATTTGGCTGTAATGGAGTTTTTTTCGGCTAGATTGATGTCCATGTGTGCTTCAGTAGCTCTGTGTGATGACTGATGTTTGTGTTTGCCAGGAGATGCAACCTTGACTGTGATAAAGCACAGAGCTGCCTTCAATATACGGTTACTTCCACAGAATCAAATTTTGATCAAGACGGGTCCAGAGATAAGAAGCAGAGAGGAAAATACAGCTGAAATATAAAAAATAGGAGCAAATAATACCTGTATGTATGTAAAAATGCGTATGTTGATGATGCTAAATCATAATTGTACGTTAATTCACTTTATTTATAGAGCACTTTACAACTGCACCTGTAGGCCAAAGTGCTGTACAATCAATTACATTTCAATTTACATTTCAATTTAACATCTTCATCTTCTTTGTTGTGCTTTTATTTGGTTTCATTATTCCTTTGCTTGTTGGTTAACCAGGGACATTATAGAGCAGAGACGGGCCAGTGGTGTGACATGAAAAGGAGGAATAACACCTAATAAATGTCCTGAACGTTTTGCTATATTTTAGATATGAACTAAACAAGAAAGTATGTGTAGTACACAACCCTCAAAATTCCCGAAAAAATGGCTTTGCCCACATCAAAATCAGTCTGGCTGTTTTGATGGGTTTTAATCAGAGCCAGTTAATTCAAGTTAGTTAGGGCTTTTCAAACAGTGTTTATAGAGTAGAAAGATATTACTTTGTATCCGATACTGTATCCAAACAAGTTTCATTTTTTTACAAAGATATTCACACACTCACACATACATACTGTACTTACATGGGCTAAAATTGAATTAATGTAACTGTTAGAAACAGAGAATAAAGCTGTTGAAAGGAATCAGTTAACCATCAGCAGTGGGTCTACAGCTGATTCTAAACCTCTGTTTCGTTTAGTTAAATGTACGATACTAGCATGCCTTGGTCACTGGATGCAGTCTGGATGTAAGGTTACATTAACCAATGGTTCTATCAGAAAGCATGCATAAAACAATATACAATACAGAAGAAGATATACACAAACAGTATTATAAATTGAACAGTATTATATATTATTATATACTGCATATGACCTGGAGATACACATGTTATTACATAGAAAGGCTTTGTTAAGATTTAATGAAAGAAGTCTTCATGTTGACAGTCACCATCCACTAAACCACAGAATCTGACAGAAGCACACACACATGTGTAGAGTCAGGGGGCGGCAGGGGAACAGGATGTTCTGATGGTAATTTCAGCTCTGCTTATGTCCTGTTCATCTCTCATATTACACACGGAAGCGCAGCGGTCCTGCAAACCCTGCACTCATAATGAAATCAAAATATAGAGATATGTGTGTGTGTCTCCAAAGCCAACAGAACCAGTGCAAGCCTGCTTCATAAGAATAAACAAGTAATGAAGAAAAAGAAGAAAGGAAGAAAAAAGGGAATAAAAGCATGTCCACTTGCAAATTACAAGTCTCATTATCCTCTATTAAGGAAGTTGTTCATCTTTAAGTGCCGTTCCATGTTTTGTCGCCATGGAAACAGTGATGTGTTGTACAGAATGACAGAAACAAAGGTGGAAGTAACACACACACACACACACACACACACACTCATAGAGAATTCACATTGAAAAATAAGATCTGGCTAAGAACAAGTACAGAATATAGCTGAATAAATGTTTTCATATCAGGACACAACTCTGTATAATGACATGGGTATGACACAGGTATTACAAGGAGAGGGTGACTTATGAGGACATAACCCATGTCCCCATTTTTCAAAACACTTATAAATCATACAGAATGAGTTTTTTTGAGAAAGTAAAAATGCAGAAAGTTTCCTGTGAGGGTTAGGGTTAGGTGTAGGGTTGGTGAAGGGCCATAGAATATACAGTTTCTACAGAATAAAAACCATTACACCTATGGGATGAACACACTTTACACAAAAACAAACGTGTGTGTGTGTCTGTCTGTGCATGTGTGTGTGTGTGTGTGTGTGTGATATAGTGCATTTTTAGTTCTTCCAGCGGTTATCATTAGCTGTCTTAGATTTGAAAGCTGGAATCACTCTAATGTGTGTGTTCTAGAGAAGCCGCTAGCAGTGCTATCATCCTCAGAGCTTGTGTTGGTCTGTCCTGGTGTTGAGCTGTGTTGACTGACTGGTTAAGACTGGTGTGTCTTAGCTGAGGACTACTAACTAGTTGAAACTAGGCGATGTGAGCTGATAAGGACATTCATTTCATAGGTTGAGAAAGTTATCCTGGTGAAAGACTATGACAATAAACACTTCTTTCTTTAGAATAACTGTGTGAGAAATCTTTTAGCAGTAAAGCAGCTCTTTGTGTCACTATGTGTCAGTGGTTTTATCATTAGTCACAGCACACTTTCCTGCTGCTGGTGCACACTGATCTCAACTGAGGCGTCATTGTGTTTAATAGTGAAAATGAACACCTTTCTGCAAGGGAATGTGTTTGTTTGTTTGTTTGTAAGATACAATGGTGTGTAAGGCTTCATATCTGTAGTGCTTGTATTCAGAACAACATCACTGTTTCTTGTGTGATATTAAGTCAATTCTGAATTATTTGTAATGTAAAAAATACCTTTCTGAAATGTGTCTTCTGAATTCACAAACACAAAATTTCAAATATAGATTTGTTAAATTAATTAAATACTCACATTTTTATAAATCGGAACATTTCAGAATGATTTACACAAGAATGTATTCTGCTCATTAATGAGGCCCTGTGTAGGAAAGCTACTTTAATTCATGATCTGACCTGTTCATGTGATTGAAGATTTAACACCTATAGAGAGTACCGTATAAACCACATGTACAGTGTGTGTGTGTGTGTGTGTGTGTGTGAGAGAGAGAGAACTCAAGACACACACATAAACACAAGCTCATCCTAAACTCTGATAGAATAAAAAACAGCAAGAAGAGAAATAAAGATCAGCGAATCCCACCTTGAGATCTGTCTCAGCAAACATACGCACACACACTACGCTCACTACACGGCAAGATTGACAGGTTTTATGGTGCAAGGTGTTAGAAGTGTGTCATCACGGGTTTATCAATACAAGTGTGTGTCAGATACTATGGATGTGTGTTTGGTGCGATTATGTGATGTTGCAAAAAACATATTCTTATATAAAAACATCCATAAAATGATCTATTTTCCCAAGAAGCAAAATTGCATAAGACCCCAGAGGAAATGTTATTTCTCACATGCTGCTCTTTCAAAGCTCAGGAGACTTCATAAAAACTCCTAAATGAGTCAGAAGTCATCATGCTGCTCGAGAAGAGAGCTGTGACATGAATGTGGAGAGCAGCTTTAGGCAACTTTCTAAATTTCATTTACCTTTATTCATTAAGCACACTCTTTTATCCGAAGCTACTTACAAATGAGGAATACAACAAGCAATTTATGATCTTTATTCTTGTTCACAAGTTTTTATGAGGAAACACTGATTAAAACAATCATTTCTTGTAGCGTCGAGTTTTACAGGTTTCAATCACATCATTTGAAGGCAGGATCTTGTTTGTAGTCAGATGTTTAATCGTGTGCATTATTTCCTCATGCAGGCATTGTTGGTGTTAGATGAAATGTTTGTGTCTGAACTGACAGCTCGGCCGGACTCGACCCTTGTTCACAGCTTCATCATGAACGCACACAGAAGATGAGGAGTGGGCTGGGAGTGAGAAAGGCATGTCTCTCAGCTCCTGACGCCCCGCGCCGCATGAAAGAATAATTAGTTATGTCAAGCTGATTGAAAGATCAGCTGTATCAGGATATGAATGAAGAAGGAATGAACGCTGATATCGATCCGGCCCGGCGAGAACCCTGAACTGTGTCCCGGTGGCACCTACGGATCACAACACTCTCGGAAACATGACAGGTCTTTTAGAATCATTTCATCGGGATTCATGAATATATCTGGAGCTAAATATGCATCTCCAGTGTGCTTAAAAGCCACATTTCCCTTTTGAGTGCGTCTGTGTTCAGATCATCATGGCTATTTGTACTGCATGCAAACAAAATCTTGGCAGAAGCCCAAGAAACAATCAATCAATCAATAAAATACTAAAGAGATATTTGAATTATCATTGAAATAGTGTCACAAGATAAACAATAAAAGATAAAGATCCTGACTCGCCTGAGGACTTTAGAGAGTTAACATATTAGCCTACATAAATAAAGAGGTTTCGTTGTCAATTTGTAATTATTAACTTTTTAAAGCATTATATTAGATATATTCATCATGTCTGTGAAGGCATGTATTCTCTGAGTTTCGGTTCATCATTTATTGTGAAGCGCTCCTGCTCAAGACCAAGACGACAGAAAGGGCATCCTGTCTGTGTGCCTTATTTTACAAAAGCAAAGATTTTTGATGATATTGTGAGTGCACAGAAATAAAAGTGGACCCTTTACAATTCCGGATGATGTATTACTCTTATTACTCTTAACTTTATGAGCAAAAATGATGCCGTATCTATAGGTTTTATTTAAGGCAAGTCATGTTGATTTGAAGGCTTAATTGATCAAACATTTATTTGCTCAATTCAGTCTGCCGCTGGCCGTTTGGTCGTTACTTAAAAAAAATTAAAAAAAAATAAAACCTGAATTTAACAAACATGTAAAAATTGTACAAAATTTCTAACCAGCATGCACTGCTTCAAGTCAGATTGCGATCGGTTTGCAGTGCTGCGTGATGTCGAGCACACCTATTAATTCATTCAAAGGATTGAAACATGATTTTCGAGTCTTTTGAATCATTGCCTCAAACCATTTGTTCAAGAACACTGATTCATTCAAGGAACAAACAAAAATGAACCATTAATGAGACTTCGGGGCAGCTGTGGCCTAATGGTTATAGAGCCGGACTAGTTACCCGAAGGTTGCTGGTTCGAGTCTCGGTGCTGGCAGGAGTTGTAGGTGGAGGGTGGGAGTGAATGAACCCTCACTACCCATGACTGAAGTGCCCTTGAGCAAGGTACTGAGCCCCAGGTGCTGGATATATAGCTGCCCTGTGTATGTGTGTTCACTTGGATGGTTTAATGCAGAGCACCAATTCTGAGTATTGGTTACTGTACAATTCCCCATTCCTTTTTGATTAGTTCAGTCTCAATAAAATGTTCATATATATATATATAAAATATAATTTTTCTTAATCATAATGTGGTTAGGTTCTATTAATATCAAAGGCTATATGCTTAATATGTAGCTCTGCTTGACACATTTTGAATTAAGGAGTTTTAAAATGTGCACCATTTCTCTATCACCAAAGGGGGCCATGCCCTGAAAATCCTTGGTTTAGAGCTCCAGTTTCAAAAACTTCCAAGCTGTGAGCTGTTAATGTTTCATGGGAAAATGTCCTTGTTATGCTTTACAAATGTGTCCCATATTGAGCATAATATCCATTTGATTGTGGACATTCCAGAGGCAGCTGCTAAGCTGTGATGTGTTTGCATGAACGACTACATCCCTACAACTAAACAGCAGAGAATTCAGAGAATCACTGTAAAGAGCACAGGGGAAGTTGGAGTGAGGAGAACCTTGCTTTTGTCCAGCTCGCATTTCTCTGAGAACTCATAAGGAACATCTGTTTGAACAGCTGAGACTGATTTCGTGAGATCAAGTTCCCTTTGATTCAGACCAAGTATGCACTCACTTTTTATTTTTTTGCTGCATAAATAGGGGATATTTTGGTAATAGCACACTATCATACTATGTTATGTTATATATTATGACAAAAAATCTTAATTTTGATTATCTTACTTGATATTGTGATTTCAGTGATTAATAATGATTAATTTCAGTCATCAGTGGCTCAGTCGTTGAACTTTAATTAAGCAAATTCATAGATGTATTTTTGATAAAACTGTCAGTAACTACATTTTACAGTGTGTATGTGTTACACCACCCAAGCTTTAAGTCGCTGTGGCTTTTTTTTTCATTTCACCAGTCTTGCTGCCCAAAGCCCCTTTGACAATGAGACCCTGAAAACACTATACTGGATCGGGGCAATTTACCATTGCCCTGTAGACCTCCCAGAAACCATGGGACTGAGTTATAGTGAGGAAATGCTCTGGACTGTGGAGAGAATATGACCTCTGATCCAGTACACAACAAGACCCAGAGCTGGGCTAACCATCACCCAGCTTTACAGAGCATCAACCCGAGCCCAGCGCAGACAGAAAGCCATTATGTCATTACGTTCACCTGTGCCTTGTTTATCATCTTCATTTGTCTTTGTACTTGAGTTCCTGTCTGTTCAGTGTTAGTTTGTCAGATCTCGTCAAAGTTACGTTTATGTAATGCCTTCCCTTCATTTGGAATTAACTTGTTTGTGGATTAGAGATGGGCAGATGAAGCCTTGTGAAGCTTTTGAGGCTATTTCCTGATTGTACCAAAAAAAGATTCAAAGCTTCAAATCCTCAAATACAGTGACCAGTGATATCTAGTGGTCAGCTGCAATTATAGCAGCCACTTTCAAATGAATCACACAACTTGTTGATCCCAGTTTCAACACAAAATCAATTCTCAGCAATAGCAGCTGTGTCTTCATTCTGAGAATCATTGTAAACACATGAAAGTGTTACTATGTTACTATGAAGCAGGGAGGAAGCACCAAGCATTTTGTGTTGCCTTATAATTAATGACGCTGCGGCAAATATTCAAATCAGTCACCTTGATTCAGGTGTTTCATTGTGATGTATGAAGCCTCAAACGTCATCTGTCACGTGATCACAGAGATTTGATACAAGCCTCGACACAGTCTTTCGAGCTAGTCTACTTCAGTAGAGTAAAACAGGCTTCGGAGCCTCAGTGTCAAACCTCACATCCCTAGTGTGGATTATTAAAGACTATTTAACCTTCATCATCTTCGTGAGTGTCCTTCTACACTGTGGCGTGACAGTATGTGACTGTTGGTTCTTTTAGCAGTTTAAAAAAAAAAAATATTTTACTTGTACTTTTAATTGTGAATAAACTATCTGTGGAAAGAATTTGTCTTTTTCTTTTTTTGATCACATGAAACGTTACGACTTTGTCAGGGATTCATCACAGTCACGGCCACCTCCGTCATCTCAGTCACCTGTGGCCCATGTCTCACACCAGATCCCTGTCTCCTGATTACTAATCACTGGCAATCACCAATCAAGTCAGCTACATAACCACTCTCACAACAGTTTGGGATCTTCCGGTCTACCGTTCAATTCCCTGAACTGTTCAGACTCAGTGTGCACTTACATGTGTATGTATACCTACCTTTTGGACTCCTGACGATCCTCCTGAGATTATTTTAAGAACCTATGCAAATGGCTTCCACCTGGTCATCTCCGAGGAACGTGCTCGCCGACTTGTGGCTGGACTCCGTCTTTATTGCGCCGCTACCAAAATCATTACATTGGGGCCTGCCCCATCAAACCCCAACGTCTTATGGTTAGTACCATTCAGCTAGACCCCGTAATTACCATGCTTTCCATGCTTTCAGTGCAACTATTCACTCCAGTCGATACCGTTACATTAACATTTATGCATTTAGCAGATTCTTTTATCCAAAGAAACTTCTGGTGCACTTAGGCTATACATTTTATTTTTTAACCAGTATGTATGTTCCCTGGGAACTGAACCCACAACCTTTTGCGCTGCTAATGCTATGCTTTACCACTGAGTCAACTTCTGATTTTTTACAGTCGACTTCTATTTGATGGAGGAGTACATCAAGGAGTCTCTTAACCAAGGTTTCATCTGGCCATCCAGCTCACCAGATGCCTCAAGTTTTTTTTTCTGGGTAAGAAGGATGGGGGTTGCAGCCCTGTGTTGATTATCGAGCTCTGAATTTCCAGATGGTCGAACCCTCTTACTGACTTCCCCTGCTCCCAGCCGCTCTTGAGGAACTCTGTGGGGCCCGCATCTTCTCCAAGCTGGACCTGCGAGAGGTGTGTAACCTCTTTCATATCCAGGAAGGCGATGAAGGGAAGATGGCCTTACCAAACCTAGTGGGCTTTCTGGGGGTTAAGCCTCTTGGCTTCATGGAGATATTGGAGGTTTATGTGATCTGTGATGACAGTGAAAGGATGGTTAGCTTCTTCCAGCCAATGCTGCCACTCCTTTAGGGCTAGTTTAATGACCAGCAGCTCCCCATTACCAATATCATAAATCTGCTCCACTGGGGTAAATTTCTTGGAATAGTATGTGCAAGGCTGAAGGCATAGAGGCTCACTGATTTGTTGGGAAAGCACGGCTCCGACTCCAGTGGTGAAGGCGTCCACTTCTACCACAGTACATGGGGTTCAAGATGACGAAGGATAGGAATCAGCAAATCCTTGGAATCTTGAAGCTCCTTTACAGACTGAGGAATGGGCCACTACGTGATGGCTGTTACCTTCCCCTGGTCCATCTGAATTCCCTCCTGGCCGGTGATGTACCCGAGGAACTGCTCCAGCTTGAGGTACAGATAGTGCTGGCGGAGCCTCTGAAGGACCTGCTTAATGTAGTGGCGATGGTCAGCCAGGTTCAGGGAATAAATTAGTATATCATTCATGTATACACTTACAAAGTTGTGGAGGATCTCCCGGAACACCTTGTTCATAAATCCCTGGAAGACAGCTGGGGCGTTGGCAAGGCCATACGGCATGACAAGGTACTCATAGTGTTTGGAAGGGTTAACCCTCTGAGGTTAAGGGGTTTTTGGGGCCTGGAGAAGTTTTGTTATGCCCTGACATTTTTTCAGTTGCTTATAAACCTCTAAATGGGTAAAGTCTAATCTCACTGTAATCAGCACAAACTGGGCTATAATAATTTGTGAGCAGCATGTATGTATGTACATAATTGTGTTTTTGAGAAAACAATGTTTATACGTGGTTAGTGAAAAACTACAAATTTTAAATCACTTGAATAAGACCATAAAGCACATACAGAACATTGGTTCCCAGAACTTTTGAGAACTGGAGCTTGTAGCCTAGATTTTTTCTTTCTAAATTATACTCACTTACAGAAAACAACATATTGATTAAAATTTTCTAAGACATTTCTTTGTGTAGAAAAGGTCTATGCGAGAGGGCATGAACTATCTCGCATTATGTTGTGATTTACACCTGAGAAGACAAAGACCTGCATAATGAGCTGCATAATGAGCCTTTCAGTCAGCTTGTGTCACTGAGAGGGAGGAGTTACAAGAAAGAATGTGAGGACAAAATAAATCTATGTATTTTTATGTTTGCAGTTTATTTAGAATATATTTAATTATCCCACAAAATAATTTAATATACACTTGCGAGTGCAGTTAAACACTTTATTAGGCTTGATCAAAGCTGACTTTTTTTTCTACAAAAAAAAACAACAACAATATATAGTTGGGCTTTTAAACAGCGGCAGTGATGAGGCTCCTTTTACATCCGGTGTGCCTCATCACACGCCGCCAGCCCTGGCTCGTCCAGTGCCCCTCCTCACTCACACACCCACTCCTGTCGGGAGCCTGGTGAAGGGCGGCGATTAAGGGACGGGGTGCCGATGATAATTAGGGGGAGGCAGCCAACTCATCACAATATTTTACATTATTTCTGAATGCAATAAAATATGATGTGTAAATATACTGATGCAACTTACCTGTGATTTTGTTTCTCTCTCAACAATGATAGACTTATAGTCAGATGCAAGTTATTTTCCAGAAAATACAGTAAACAATGACACTGTCAATAACTTAAGCTTGCAAGTTCTGCACTCTCGCGAAAACTATTGTTACAATCAGGGAAGCTGTTTACAGTGAACTGTGAATCGTATTTGCATAGCATTTACACAATGTTGGTTACAGTGACAGGATTCGAGAAAGTATAGTTAGACAGTCAGATCACAATGAGCAAAAATGTAGTTTTGAATCGAATTCTTCTCACAGTGATACAGTGAAATGCATTAAACTGACTATTGTATTCATGCAGTCAACACTGTTGACACTGCTTAACCCTGCAAAAATAAGTTGTTACTTTTGATGAAATTGGAGTAAATATAAATATGATGCTGTAATTTATGATTCAAATTGTGAGTTTTTAAAATAATTTGTTGGACATGCCTAATTTCTAACATAGACTACCTTTAAATTGTACATAATGTAGTGCGCTAGTATGCTTCATATTCTTCATATTCTTTATATTTGAATGCTGGAAATGCTGTGAAAGTGGATTCTGAGAGAGTTTTAATTACAGAAACAAGGGAAAGCAAAGCTACTCTCACAAAGCAGGATCAGCTTTCATAATACAACTGTTACTGCGCTGTTTTGATGAAGGATGTGTTTGATGAAATAGACATTGCATTTGATTTCATGCAGCTTTTAAGTCTCTTGTTACTGAAATTATCATTTTGTTTCATAACATCCACACGTTTGTCCTAATAATACATTCCCAAGATTCATTTTTGGCAAAAACTGATTTAACTAAGAGTTTGGCTGTTAGTAGGATACTGAACTGAAGTCTTCTATGTAATCAGTCATCTTAGCTAAGTATGTTGAATAATCAGTTTAAATAAGAACAACATTCTTTTTGTTCTTATTAAGTTCTAAAATAATAATAATAATAATAATAATAATAATAATAATAATAATAATAATAGTAAATAAATTAAATAAATTAAATAAATAAAATAATAAATGAAGAATGTTTCCAGTCTGCCTTTAATATAAGGACTGTGCTTGACTTGTAAATGATGAGGTTCTAAGGACTGGTGACAGGGAGAGGATGCGGAGTTCAAACACAAACAACATTGTTAACAAATAGTGTGTTCCAGAAACACTAGATCGCACCCATTTAAATCAGCGAGTTGCTCTGTATTATCAGACTCTAGTTAGCCACTGCTCGTGGATGCTATTTTTTTTTTTAAATTCCATTGATGATCAAATATATCTGTGTATACTCATTATTATATAATATATGTACATAAGCAAAAATTGCTAATTTAAAATTGCACCCATTCTGGATAGATGAATGGGAAAGCTATGCAAAAACTTTCTGTTGGGTGTTGTTGGTGTTGAACCATCTGTAGTAGCGATCATCTGTCTTGGTAACAGCTAATGTGTGTGTGTGTGCACAGGTCTCTTTCCAGCTGTGCTGAACCTGGCCTCCATGGCAGAGATCACGACCAATGCCACGTGTGGAGAAACTGGACCAGAAATGTACTGCAAACTAGTTGAGCACGTACCAGGTCGGCCCGTGAAAAACCCTCAGTGTCGGTTCTGCAACCTGAAGAGTGATTATGATTACGGTACAGGACACACACACACACACACACACACACAGACACTGTCTCTCAGGCTGTGCATAATCCTTTTCATATGCTCAAGTCAAAGACTGTTTCTGCCCATAAATCACTGCATTCCAGAATCAGAGCACACACATGTATTGTGCACTGGATTCCTCACTTTGCATGCCTCAGAGTAGAAAGTATTGTTTTTATTAGCAATGTTTGATTCATTAACAAAAAATTGGAATCATCTGACCCTGGTCTGAGCTACTCATTCACAAGCCAGACTGATTTAACTCAGAGCCAGACAGTGCCTTTCCCAAAAGCATTGTCAGCCATTGTCTCAAGTTCTGTTAAATACCAACATAATTCAACACTTCAGTGTTCAAATGAACATTCACAAACAGCATTATAAACTTGTGTGGTTAGATCTACAACTCTCAACCTGCAGCAGTTTCTTGTTAGTAAGACGTGGATTTACTTACTTTAGATTAGATCATGCATTACACACTGTATATCATTGTCCATTATATATCATTTGTTCCATTTCAAACTATATATTTTAGCATGTCAATGGAATGGATATCCCCCTGTCAATGCGAGTCTTAAGTCATTGAAAAGCAATGGTGGTGAATTGCTTTTAAAATACGTACATATTCTGAATATATATATATATATATATATATATATATATATATATATATATATAGTGGGAACGGAAAATATTCAGACCCCCTTAAATTTTTCACTCTTTGTTATATTGCAGCCATTAAGTTATTTTTTTCTCCTCATTAATGTACACAGAGCACCCCATATTGACAGAAAAACACAGAATTGTTGACGTTTTTGCAGATTTAACTCAGGTGCTGTCCATTTCTTCTGACCATCCTTGAGATGGATCTACACCTTCATTTGAGTCCAGCTGTGTTTGATTATACTGATTGGACTTGATTAGGAAAGCCACACACCTGTCTATATAAGACCTTACAGCTCACAGTCCATGTCAGAGCAAATGAGAATCATGAGGTCAAAGGAACTGCCTGAAGAGTTGAGAGACAGAATTGTGGCAAGGATCTGCCCAAGGTTACAAAAAAAAATTCTGCTGCACTTAAGGTTCCTAAGACCACAGTGACCTCCATAATCCTTAAATGGAAGACGTTTGGGACGACCTAGCGGCAACCTCGCACTCTCTCTCGTGAAGCCAATAAGGAAGTGACAAAAACTGCAATTCATCTACTGGCCGCTTGAGGCTGGCTGCAAAAGGGAGTTGCAATCGAGGGAAAGATGAATGCGCCCTAGTACAGGAATATCCTGGACGGAAACCTTCTCCAGAGTGCTCAGGACCTCACACGGGGCCGAAGGTTCACCTTCCGACAAGACAATCACCCTAAGCACTCAGCTAAAATAATGAAGGAGTGGCTTCACAACAACTCAATGACTGTTCTTCAATGGCCCAGCCAGAGCCCTGACTGAAACCCAATTGAGCATCTCTGGAGAGGCCTGAAAATGGCTGTCCACCAATGTTTACCATCCAACCTGAAAGAACTGGAGAGGATCTGTAAGGAGGAATGGCAGAGGATCCCCAAATCCAAGTGTGAAAAACTTGTTGCATCTTTCCCAAAAAGACTCATCGCTGTATTAGATCAAAAGGGTGCTTCTACTGAATAGCAAATGGTCTGATTACTTAGGACCATGTGATATTTCAGTTTTTCTTTTTTAATAAATGTGCAAAAATGTCAACGATTCTGTGTTTTTCTGTCAATATGGGGTGCTGTGTGTACATTAATGAGGAAAAAAAATGAACTTAAATGATTTTAGCAAATGACTGTAATATAACAAAGAGTGAAAAATTTAATGGGGTCTAAATACTTTCCATACCCACTGTATGTATATATATACAGTATTGTTCAAAATAATAGCAGTACAATGTGACTAACCAGAATAATCAAGGTTTTTCGTATATATTTTTTTATTGCTACGTGGCAAACAGGTTACCAGTAGGTTCAGTAGATTCTCAGAAAACAAATGAGACCCAGCATTCATGATATGCACGCTCTTAAGGCTGTGCAATTGGGCAATTAGTTGAATTAGTTGAAAGGGGTGTGTTCAAAAAAATAGCAGTGTGGCATTCAATCACTGAGGTCATCAATTTTGTGAAGAAACAGGTGTGAATCAGGTGGCCCCTATTTAAGGATGAAGCCAACACTTGTTGAACATGCATTTGAAAGCTGAGGAAAATGGGTCGTTCAAGACATTGTTCAGAAGAACAGCGTACTTTGATTAAAAAGTTGATTAGAGAGGGGAAAACCTATAAAGAGGTGCAAAAAATGATCTCCAATGCCTTAAAATGGAGAGCAAAACCAGAGAGACGTGGAAGAAAACGGAAGACAACCATCAAAATGGATAGAAGAATAACCAGAATGGCAAAGGCTCAGCCAATGATCACCTCCAGGATGATCAAAGACAGTCTGGAGTTACCTGTAAGTACTGTGACAGTTAGAAGACGTCTGTGTGAAGCTAATCTATTTTCAAGAATCCCCCGCAAAGTCCCTCTGTTAAAAAAAAGGCATGTGCAGAAGAGGTTACAATTTGCCAAAGAACACATCAACTGGCCTAAAGAGAAATGGAGGAACATTTTTGTGGACTGATGAGAGTAAAATTGTTCTTTTTGGGTCCAAGGGCCACAGGCAGTTTGTGAGACGACCCCCAAACTCTGAATTCAAGCCACAGTACACAGTGAAGACAGTGAAGCATGGAGGTGCAAGCATCATGATATGGGCATGTTTCTCCTACTATGGTGTTGGGCCTATTTATCGCATACCAGGGATCATGGATCAGTTTGCATATGTTAAAAAACTTGAAGAGGTCATGTTGCCCTATGCTGAAGAGGACATGCCCTTGAAATGGTTGTTTCAACAAGACAATGACCCAAAACACACTAGTAAACGGGCAAAGTCTTGGTTCCAAACCAACAAAATTAATGTTATGGAGTGGCCAGCCCAATCTCCAGACCTTAATCCAATTGAGAACTTGTGGGGTGATATCAAAAATGCTGTTTCTGAAGCAAAACCAAGAAATGTGAATGAATTGTGGAATGTTGTTAAAGAATCATGGAGTGGAATAACAGCTGAGAGGTGCCACAAGTTGGTTGACTCCATGCCACACAGATGTCAAGCAGTTTTAAAAAACTGTGGTCATACAACTAAATATTAGTTTAGTGATTCACAGGATTGCTAAATCCCAGAAAAAAAAAAATGTTTGTACAAAATAGTTTTGAGTTTGTACAGTCAAAGGTAGACACTGCTATTTTTTTGAACACACCCCTTTCAACTAATTGCCCAATTGCACAGCCTTAAGAGCGTGCATATCATGAATGCTGGGTCTTGTTTGTTTTCTGACAATCTACTGAACCTACTGGTAACTTGTTTGCCACGTAGCAATAAAAAATATACTAAAAACCTTGATTATTCTGGTTAGTCACATTGTACTGCTATTATTTTGAACAATACTGTATATATATATATATATATATATATATATATATATATATATACACACACACACACACACACACAGGTGCTTCTCAATAAATTAGAATGTCAAGGAAAATTGCATTTATTTCAGTAATTCAACTCAAATTGTGAAACTCATGTATTAAATAAATTCAGTGCACACAGACTGAAGTAGTTTAAGTCTTTGGTTCCTTTAATTGTGATGATTTTGGCTTACATTTAACAAAAACCCACCAATTCACGATCTCAACAAATTAGAATATGATGACATGCCAATCAGCTCAAATCAGACAACCAACTCAAAACACCTGCAAAGGTTTACGGAGTCTTCAAAATGGTCTATGACAATCATTGACCCTTCACAAGGAGTGTAAGCCACAAAAATTAATTGCCAATAAGATGGCTATTCACAGAGTGCTGTATCCAAGCATGTTAACATAAAGTTGAGTGGAAGGAAAAAGTGTGGAAGGAAATGATGCACAACCAACCGAGAGAACCGCAGACTTATGAGGATTGTCAAGCAAACTGGATTCAAGAATTTAAAGTGATCTTCACAAGCAATGGACTGAGGCTGGGGTCAAGGCATAAAGAGCACCACACACAGACGTGTCGAGGACAGACGTTTCGAAGACCACCACAACCATGTGGTAATGGCGGAAGCCCCCCAGGAGGGAGGTGGACCGGCGGAGGATCAGGGGGAGGGACGGAGGGCCAGGTCCATAGGAGGAAACAGAAAGAAAGACAGACAGAAGAGCAACAAAAAAATAAACACAAAAACACAAGTCCAAGAAGGACATCACGTGACGCCCACCAGGGCGGAGCAGAAGACCACCATAACCGTGTGGTCAGGGCGGAAGCCCCCCAGGGTGGAGCAGAAGACCACCACAACCATGTGGTCAGGGCAGAAGCCCCCCAGGAGGGAGGTGGACCGGCGGAGGATCAGGGGGAGGGACGGAGGGCCAGGTCCATAGGAGGAAACAGAAAGACAGACAGAAGAACAACAAAAAAATAAACACAAAAACACAAGTCCAAGAAGGACATCACGTGACGCCCACCAGGGCGGAGCAGAAGACCACCATAACCGTGTGGTCGGGACGGACGCTCCCCAGGGCGGAGCAGAAGACCACCAGAACCATGTGGTCAGGGCGGAAGCCCCCCAGGGTGGAGCAGAAGACCACCATCACCGTGTGGTCAGGACAGACGCCCCCCAGGGCGGAGCAGAAGACCACCACAACCTTGTGGTCAGGGCTGAAGCCCCCCAGGGCGGAGCAGAAGACCACCACGTCCGTGTGGTCAAGATCGGAGTCCCCCAGGGCGGCGCAGAAGACCACCACAACCATGCAGCCAAACCAGACACTCCCCAGGGCAGAGCAGAAGACCACCACAACCGTGTGGTCAGGGCTGAGCAGAAGACCACCACAACCGTGTGGTCAGGGCGGAAGCCACCCAGGGCGGAGCAGAAGACCACCACGTCCATGTGGTCGAACCAAACGCCCCCCAGGGTGGAGCATAAGACCACCACATCCTTGTGGTCGAGGCAGACGGACCCCAGGGTGGAGCAGAAGACCACCACATCCGTGCGGTCAGGGCGGAAGCCCCCCAGGGTGGAACAGAAGACCACCACGTCCATGTGGTCGAACAAAACGCCCCCCAGGGTGGAGCAGAAGACCACCACATCCTTGTGGTCGAGGCAGACGGACCCCAGGGTGGAACAGAAGACCACCACGTCCGTGTGGTCAAACCAGACGCCCCCCAGGGCGGAGCAGAAGAACACCACATCCTTGTGGTCGAGGTAGAAAGCCCCCAGGGCGGAGCAGAAGACCACCACATCCGTGTGGCCCGGACCAACAGGAGGACAAGTCTGGTTGGGCAAGTCTGAAATGTAGAACATGAACATGTTAAGGGTAGCCTCCGTGGCCACAACAGGAACAGTCGGGTGCTCAGAGAGATTGACTGAGACATGACGAGTCTCTGGAAGTTCCGCAGAGGCGAGGAGAGACTCTGGTAATTCATTAGAGACGTGGAGAGGCTCTGGTAGTTCCACAGAGGAGTGACAAAACTCTGGTAATCCCATGGTGTTTATACTGGATTCCAGAAGATCGGTACTGACTTGACTCTGCTCATGAAGATTATTGGTGACTTGCATTTGTTCATGAAGATCATTGGTGACTTGTATTTGTTCATGAAGATCAATGGTGACTTGCCTTTGTTCATGAAGATCAGTGGTGACTTGCCTTTGTTCATGAAGATCACTGGTGACTTGAATTCTTCCATGAAGAACCCCAGTGACTTGACCCGGTCCTTGAAGATCACCAGTGACTTGACTCTGTCCTTGAAGATCACCAGTGACTTGACTCTGTCCTTGAAGATCACCAGTGACTTGACTCTGTCCCTGAAGATCACCAGTGACTTGACTCTGTCCCTGAATATCACCAGTGACTTGACTTGACTCTGAAAGGTCAACGGTGACTAGCCTTGACTCTGGAAAGTCCATGGTAACTAGCCCTGACTCTGGAAGGTCAATAGTGACTAGTCCTGATTCTGGAAGGTCAAAAGTGACTAAACCTGACTCTGGAAGGTCAACGGTGACTAACCCTGACTCTGGAGGGTCCACAAACACCTGACTCGACTTTGGAGGGTCAACCGGAACCTGACTCAACTCTGTAAAATCAACGGGCACCTGACTCGACTCTGAAGGATCAACAGAAACTAGCCCTGACTCTGGATGGTCAACGGTGACTAACCCTGACTCTGAAAGGTCGACGGTGACTAACCCTGACTCTGGAAGGTCAACGATGACTAACCCTGACTCTGGAGGGTCCATGAGCACCTACCTCAACTCTGGAGGGTCCACGAGCACATGACTCGACTTTGGAGGGTCAGCCGGAACCTGACTCAACTCTGGAAAGTCAACGGGCACCTGACTCGACTCTGGAAGGTCAACAGGAATCTCACTTGATTCTGGAGAATCAACTGGAATGTGATTCGACTCTGGAGAGTCAACAGGAACCTGACTCGACTCTGGATAGTCAACTGGAACCTGACTCAACTCTGGAGGGTCAACTGGAACCTGACTCAACTCTGGAGGGTCAACGGGAACCTGACTCAACTCTGGAGGGTCAACAGGAATATGACTCGACTCTGGAAGGTCAACCGGAACCTGACTCAACTCTGGAGAGTCAACGGGAGCCTGACTCAACTCAGGAAATCCCACTATAGCTGCTATCCTGTGTAGTGGCTCCGGGCTGGCGGCCACCTTGTGCAGTGGCGCTGGGTTGGTGGCCATCTTGTACTGTGGTGCTGGCTCAGCAGACGTGACGTGAACAGTCTTGGGAATCTCTAGGATCTTTGACAACATGGAGAAATAATCCAAAAACGTCTCAGCGGCCATCTTGGGCGTTGGCGCTGAGCTGGTGGCCATCTTGCACCGTGGCGCTGGGCTGGTGACCACTTTGTGCTGTGGCGCTGTGCTGGCGTCCATCTTGCCTCGTGGCGCTGGGCTGACGGCCATCTTTTGCAGTGTCGGTGGACCCGCGGCCATCATGAGCAGTGGTGCTGGGCCGGTGGCCATCTTGTGCTGTGGCGCTGGGCTGGTGTCCATCTTGCCTCGTGGCACTGAGCTGGCGGCCATCTTGTGCTGTGGTGTTGGGCTGGCTTCCATCTTGCCTCGTGGTGCTGGGTTCGCGGCCATCCTGTGCAATGGTGCTGGGTCGGCGGCCATTCTGCACAGCGGCGCTGGGCTGGCGGCCATCTTGTGCAGCGGTGCTGGCTCGGCAGACTTGCGCCTCTTTTCCCCTCTCCGTCCACAATGGTGTGACGGCGGTTCCCATCCGAACTCAGGGTCGACGGGGGGCCATATTGGAGAGTGATGCCGGACCTCTTCTCGACCACTCACTCCTGAGCGACCTCCCCTGGTCCCACGAAACACAACCAGGCAAGTACCCTTGAAACCATTCCTCACCAGCTCGGTAACTTGGAGAAAATATGAATAGACATACCGCTGGATCTCTTTTTGATGGAGTCCTACTGTGACGAATCGTGTACCAGAGAGACAAAGGAGATAGTAGATCCAATTGCAAGTATTTAATGATGGGTAATCCAATTCTTGGTCGAACAAGCAGAGGTCAAAAGCCAAACAGACAGTCCAAAAATAAACAAACAAATAAACAAGGAGGGAACAGGAAAGGGAACTCGGAAAACGAGAGGTTAGGGTCAATCTCGGGAGACGAGAAGATGAAGTGGAATCTCGGATGACTAGAAGATTAATTACCAGATAAATTTTATTCACTTCCCAATGAATATATATATATGGTATATAATGGTATTATGCATTCCATTTATAAGTTATAACAAACAATCACTTGTGCCCCTCTACTGCCATCATTATCATCATACACATGCATCCACACCATCACACTTTATACCAATTGTATTAAATATGCAAACATTTTCAGTGCAGGCGTAAATGAGGTTTATGATTATACAGCCAAAAGATGTTTGGTGTAAATGTTACCGATCGTCCGCTTGACTCAATACAAAGAATATAAACTTCAAAGCTGCGTGTTTGCTGTGTTGCTGGAAAGTAGAGCAGATGGTGTATTTTAATATTTTACATTTCTTATTACTTGTGATTTATTATTAAATAAATACAGAAGCCCTAGAGCATGACATCATATCCTGTTTGTCCATAGTAATTTGATGTTCTCTCAGTTATTTGACATGATGCGTCAGTGTCGCAGCAAATCCTTGCTGTTTGAGAAACCCTCCTAATAAGAACTTAAGTCATTTTATTAGTATAGTATTTAAAAGTATTATTCTTTGTTGCAAAAGACTGGTTTTCATCATTATAATATGAAAAGCATAATGGTGTATTGTATGGTATTTATACATCATTGTAGTTTTTATTTATGTATATTTCATTAGAAATGTCATAGCGTCCAGAGAATGACTTTCCTGACTGTATTACAGTAATGAGAATCATCATCATTAAGATGAATGAGAATTACAAACAAACAAGGGTAAAACATTAAAGGTGCCATAATTTGAGTAAATAATGACTGGATTTTCTTATTTTGGGTCAGATACTTCTTTAACGGTCTATAGATGTGCTGCATTTTCTTCATGTAAAGTCATGTTGTGCTTTTGGTTTCATGGTGAAACTTGAGCCAGACATGCATGGTGAGAGTCACCTGTCCGTCTGTCTTTCAGACACCTTCGTCTTTTAGGTGCTGCTGGTGTGATGGTTTTTGATGTGTTCAAGCTGTTTGAAAGGTCTTAATAAAACATGCGTTGAGTCAGTGGTGCTGTCATCCACACACCTCAGCCATAATGAGTTATTCTGAGCTCTCTTCAAACACACGCCGCTGCGCCCCAGAGTCACCCACACACTCCCAGCCAGAGAGTGATTAATATAACATGTAATTAGAGGAAATTAGAGAAAGAGAGAGAGAGACGTGACTTTACCAGCGGGGGAGTTCTTTTAAATGAAACCTAGATCTCGCTCATAAATTAGAAAAGAATATATGCAGTCAAATAAATGATTAAGTGGACAACTTTAATCATCTTAGCCTGATTATGAATCTGGCTGTAAAGAAAGATTGAGGTTTGTCTCATATAGCAGGCTTTCGACAGGCTCTGCGCCGAGATAAACGTCAGTATTTCAGCACTTTTTAAAACTCATCCCTCATTAGAGCAGATCGCTTTATTTCAGCAGGAGATTTAATTCAACAGCAGTCTGCTCACAAAGGTGAAAGCCAGTAGAGACATGTTATTAGTAGCGTTGTGTCCCATCGTGGTTTAATATGAGGTGTTACTGAGCTTCTCTAAAGGGCTCGTGCCATGAGGAATCAAATCTCACTTGATCTCTTCTGATAAAAGAGCTTGATGTGCAATGAAAAAAGAATTCTGTCTCGCCAGTCCAAAAACACCAATTATTCAAACTAAATGAAATACAAATATATGAGTATTTCATTCCCTCAGACCTCTTAAAGGCAGAATTTTTTATTGCATTTAGGTTTTATTTGAATCAGTTAATAGGACTGGTCATCGTGACAGTCTCTCTCTTCCAGTGTGGACTATGTGCTAATCACTCTTGCATCAGATACTGAGATTTACTCGTTACCATATAAACCATCTCATAGAGCTTATTGTCTAAAGGAGGGTTCATCCCTCAGCACATGCAGGAGTGTGAATATGTCAGTCACACACACACACTCATCTTTACTCATTTTTGTGAAGTAACATAAGAATAACATTGAGATTGTTAATAATATTTCCAGAGGAACACTTGCTGGACTGAAGCAGCTTGGCTTTACCTAAAAAACTCAAATCTAATAGAGTGGCGATGGATCTTTCTGTTATTTTATGTCAGTATCTGCTATACTGATTTAAAGATTTAATTGATTTACTTTACAAGAATCAGAATTTCATCATATAAATATCAGCATCTGCACCAAAATTGAATTTTTTTTTTCAGTTTCAGTTTCTGAATTAAATTTTGCATTGCATTTTTGTCTCTCCATATTCTTACTACATATCAGATTATAAGAGCCATAAAATCATGATTTATCAAAAATGATATAAAAAAAAAAAGTATTTTATTTAGATTTCATTATAATACGATTCAGCAAATGTTTTTTGGTCGTTTTATTTCGATTTCAAAAGATTTGATTATGTGACTCAGGTTGTCAGATGGTGTTCTCTGCCCATGAACATGAATCCATTATGTTCTCTCATGAGTCTGTGTGTGTGTGTGTGTGTGTGTGTGTAGAGCGGCATCCCATCGAGTACGCCATCGACGGCACTAACAGATGGTGGCAGAGCCCGAGCATCATGAATGGGATGGACTACCATCACGTCACTGTGACTCTGGACCTGCAGCAGGTAAATGAAAAGACAACAAACAATAACAGCATCATTGTTCCCAGCCAATCACAATGCATCTTGTGGTTTTATAAAGCTCTAGCTTTAACATGTTCACTGCAACAATGTAGAATTGTTTTAAGAATTATATTAGCCACTCTTTTCCACGCAGTTACAATCAATGGGGACTAGAGTAATCAAGATTCGAAAAAGACTGCAAAAGCATAACAAAATTATTTGGTCAATTATCAATGCACCCCTAAAGGTTAAATGTATTTTTTTTAATTATTTTTTTATGCACACCTGAATTTTTCCACTGAGGAGCACATGTGCTTCTTGAGAAAAAAAAAGTAAGCATCAAGCTTTGGTAAGGTATTGTTAAATTATCATTCATAAAACTGTTTTCTTTTATTGTGAATGCTTATCAGGAATGAAATGGTCCCCTGCTCTGTCATGAGAGGCTGCAGTCTTGAAATGCCTTTGCAGAAAAGCCTCTCTCTTCACTCACGCCGTTGCTCTGCTCCTCTTCTCCCACTCGTGTGTGTCCAGGCCAGTCAGACACAGTGTTGTTGAATGAGTGTGCAGTTGTGTGTGGGCAGAATGCTCCCATCAGCCTTTATTAGATGATGATCTGAGGCCAGCGCTGAGCAGTGCTGCCCGACCGCAGGAAATTACACAAACACCTACAGACACGCAATCAGTGCAGTCAACAGATGACACCGCGGTGCAGCGCGGTCAGAATGAACAGTGACATGGAAATGAATAGATGAGAGGAAACATTATAACAAAAATAGAAGCAATGATGATGAATGATGAAATGAAGTTAACTGATGAGAAAATAAGACAACTGGAGCATGATTCTGTGGGATTAATGTTAGAAAGGATGAAAGGATCCTACACACATGTGTATGTACTTTATAGAGCACAATTCATAGTGTAAAAATTAAATTCAGCCCTAAAAAGTTACATTTTTATTTATTTTGTGTTGGTTTCTCTTGAATATCTGTTTTTTTTTTTTTTTTTTTTACTGCTAAACCGGTCAAATGTTTTGAAATACAATATTATTTCGTTTTTTAGCAGAACGAGTTATCAAATTAGCCAAACATGCATTTCTTTTTAAAAGAATGTGGTCAATAAGAATTTTGAAAGAAACTATTACTTTTAATCTGCAAGGCTGCCTTACATAAAGTGACAGTAAAAACATTTATGATGTTACAAAATATTTATTTTTCAAATAAATGCTGTTCTTTTGAACTTTCTGTTTATCAAAGAATCCTGAAAAATAAAATGTATCTTAAAAATTTCAGCAGCACAACTGTGTTCAACACTGATAATAATCTTCATGTTTCTTGAGCTGTAAATCATCATATTATTCTGATTTCTGAAGATCATGTGACACTGAAGACTGGAGGAATGATGCTGAAAATACAGAGGAGCATCATAGAAATACATTACACTTTAACACAGATTCACACAGAAAACATTTTTTGATGTTTTTTTTTTTTTAATCAAATTAATGCAGCCTTAGTGAGCAGAAGAGACTTCTTTAAAAAAAAAAATCCTTTGATTGATAAGTGTAGTTAACAAAGAAACGTGCAAGAAGTCGGTAGTTTGCAGAACTTTGTGACTGATGGAGCTTCACAGCCGTAATTCTCAGTCATTTTTGTTAAATTAAAATATGTGGCCATAATATTCACCTAAAAAGGGTCAAGAAAGAAAGTCACTATTTTTAATGGCATGAGGGTGATAAATAATGAGAGACTAATCATTTGTAGGTCAACTATCTCTTTAATTCCTGCATTGCTCCTCTGTGCCTTACCTGAACTGAAGAATATGACAATGAGTGCGACACAGAGGAGACAGAGAGAGAACAAGACAGAAGACAAATGAGTGTGACAGGGTTTGAGTATTCATTAGAGGGGCTGTAGAGGACATTTAGAGTTAATAAATCAGACGCGAGGGTGTGTAATTACTGACGGCAATCACACATACAGCAATGAGCCTGGACTGCCGTCTTACCATCACTCACTCCCTGACAACCTGTCGTCTCAATGACAAACGTGCACTAACACGTTACAGGCTCTCTTTCAGCACCTTGAGCAAAACCCATCTGAAGTGAGGAAATTGATTCAATTGAATTAAGCGGCTGTTTATAAACAGCGGGCTCATATGCACACCCACCGTTCACACTTCTTTATGTGTGTCAGGGTTACTTAGGGAGAAGACCCAGATGCAGAGTGAACAAGGAACGTTTATTGACAAAAGACAAAGCACGATAGGAGGGAGTGGCTTGAACAGTCCAGACAGTAGGATTGGGTAGATGGGTAGACAGTGGAGCAGGCAGTTGGGGGGGGATGACCGCCGAGGGGGGCTCTGGGTGACAACAGAGTGCAGGACTGTAGAGGAGGCTGTGCAAGGGACCAGACCACAACACCAGGAACCAAGGGCACTTGACTATAGAGGTATAGCCACACACGTCAGACCTCCAGGCGGGGAGACCCAGTAGCCAGGGAGAAGGCAGCGGGCAACACAGGAACAGACAGAACTCACAAGACAACAGACAAGACTTAAGACAACATGAGAACAACAACTATAATAATAATAATAATAAACAACAACAACAACAACAATAACAATACAGGGGCAAAAATCAGACAAGGGTGCTATGACCTAGAAACCAGATTAACTAGGGAAATAACCAAAGTAAACTAAAAAGGTAAAGAAACAAATACAAAACAAAGTTCTAGAAATAACTGGAAGACTAACCAAGAAAATAATTCAAAAGGGGAAAATAAATACTTTAAAGAACAAGTCAAACTAGTCAAATTAAAAGTGAGATCCAAACAAAAAGAAACACTTAAACTAGACTAGAATAAACAGCGACAAGATAAACTTAAACTAACAAATACCAGACTTAAACTGACAAGGGAAAAACGCTATTAGTTTAGAACAGCTAGCACGCTAAGCAGACACTAACTCACACACAAAACGAACCGGCAAACACAGGAGGGAAGTGATCACAATAAGAGCATACAGAGACATGAGAAACAGGTGACAACACTCTGACTAATGGGGACGAAACAAGAGGGCGTGACCAGGGAAAACAAGGAGGTGGGACAAGAGGAGCACGTGGTAGACACAAGAGACACAACCATGTGCTCAGGCACAAAATAAACAAAGACACATTGAACAAAGACAGTACAGACAAGACTGTCAGGGCAGGATCCTGACAGTACCCCCCCTCCAAAGGACGCCTCCAGGCGTCCACCCTGGGTGGAGGAGTGAAAGGGGGCACAGGCATGGTAGGGGGCCAAGATGGTACTGACTGGGGGGGTGGGTGGGATGAAAACCTTGGAAATCCAGGCCTATCAGGGAAAACGGGGTGGGCTGGGAGGGGTGGAAAAGGTTCCAGGGGAATGGTTAGGCCAGGGTGCTGCCGGCTTGGGCAAACCCGGTCTATCCGACTCTGCAAAGGTGGGGTCATGGCTGGTGGCACCTCTCCCTACAGGAACACCTCTCACAGGCAAGGGTTGCCAACTGGACTGGGTATTCAGGTTGGATTGCCGGGTATTCTTGGTTGGCAAGACATTACTAGCAAGGGATTCTGGAATGGCTTTAAAGAGATTAGGGTTCTCTGGACCGGGCTCCAAAGGCGACTGTGGAAAGTTTGTGGGGACTGTTGAAATGCCCTCCTGGGCCACAGGAAGAGACTCAGAAGCTGATAAACTGCCCCCTGGGGCGGCAGGAACGGGCTCAGAGACTGACCTTTGAGTGGCCTGGCGGGTGGACGAACTGCCCTCTGGGGCTGCAGGAATGGACTCAGGGACTGATTCTTGAGGGCCCCCTGGGGTTGCAGGAATGGGCTCTGGACTTGGGTCTGGACTGCCCTCCGGGGCTACTGGAACTGACTCGGGAGTGGGTTCTTGACCGCCCTCAGGGGCTGCTGAGCTGCCCTCCGGGGCTACTGGAACTGACTCGGGTGTGGGTTCTTGACCGCCCTCAGGGGCTGCTGAGCTGCCCTCCGGGGCTACTGGAACTGACTCGGGTGTGGGTTCTTGACCGCCCTCAGGGGCTGCTGAGCTGCCCTCAGGGGCTGCTGAGCTGCCCTCAGGGGCTACTGGAACTGGCTCGGGAGTGGGTTCTTGACCGCCCTCAGGGGCTGCTGAGCTGCCCTCCGGGGCTACTGGAACAGACTTGGGAGTGGGTTCTTGACCGCCCTCGAGGGGTGTGGAATTGCCCGCTGGGGCCACCAAGATTGGAGTCCTCTGTGGGCTAGACACAGGGGCTGGAGCAGACACTGGAGTGAGCTCTGGAGCTGGCTGCTCACCACTGGACTCCATGGTCATTACTGAAGCAGCAGGCCACTTGAGATCACCCAGGGAAACTGCAGGAGGGATCTCCAGACTAAGGTCTCTAGATCTCCTGGCGCGGGTCCTCCTACCCTTTCGTCTCCCAGGCCTGTAAGCATTCACGTCACCTACATCTTGACTTACATGAACTGACATTGACACAGAATTTTCAGGACTGGACTTGACTGGCTTTGAATGGACTAAAACAGGCTTGACTGGCACAGGAACAGGGGCTAACAGGGGAACCTCCCTCACGGCTTCCTTGAGCTTGACTGCTTCAGAGCACTTGGTTGACTCGGACGTGACTATGAGGTATTCAGCCGATTCGGAGGCTGGAACCAGCACAGAGGCCTCCATGACAGATGCAGCAGCTTTGGCCGCCCTCCTTCTCACTCTCCTTTTCTCAGTGGGAGTCAAAAGATGATCAGGGACAGGACTCGATGGAATGAGAGTGGGGTGATCACTGTAGGGGGACTCTGGTGGTGTAAGTATCTGCCAATCCTTGCGGTGGTGCAAATAATTGGAAAAGTTCCAAAAGTCCAAGATCCTCAATTGCTCCATCTCCCACTGAGGCAGTGGATCATCCAAACAGAGGTTGAAGACATCCTTAAGGGCTGCATCCTGGTACTCAAGGCCCCTAGACATAGTCCAAAAGAATTGGGCAAAGGCCCTCACCTCTTGTCCCTGCTGCCGAAGTGCACCCAGGCCTTGCTGGCGGGCCAGTCTCTCCTGAGCATTTGCAGGGGGTAGGATCTTGATACTCATTCTGCTGGGTCCTGACTTGGCCGGTTCGTTCTGTCAGGGTTACTGAGGGAGAAGACCCAGATGCAGAGTGAACAAGGAACGTTTATTGACAAGACAAAGCACGATAGGAGGGAGTGGCTTGAACAGTCCAGACAGTAGGATTGGGTAGATGGGTAGACAGTGGAGCAGGCAGTTGGGGGGGATGACCGCCGAGGGGGGCTCTGGGTGACAACAGAGTGCAGGACTGTAGAGGAGGCTGTGCAAGGGACCAGACCACAACACCAGGAACCAAGGGCACTTGACTATAGAGGTATAGCCACACACGTCAGACCTCCAGGCGGGGAGACCCAGTAGCCAGGGAGAAGGCAGCGGGCAACACAGGAACAGACAGAACTCACAAAACACTAGACAAGACTTAAGACAACATGAGAACAACAACAACAATAATAATACAGGGGCAAAAATCAGACAAGGGTGCTATGACCTAGAAACCAGATTAACTAGGGAAATAACCAAAGTAAACTAAAAAGGTAAAGAAACAAATACAAAACAAAGTTCTAGAAATAACTGGAAGACTAACCAAGAAAATAATTCAAAAGGGGAAAATAAATACTTTAAAGAACAAGTCAAACTAGTCAAATTAAAAGTGAGATCCAAACAAAAAGAAACACTTAAACTAGACTAGAATAAACAGCGACAAGATAAACTTAAACTAACAAATACCAGACTTAAACTGACAAGGGAAAAACGCTATTAGTTTAGAACAGCTAGCACGCTAAGCAGACACTAACTCACACACAAAATGAACCGGCAAACACAGGAGGGAAGTGATCACAATAAGAGCATACAGAGACATGAGAAACAGGTGACAACACTCTGACTAATGGGGACTAAACAAGAGGGCGTGACCAGGGAAAACAAGGAGGTGGGACAAGAGGAGCACGTGGTAGACACAAGAGACACAACCATGTGCTCAGGCACAAAATAAACAAAGACACATTGAACAAAGACAGTACAGACAAGACTGTCAGGGCAGGATCCTGACAATGTGTAATATGTTTTAGATGGCGAACAGCACTCTTTCAGTGACTGCTGCTGCACGTTGAAGATGTTGATAGCATTATTCTTAAAGGAATAACTCTCCCAAAATAATTAAAATGTACTGAAAACATACTCACACTCAGGCTATTCAGGATGTCTGTTGTGTTCATTCTGCAGTGAATGGGTGCCGTCAGAAAGTCCAAATAGCTGATGAAAACATCACAATAATCCACAAGTAATCCACACCACTCCAGTCCATCAGTTAACTGCTGTGGATGATAGTGATGTTTTTATCAGCTGTTTGGACTCTCATTCTGACGGCACCCATTCACTGCAGAGCATCCATTAATGAGACACTGATGCAATACTGCATTTATCCAAATATAATGAAGAAACAAACTCATCTTGGATGACCTGAGGGTCAGTAAATTATTTAGCTCATTTAAATTTTTGGGTGAACCATTTTGTTAAATTAAGACATTAGGTGTAGGTGTTGGTTGGTGTTAAGATGATCAAATACTGTAGTTATCTATTTACTACTACGTTACAGTACGTATATATTTAATCTGGAGCAGAGTCTGCATGACTGTGCATGTGCAAGTTTCCCACATTTTCAAGTGTTGCACATTTGTGCATTTTATTTTTCAGATTCCAGCAAGAGTCTCAAGTGTGTGGATGTGATTTATTGTAGGAAACAGTGTGTGTGTGTGTGATGCTCCAGTCTCTGCAGATGTTCACCTGACCTCAGTACTATTTCAGAATGTGACTAATCACACTAAAGCCCTCCACAAACAAACACACGTGTGCAAACATAGTTACTGTACTGTTTACCAATTTAGTGCGGATTTTATATAAAAATCACACTCTTCATTGAAATCTCCAGTTCATCCGTACTGTTTGTGATGTGCATTTTTATTTTATTTTATTTTTTTATGTTTACAGAAGTATTTGTCTGTGAATCATTAAATATTTTCTGGATTACCTTCCCACAGTAAAGTGGACAAATGGTGAAAATAAAATCCCAGAGTTAAAAAAAAACCTGAAATGGAAAAAGAATACAAAACAATATCCAGATGTTTGGATGTCTCATTTGGTTCAGTTACCAGGAAGTGCAAATCAAACCACCTACATATTCACCCAGAATTCCCTTGAATAAGACTTGAGAGAGAGGAAATACATCGTTTAGCAGCTGACAGTGAAGTTGGCTAATAGAGCTCTGTATAAAAATACGACATTACTCTGAAACAAACATATCAAAGCATAAGGCATAACAGTGACCATTCCAGTGTGGTTAGATGTCGTTTGACAGACAAAATACTAAAAAAGCTAAAAGGCCAAGCTACATGCTACACAAAACTTAAAGTATTTAGACTACAGTCAAAGTTTGTCAAGATATAAACAAAGGTTTTAGTTCAGTGTTCATACCTCAACAAGGAATAATGAACCAAAATATCCTATGCATACCTGGAAGCACAGCTCTGTATCCTACAGTGCAGAGACTGAACACTACATCATACTGTAAAATGCCATATATGAATAATTGTTTTGAGGTTCAGTGTACTGTACGGATGTAGAATGTTAATTATTTCACAGAATAACCCACCTTAACTATTTGTTTGAGTTTGGCATTTCATTTATGCATTCAATGCATTTTTGTGCTACTCTACTACTCTACTAATTACTGTCATATTAAAATATTTCACAATAAAACAAAAATAAATAAATAAAAAGCTGTTTTCTGGAGTAGATTAAGTTTTATTTCACATTATGTTCCTCTTTCTAAGTGAAAAAATTTCACTGTGATGTTGATGCCATTGGAGCAGCTCTGTGTGATGGGCGTCTGAACCACTTGTGCAAACACACCAGTCTTGATTGGCCTATGTGAGGTCAGGTGACAGAGTGTGGTTTGTCAGTGAGACCATAAAAGTGCACCTACATCACATAATCTCCAGCTTCTTCATCTTCAGAAAGCCGCTTGTCTGTTTGCATTTGTGTGATATTGTTAGTCTTTTTCTCACTCTGCTTTGTGTTTTAGATAGTATGAGCAGAAATGCTAATGTCATCCCTCATTAAGCATAAATTTCACCCCTGGTGACAGGTACTGGGATTGCATAGTATTATAAATTCCATTTACATAATTTATAATCACAGTTAAACACATACACAACATTCAAACTAAATCCAGTCATATTTGAAACTTTTAATATCCACTTATACCACTCCCTGAGTAAGGCCTATGACCATGGACAGTCTTAAAAGAAAAATTTACTGTAAGGACATTGCCTTGAATTATAATAATGTTTCTGAATTACTCTAGAAAAAAATAAATAAACGTATTCAAATATGGAGGAATTATTTTATTGGTTGTCTTCCATTCCATTTTTATTTTAAGATGTGCTACTTTGGTTTCTATTCTAAGATGTATATAATCGGATAAATAAACATGTGTAACTTTAAGACCCACATAAGATAGTGGCTGTTTTACCTAAATGCTATAAGAGGTTATTTTCAGAGAGCCAATCTCTTACCTTGTTTAGCTCCTCACCTCATTTCCCTATTATTCTACTAAAATCTACCAACAGACCAGTAAAGCAGAATTATCAGCATACAAAAAACAAGTTAAAATCACAAACAGCTTGCATATCATTTTTTTAAAATAAGAACAAAAAGGGGCCTAGGACACTTTCGTGAGGAACTCCATTATCAACAATTGTTTCCTCAAAAATAATCCCATCAATTTCTACCCTAACTGTACCATTTAAAAGTTCTATCAAACAGAGCTGAGGCTATGGTTTCTGGGCCCCCTGAACAGCATCTTGACTGGGGTTTTGGGCTTTCCCTCTGTAGAAATCAAGCCCCCTCTCCTTCATCGGGTCCTTTGAATCTTCCCAACCTTCTCTTTGTTATGGTGCCCTTGATGACATGTATCTATTTTCTTTCATTGTTGAAAAGTGAAAAGTTGAAGCCAAAGTGTTCCAGGTATTGCTGCTGTCATCTTGCTCCAATTTCATCATTAGGAGCCCGAGTCTGTGCATTAGTAATTCATTTGGTCAATTCAAGTCAAGACACTTTTATTTGTATAGCTATTTATTGTCATGCTGTCTAGTCTCTGTTTCCCTGGGTGTCCTCTTTGGGCTCACTTCCCCTTAGCCACTTCACCGTAGGCACTAGAATTCCACTAGTCTTGTCCCTTCATCACAGTAATTGCACTCCTGCTAATTGCACCAGGTGCTTTAACTTAATTGTCATTAGCCTCCCTATATTTACCAGTCCTTTCCTGTTGTCTGGATGGAGTCCTTTCCTTTCGTATCCCAGTATTCTCGTCCTCCGAGATTCCTCATATTCTGAGTTCCTGTTCCATTTCCTTTCCTGTTCCTTCCTTTGTTTGTTTGTTTTTGGACTGCTTTCTGGTTTTGACCCTGGCTTGTTTTCATTATGTTTTGGATTACCCCAATAAAAAGGCATACCTGCATTAGGATCTCTCTCTCTCTGTGTTTAACTGGATCGCGATCATCACAGAAGGACTCCAACTCATTTAGATCCAGCGGTATGTCTTTTCATGTTTCCTCCCCAGCCACCGAGTGGGATAGGAGTGGTTTTGAGGGAACCCGCTTGGTTGTTTTCCATGGGATCAGGGGAGGGGAGAGGAAGTGCGCGTCTGCCGATCCAACGGCACTGTACGAGATGGCCGCCAGCCCAGCGCCGCTGCACAAGATGGCCGCCGGCCCAGCACCACTGCACAAGATGGCCGCCGGCCCAGCGCCACTGCCCATGATGGCCGCAAGTCCAGCGCTAGTGCACAAGATGGCCGCCAGCCCAGCACCTCAGCACAAGGTGGTCACCAGCCTAGCGTCACAATGCAAGATGGCCGCCAGCCCAGCGCCACAGCACAAGATGGTCGCCAGCTCAACGTCACGACGCAAGATGGACGCCAGCCCAGCACCACAGCATAAGATGGTTGCTAGCCCAGCGCTGCTGCCCAGGATGGCCACCAGCACAGCGCCACTGCCCAAAATGACTGCTGGCCCAGTGCAACTGCCCAAAATGTCCACCGGTCCAGCGCCACGGCCCAGGATGGCCGCCGGTCCAGAGTCATGGCACAAGATGGCTGCTTGTCCAGCGCCTCTGCACAGAATGACAGCCACAGTTGACTCTCCAGAGTTGAGTCAGGTTACCGTTGACTCTCCAGAGTTGATTCAGCTTCTAGTTGACCCTCCAGAGATGAGTCAGGTTCCCGTGGACCCTCCAGAGTCGAGTCAGGTTCCCGTGGACCCTCCAGAGTCGAGTCTGGTTCCCGTGGACCCTCCAGAGTCGAGTCAGGTTCCCGTTGACCCTCCTGAGTCGAGGCAGGTTCCCATTGACCCCCCCAGAGTCGAGTCAGGTTCCGGTTGACCCTCCAGAGTCGAGTCAGGTTCCGGTTGACCCTCCAGAGTCGAGTCAGGTTCCCGTTGACCCTCCAGAGTCGAGTCAGGTTCCGGTTGACCCTCCAGAGTCGAGTCAGGTTCCCGTTGACCCTCCAGAGTCGAGTCAGGTTCCCGTTGACCCTCCAGAGTCGAGTCAGGTTCCGGTTGACCCTCCAGAGTCGAGTCAGGTTCCCGTTGACCCTCCAGAGTCGAGTCAGGTTCCGGTTGACCCTCCAGAGTCGAGTCTGGTTCCCGTGGATCCTCCAGAGTCGAGTCTGGTTCCCGTGGATCCTCCAGAGTCGAGTCAGGTTCCCGTTGACCCTCCAGAGTCGAGTCAGGTTCCCGTTGACCCTCCAGAGTCGAGTCAGGTTCCCGTTGACCCTCCAGAGTCAGGGTTAGTCACCGTTGACCTTCCAGAGTCAGAGTTAGTCACTGTTGACCTTCCAGAGTCAGGGCTAGTCACCGTTGACCTTTCAGAGTCAGGGTTAGTCACCGTTGACCCTCCAGAGTCAGGGTTAGTCACCATTGACCTTCCAGAGTCAGGACTAGTCACCGTTGACCCTCCAGAGTCAGGGTTAGTCACCATTGACCTTCCAGAGTCGGGACTAGTTCCCGGTTGACCTTCCAGAGTCAGGGCTAGTCACCATTGACCTTCCAGAGTCAGGGCTAGTCACCGCTGACCTTCCAGAGTCAGGACTAGTCACCGCTGACCTTCCAGAGTCAGAACTAGTCACCGTTGACACTCCGGAGTCAAGTCAATTCCCTGATCCACGTCTCTGCTGAACTACTAGAGCCTCTCCTCGGCTCGGCTGAACTAGAAGAGTCTCTCCTCACCTCTGCGGAACTTCCAGAGCCTTGTAACGTCTCAGTCGAACTCTCTGAGCGCCCAACTGATCCTGTCATGGCCACGGAGGCTACCTTTAACTTGTTCATGTTCTCTGTTTCAGACTTGCCTAACCAGACTTGCTCTCCTGTTTATTCGACCACACGGATGTGGTGGTCATCTGCTCCGCTCTGGTGGGCTTCTGTCACGACCACACGGATGTGATGGTCTTCTGCGCCGCCCTGGGGTGCTTCTGTCTCGACCACACGGATGTGGTTGTCTTCTGCTCCGCTCTGGTGGGCTTCTGTCACGACCACACGGATGTGGTGGTCTTCTGCTCCGCTCTGGGGGGCTGCGGTCTCGACCACACAGATGTGGTGGTCAATCAGAATCTGGGGACTCCATGATGCAGGTGCCTTTTTATGGCATCATTGATGCACCAACCTACATCATATGACGTCACATTAGCCAATTTATTTATTTATTTTTTTTTTTTTATTGTGTAACAAATACACACTTTGAACACACACCCAGAGCAGTGGGCAGCCATGTGCTGTGGTGCTCTGGGAGCAGTTGGGCGATTGGTGCCTTGCTCAAAGGTCTCAGCTCAGCGGTGGTATTGAGGGTAAAAATGCCCCACATTTTCACACAGAATCATTCCCATAGCCTCAACGCTCTGATGCAGTGACTCGTTCCCCTCTGAGGGACGCATGCTAAATACATAACCTGAGATGTTTTGTGTGCAGCTTCTCCCTTTCACTCATAATGCACTCTGAAACAAATGTCCTCTTGCAAGATTAGCAAAGTAGGGGATGCTTTTGTTTCATTATTCATTATCACTTCCAAATCATGGATGACTGACAAGCATAAGTCTGGAGAAATAGGTGTTCTGTTCATTAATTTTCAGCTTTGAGGAATGTGTTGCATTATTGTAATACTGAACTAAACTAATTATGCTAAATTTTACTTTGTATGGAAAATTGTTCGGTAGTTATTTATGCAATTAAAGTTGTCTTGGCTTTGAGCTTTTACACTCTCTTTCATAAACACAGGCATCTTTTTCTTTCTGTTAAAAACACTGTTTCAGTAAAAATTCAGTCTATAAGGAAAGGAAAAACATTTGGCCTTCATGTATCACATATTTTATGTGTTTATATATGTATTGTCAGTTAACTGATTTGAACTAATTAATAATGGCAGTTAATCGGTTAAAACACTTTGCCAAGATATACATCTCTAGACTGATGTTTTGAGGAAAAACAAACAAAAAATAAACAAACAAAAAAACTCTGTTATTATACTTTTGCATAATTTTTGGGTGAAATTTGTTTAGTCAAATCATGCAACATGATGAGGGATTCAGCATGATATCAGAAAAATTAGACAACAGCAAAACAACACATTCTCTTCAGGCTTTTGCGTTATTAAACATTTTCTGAAGAGCTTGTTCAGCTGAACTGAAAGTTATTGAAGCCTCTGAGAATAATCTTTAATCTCTCTCTCTCTCTCTCTCTCTCTCTGTGTGTGTGTGTGTGTGTGTGTGTGTGTGTGTGTCAGTGTGTGTGTGTCTGTGTATAGGAGGTAGTCTTAGGCCAGCGCACAGTCAGATAAGGCGGTGCACATCTGTGTTTGAGTCGTTTCATTTTCTGACAGGTTGGGACTTCTGGTGCTGTTTATTTTATTAAGCTTATTTTAATTACAGACAATCAAAGCAATGTGTGTCATAAAATTCTTCAGTTTTTTTTTTCCTCAAGTTGCAATTAAACATGCCATTTTTGTAACTGTACCTTTAATACGCATGTAAATGAAGTGTAATGGTTGACTAGTCACTTCACATGTGAAATGAGCAGCGGCAGTTTAGCTTGAGGAAATCTTCTGGGTAAACTGGAGGGGAAATTGAGGGTTTGTCTACTGTACATCTAACCTATTCTCAGTCCCAAGGCGTCTGATATGGCTTTGTGTCTAAGAGCTCTGCGCTTCATTAGACAGATGGCAAAAGCTGATTAAAAACACAGTCAGTAACCCATTGCTTTTATGAAGAAAGCTTTAAAGTCAGTATACTGACACAAAGAGCATTGGATTTGAGGATAATCATGGTTTGTTGGTGATTTTCAAGTTTAATGGCCAATTTTTGTTAGATTATTTGTCTTTTTTATTTATTTATTTATTCATTTATTGAACACCTGAGTCTGCTCCTTCTCTTAAAGCATTAGTTCACCCAAATTGTATTATTAAATAAAAAAAAATTACTAACCCTCAGACCATCCAAGATGTAGATGAATTTGTTTCTTCATGAGAACAGATTTGGAGAAATGTAGCATTGCATCAGTGTCTCATCAATGGATGCTCTGCAGTGAATGGGTGCCGTCAGAATGAGAGTCCAAACAGCTGATAAAAACATCACAATAATCCATATCACTCCAGTCCATCAGTTAACATCTGGAGAAGACAAAAGCTGAAACAAATCATGTTTTGACGTTGATGTTGACTAAAATACGAGTCCATATTTTATAATAACACTTCCTCCAGTGAAATCTCATGTTGTCTCTCACATCACAGTCCAGCAACATGTTTTTTTTGTTTTTTTTTTGTTTTTTTTTTATTTATATAGTTGTGTAAGTGGTGTGGATTACTGGATTATTGTGATGTTTTTTATCAGATGTTTGGACTGGTTTGATGGCACTCATTCAACGCAGAGCATCCACTGGTGAGCAAGTTATGTTTTTTTTCTGCAAATTCTCATTTTTGGGGAACTTTTCCCACTCACTGACAACATTCGTGGGTGGGGCCTGTGGCTTATGTGACGTCAAATTATAACCAATGCTGAAAATAGGTTGTTGGGAGATAGTGCTTAAGATTTATGCAAATTTAGAAAAAAATGAGCGGGTGGATTTTTATGATTATAGGGTGGTTGTGTACACACACTGCCAACACACATTTCTGTCCTTTATGTCCATTAACACCTTGCAAAAGTGAACTTTGCATAATAGGTCCCCTTTAAAGACCGCAATTTTCACTTATTTTCCATTTCTGAAGTTAATTGGCAACCCTAATGATGACGTAATTATCTTCTGACTCCAACAATGGCCACTTCATCAAAAAAGAAAAAAAAAGTTGTTGGAGATATGCAGCAAAAAATTAAAGTAGAAAAATGGATAATAGAAAGCGCAAAGGTGGAACTGAAAAAGCCAGTAAAAAAAGAAAAGGAAAGTGGGCCGGTCTAAGGCATGAAACTCCAGGGCTGAAAATGAGTCCGGCACTTATTGAACTCCAAGGTAATGAAACCTTATTGGTATCATGTATCCTATCAAAGTAATCCTCATTTAATGCTCTACACCTTGGTGCCCTTCAACTCTTCATAGCATGCATTGTGTTTCTGTTGTGTACATGTTCTAATTAATTATTACTGTACTGTAAGAAAGTTATTTTCTGTGGCCACAAAAATATCAGTTCTTAGAGTTGATATGAATTTACACTGAATGTCCGCTGGACGAACAGATTAGATGATGGTAATATTAATTCTGCTACAGCTGTAATTATTTAAATTAACTGTTAATATTTATATAC